>NW_027508699.1:31647500-32227500 GCF_051911475.1 Siphateles boraxobius
TCTGGTAATGGAGCAAGAGGTAAAGGCCCTGTTAGCAAAGAAAGCTATAGAGCAGGTGTACTCACCCGACATTGCGTCGGGTCTTTACAGTCGTTATCTCATTGTTCCAAAAAAGGATGGAGAGCTGCGTCACATACTAGATCTTCGTCTGTTGGAGTGTTTGGTGCTGGAACTCAAGTCCAAAATGCTGACACTCAAACAGATCGTGACTCAAATCAGATCCGAGGACTGGTTTGTCACGATAGATCTAAAAGACGCATACTTCCATATCTCCATCCTCCCTCAGCACAGGAGGTTCCTGAGGTTTTCTTTGGGGCAAAGAACACCAGTATCAGGCACTTCCTTTCGGTCTAGCTCTATCACCCCTCACATTCACGAAGCGTGTAGACGCAGCTCTGGCCCCGCCAGGCTGCAGTGCATATGCATTCTGAATTGCATAGATGACTGGCTGATTCTAGCGGAATCAGAACAGTTAGCGGTTCGGCACCGAGGTGTCGTTCTCGCTCCTATGCAGATGTTGGGGTTGAGGCTCAATGCCAAGAAGAGTGTGCTTTCTCCAGTACAGAGAACCACTTTCCTTGGTGTGGTATGGGATTCAGTGACGATGCGGGCCACTCTGTCGCCCGTTCGTGTAGCTGCTATCCTAACAGCCACAAAAGAGCTGAGGCTAGGCCAGTCACGCACTGTAAAACAGTTAGAGAGACTGTTGGGTCTTGTGACAGCAGCGTCCAACGGGATAACTTTTGGCCTGCTGTACATGAGACCTTTACAGTGGTGGCTCAGGACCAGAGGGTTCTCCCCGAGGGGAAACCCACTTCGTATGATCAAGATCACGCGGCCGTGTCTCCGCACCTTGGTTATATGGAGGAAACACTGGTTCTTAACCCAGGGTCCGGTGTTGGGAGCTCTTTGCCATCGAGTTGTGATCTCGACAGATGCTTCCCTCACCGGCTGGGGAGCGGTATTGGAAGGCCGCTCAGCTCAGGGCTTGTGGAGGAGTCATCATCTCTCTTGGCACATGAATTGCCTAGAGATGATGGTCGTCTTCAATGCGTTGAGACATCTCCTCCCAGACCTGAGGGGCCATCATGTGTTGTTCTGGAACAGTGACTGTTAGGCCTCAGGGCAGCAGCGTCCAATGTGATACCCTTTGACCTGCTGTACGTGAGACCTTTACAGAGGTGGCTCAGGACCAGAGGGTTCTCCCTGAGGGGAAACCCACTCCTTACGATCAAGATCACGCGGCAGTATCCCCGCGCCTTGGTTATATGGAGGAAACTCTGGTTCTTGACCCACAGACAACACGTTGGTGGCCTCTTATTTTGGTCCCTCAAGAAATTACGCTGTCTGAGGGCAGTGTATATTCCGGGGGGGGCCAGAATATTGGAGCAGACACCCTGTCGAGGCAGGGGCTGAGGCCAGGGGACTCCACCCCGAGGCGGTGGAGCAAATATGGGAGTTTTACGGCCAGGCAGAAGTGGATTTGTTCTCGTCTCAGCATACGACGCACTGTCCACTCTGGTTATCCCTCACTCAACCAGTCCCCTCGGGGCTGGATGCTATGGTGCAGACGTGGCCGAGGCTACGTCTGTACGCATTTCCCTCCGTTGCTCTGCTCCCAGGAGTTCTGGAGTGAATCCGCCAGGATGGAATAAGCCTATTTAGTAGCACCACCCTGGCCGAGCTGAATTTGGTTTGCGGACCTAATTTTTCTCCTCGACGGACCTCCCTTGGAGGTCCCGATCAGGAGAGACCTTCTGTCTCAGGCAGGGGATGCAATATTGCACCCCCGGCAGGGGATTTGGGAACTGTGGGTTTGGCCTCTGAGGGGGCCCAACTCATAGAGAGTGGTCTCTCAACCGAGGTTGTTTAGACCATTCTAAGCTCCAGAGCTCCCGCTACGAGGAAACTATATTCACTATTTCGAGAGTTTTTCACTTCTTGGTGTTGCCAGCGTCAGTGGGATCCGGTTAACTGTTCAGTAAACACAGTATTCGAGTTTCTGCAAGAACGCTATGTATCAGGTCTATGTCCTTCCACGCTTAAGGTATAATATGTGTGGCGGCCATTGCGGCTTTCCACGCCCTGGTGGGTAGTACATTTTTGGGTCGAGACCCCCTGATCACTCGTTTCCTTCGTGGCACTTTGAGGCTGAGGCATGCAACTTGCACTAAGGTGCTGGCTTGGGACCTTGCAATAGTTCTAGAAGGCCTATCTGGGGCTCCCTTCGAGCCCTTAGATTTGGTCTCAGAGAAGTTCCTTTCTTTTAAGACTATTTTCTGCTAGCTATTTCGTCCCTATAAGAGTCAGACCTTCAGGCCCTTTCGGTCCCCACCTGCCTTGAGTGCACCGGGATGGCCAAGGCAATCTTACCCGAAACATGGATATGTTCCAAAGGTGCCTACCATTATTCCGAGGCCTATTGTGCTGCAGGTTTCTGTCCTCCCCCATTTTTCGGACCAGGAAAAGCTGAACCTCTTGTGCCAGTGCGAGCACTGGACACTTATGTTCATCGGACTTCTCTGTCGAGAAAATCCAACCTATTGAGCATATAGATAGTCGAGACTATTCTTCTTGCTTGTGAGTCTTCTGGCCAACCATTTGGTGGTCAGGGCTCATTCCACTAGGAGTATGGCTTCTAAGCGCATTATCTGGAGTTCTCTCCAAGACGTTTGTGATGCGGCGGGCTGGTCCTCACCGCTCACATTCATGAGGTTTTACAGCTTGGACCTGGATGCTGCCCCAGGATCCCAGGTGCTTGGTGCAGTGTGACAACAGGCTGACACTCAGGCATTTGAAAGTCTGGCGTTTTGGGTATTCTCGTTCCCAAAGCGTCGTTGACGCATCGCGAGTTCCCTCGAAAGGGAACGTCTCAGGTTACGACTGTAACCATAGTTCCCTGAGAAAGGGAACGAGACGATGCGTCACCCTGCCATACTTCCTGCATCCCTGTGATCGGCTTGCTTCGGCAATTTTTGAAGCTAATGCCGGTTTGCACCGGATGCTCTTTTATCACTTCCTGGTCATGACGTCACCCGCCCGTGACATTCATTCCTTCCATTGGACTAGTTGACATAGATGCTTCAGACGCACTCACGCTGGGAGCGTTCCCAAAGCGTCGTTGACGCATCGTCTCGTTCCCTTTCTCAGGGAACTATGGTTACAGTCGTAACCTGAGACGTTCTCATACAACAGCGTCAGTACAGTCAGCTCAATAATATTGTTAAATATTAAGTGTCCCCAACTAAGAAAGTCAGAGGCGACAGACCAAAAAATAAATAAAAATCCACATAATTTCCAATGTAGAAAACTCACAACGGCATCCCACACCCATACGCCAGTGTCTTTCTATATACTCTTTCCATTGTTGAGCCAGGCTCACTGCTCTGGATTTAATATGATAAACTGTGTGACTTATTTACCAAACCTTCTGCTTCTGCTCCCTGGGAGGTGTCTTATGAGGACAAACAAAGCTGTGTTCAGCTGACCTGTGTTCCTTTGATGGAGATCAAAGAATGGTGGCACATTTTAAAAGGCTTTGGGGCATACGGTAAACACAGAGACCTTGTGGTATATGCGCCTAATTTAAAGCATGTTACGGCCCAGCAAGCATCTCTGGAAGCATATCACAGAGCTCACCAGACCTGATCTGCCAAGCTGAAAGTTAACTGTGTCATGTGTAGTAATTGCTTTTTTAATTATATAAGAAATGCTTAAGCCTTCGACTCACACTGACATTCATAAACCGCTTGCACCGTGTGCATTAGTTCATACAATACACATCAGAGCAGAACATACAGTACTGTAAACTGCATTTAGTCTGATAATGTAGAAAAATATTCCCCTGAAACCCCTTTATGGAACCATTGGTAGTTTTACATTTTTAATTTCGTTTTTATTTTTTTTATTTTAAATGTATCTTTTTAATAAATTTTTAATGTATTTATTTATTTTAAATTAAATACATTTAATTTATTGATTTATTGATTATTCATTTTGGGGTGCTGAATTTAATTTTTTTAATTAATCTGGATTTTACAGCGTTATCTATTTTTCATGTTTAATGCAGTTTGGTTGTAAATGTTTACAGCCCCCCCCCCCCAAAAAAAGTTACTTTTTATTTTTATTTTTTTAGTTATTATATTTATTGTTTAGTTATTATTTATTTATTTATTTTATTTCAGTTAACAGAATTATTTCCATATACTTTTTTATTTATTTATTGCTAACTATAAAAACGTCTCAGGTTACGACTGTAACCTATGTTCCCTGAGAACAGGGAACGAGACAATACGTCAACGACGTTATGGGGAAAGCCTCAGGCGTGACAGGTGTCTGAAATCAATATCAAATCACGTCAATCACATTGACCGGCGACAGCCCGTGAATCATTAGAGTAATGATCAACGTGCGACCTGGAAGTATATAAGGGCGCCTTGCAACATGACAAATCACCTTATCGTCTGAAGGGACTGTACGGTAGGCAAGCCCCGAGGCATGGCAGGGAGACGTATTGTCTCGTTCCCTGTTCTCAGGGAACATAGGTTACAGTCGTAACCTGAGACGTTCCCTTTCGAAGGGAACTCAACAATACGTCAACGACGTTATGGGGAACGATATACCAACGCCGCCATGCTAAGGGGAGTGCATGCCAAGTGGCAGTGACAACGGTCAGAACCAGCAACTTTAAATGAAACGCTAGAACCACTCACCCTCAGGTCACACTTGGCTGTCAGTGACAGCATTCCCTATGGTCATAGCACAAGCTACAGCCTCACAGGAAAAACCTTCATAAACATGGTTAAATGAAAGGCCTACCTGGGCTGGCTCCGGGCCTGGAACCATAGCTTCCAATTAGAAGGGGTCCCTTCTAGGGAATGTGGCTAGGGAACCCGAAGGAACCCCAGCCAGTCACTATTCAGGGGAACGTACTCACCCCGAAATGCCACCAGGACGGCCTGACCTGGCGTCAGTACATAGACACTTAGTCTGGCCAAATCCTGTCTGTCTGAAGACAGAGCCTCTGGACAAATGCCTTAAGTAAGGCATCCAACCCGAGGGACTGCGAAGCTGGCAGAGAACCACTCGGCCCGGATCTCAGAGACGGGATATCCCGGAGAGTATGACTCAGCATAGTGCTTTTCAACCCTTGCTAGCGAGGGGAGTTTCTCTACTCGATCCACGGATCAACCCAGTGTCTGTGTTTCAAAACACTGAGGAGGCCTGTGAAGGCCTAAGGGCTGATCTAACTGGGAGGCCTCACGAGAGGCCTACGACCGTCTGACCAGACTCAGGAAGCCGCATGCTCATAGAGACCCTCGGTGAGGGGAGCACAAGGTCTGCCTGGTAGGCAAACCAGGCTGTAGGCAGAAAAGGATCCGGGAGGGAACCAATAGCAGAGAATGAACACTTTAGCGAGCCAGGGCGCAAGCTCGCCTTCAGCAGCTGCCTATTAAGGCTAGCTGAAACTGATAGCAAGAGACCACTAGCTTCATAAACCCAGCACCACTAGGGAACGTTACAGGGAGGCCCGGAGAGGCCTACTACCTGATAGCCAACGTAAGTGGGAATTCACCTTCAGGGAGGCACGTGAGGCCTACTACCTGATAACCACAGTATGTGGGGTGCTCACCTTCAGGGAGGCCCAGAGAGGCCTACTACCTGATAACCACAGTATGTGGGGTGCTCACCTTCAGAGAGGCCAAGAGAGGCCTACTACCTGATAACCACAGTACGTGGGAACTCACCTTCAGGGAGGCCCGGTGAGGCCTGCTACCCTACAACCACAGTATGTGGGGAGCTCACCTTCAGGGAGGCCTGGAGAGGCCTACTACCTGGTAACCACAAACTGTGGGAACTCACCTTCAGGGAGGCCTGGTGAGGCCTACTACCTGACCGTTCTCATTCAAGGAGGCCTGGAGGAGCCTACTACCTGATAATCACAGTATGTGGGAACTCACCTTCAGGGAGGCCTGGTGAGGCCTACTACCTTTGACACCCAAAATATTTGGGAGCCCACATCCTAGGGAGGCCCAGAGCGGCCTACTACCTGACAGCCACAATATTTGGAAGCTCACATGCAGGGAGGCCCACAGAGGCCTACTACCTGATAGCCAACGTAAGTGGGAATTCGCCTTCAGGGCGGCCGGGTGAGGCCTACTACCTGATAACCATCTTAAGTGGGAATTGACCTTCAGGGAGGCCTGAGTGGCCTACTACCTGATAACCACTGGTAGCTTTGAGCCCTGAGTCCGGGTGATAGTATAAGGTGGCCTGCTAAGGCCAGCCAGCTGGGGACTCGCCTATCAGGGAGGCCTGGTCGGGCCTACTAGCTAATAGCAAGTCATATTCTGCCATAAAGTACACTGTTGGGAACCATACTACACAAGCATAATTTACTAATGGGCTTCCAGTAGCGCTATAAGGTATGTCCCACAATGTTGGGACTCACCTCCGAGGAGGCCTGTTTAAGGCCTACTACCCATCAGTGAGTCAACTGCCCGAACCACCAAGGCCAACCACGTAAAGTGAGCTGGCCTACAGTGCCCTCTAGGGGGCTGTCCAATCAAGGAGGCCTGCTGAGGCCTACTACCTAATGGCCTTCGTTGGCAGAAAAACTGTTTACACAGCGCCTACAGCATCCTGGTGCCTAATCACATTGCCCATGGCAGTGTACTCCGCAAGAAAGCTAGCACCCTTAAAACAAGGGGAGTACAACATACGCCACTCTGCCTCAACGGAGGCCCCAGTTAGTCAGGGGCCTACCATCTATGCATGGGCGTCAGCTCAGGGCAATGCTCTGGCTTCAGGGGAGCGTACTTCGACCAAAGAAGAAGTGAAGCTTACTTCATACTCGACCCGAGCCATAGGTGTGCGAGGTTGGATAAAACAGAACTGGGAGTGAAGTGCTCAGACCTACCTGTATCACAGGGGAATACTCACACCTCACCCTGAGGTTACCAGGGTGCGGGCCTGCCAGCGGCTCTAGGGGTGACAGAAATGTATCTGTGCCCAACCTAGGGGAGTGGGGCTTGAATGAAAGCCAACCACCTACAACCTAGCGCTCGAGCAGTAGCTCAGCGAGGTGAGTGAAGCCTAAACTGGTGGCCTAAATCCGTAGGCCAGTTCTGCACGGCAGGGTCGGGCAGGAAACCCAGTCTTCTTCGTGAAGCGAAAGATGGCCTAACCCTGCTCAGTAAAGACATATATACCACGGAGGCCTATTTGAGGCCTACCATGTCCTTATAAACCATCCTCTGCACCATGCTGCATTACTCTAGTCACCCCAGAATGCAGAGAAGGGGGCGGGCCTTGGCCAAACGACTCCCATGGGAGGAGGCTGTTTATACAGGGATGCTAGAAACCTACATTCACAAAGTGAAGGGTCAGAGGAAGAAATGCTAAAATTTTTAGCAGAGCGCCTCTATTATCCCTGGCACAGCCTAGGCCAGCTACAGAGGCGGCCCTGGTGAGGGCCAGCCTGCCAGCATAGATCTATCTGAGGGCTCGGAGGAGCCACAGCCTTACTAAAGAATATAGTCTGTATTATTCCATACAAAGGGCTGCAGAATCGCTCAGCCTAATGAAAACCCAAACAGAGCTCAAGGGGCGACATACTCAGGAAGAAGTCAAACGGACCCGTGGGCCGGACATAAGATCTATCTGAAGCTCTAGCGTCAGTCAACACTCTAAGTAAAACAATTTTAAGAGAGAGACCAACCACTCTACCCTGAGGTGGCTAGCAGCCCGAAGGCTAACACAGTTACCGTTCTGGCCACCTAACGGGGAACTTCAGGGCCCTGATAATCCAATAAAGTTCTCTTACCTTATTACCTTGACCTGACCCCATGACTCTATACAGGGAACGAGGTCTGCGGCGTGCAAAGTGAAGACTCGCCAGATAGTTCTTTACAGACCTGGGATCCGCCACTTTACATGCCTGAAAGGGGCGTTTCTACTAACCAAGCCTAGGTGGGCCATCAGAACATAGTTCTCATCATAGGCCCATTCCCAGGCCTGATGTTATGAACGCCTGGGGGTCAGAAGAGAGAGGGGAGATTTCGTGACCCTCCGGGGAGGTTATCCATTACCGACGCTGTGTGCGTTTGCGCTGGATAACCTCCCTCAAATCTCTTCTGTTGCGGGAGTCACGCCTTCTCTGCGACCTGCTCCTCAAGGGAGGGGAGCCAGATCTGTGGTGCGGCGCAGCTCAGCCACCGCCTCAGGGGACATCCCTGCCCCCTGGTCGAGATCCCCCAGCAGGTCGGCCTGGTACGCCTGTAATACTGCCATGGTGTGCAGTGCAGCACCGGCCTGACCTGCTGCCGTGTATGCTCTGCCATTCAAACGAGCCGTTGTTCTCAGCGGTTTGGATGGCAGGGTTGGAGCTTTCAGTGTCGCTGCCCGCCCAGACACGAGATAGTTCGCGAACGTCTCGTCAATGGGCGGCATTGACACGTACCCATGCTCTCCGATCCCCTCGACATCAGCGAAACTGGCCTGCTGATGTCGGTGAATACGGGCAGAGTATGTGCTCTTCCATGCCCTCTCGATCTCCGTGTGAAGATCAGGAAGGAATGGAAGGCTCACCTGAGCTGGTGGTGTATGGCCGGGGAGAAACCGATCATCGAGCCTACCGCGAGCGATCTCTCCTCTAGCGCGCTGCCAAGGCAGCTGCAGCCTGTTGGCAGCGCGCTCCATCACATCCACCAGCTCTGCATACACGGGGCAGGATGGCTGAGGAGGTTCAGGATCTACCTGATCATAAACCTCCTCAGCCATCTCCTGCGCGTCCTGAAGAGCATCAACTGCAGGTACAGTCGGTGAGTAATCTTCCCCATCCACCTGCAGTTCGCCCTCGTCAGCCGTCGAATCATCTGAGAGGTTAACAACCCTCTCGAGGCGATCGACAAGCTCCATCTGGGAGCCCCATGATGTAAGTCGCCGCTCGGCCTCGGCACGAGCGGGACCCGCACCATGAGGTCCAGACGCTGAACCCCCTTCACTCGAGAAGAGGGCCAGACGAGAGCGGAGCGTTTTAAGAGAAAAACGCTCGCAGTTCGCACATAGGGCTCCCTCGAGAACCTCCCGTGTGTGCTCTTCACCCAAGCAAAAAACGCACAGCTCGTGTGTGTCGGCCGGTGTCAGAAACCTCGGACACGGGTCGGCACACTTACGAAAACAATCTGCCTTAGCTGTGCGTTTCATCTTTCTCTTACCTTCCCGTATACTTGAATAGCGTTTTTTCAAACAAACAGTCCCTGAAGACGATGAGATGATTTGTCATGTTGCAAGGCGCCCTTATATACTTCCAGGTCGCACGTTAATCATTACTCTAATGATTCACGGGCTGTCGCCGGTCAATGTGATTGACGTGATTTGATAGTGATTTCAGACACCTGTCACGCCTGAGGCGTTCCCCATAAGGTCGTTGACGTATTGTTGAGTTCCCTTCGAAAGGGAACTGTCATACAGTGCTTAGCATAATTGAATGCTCCCATGCTAAATTTGACTAAATAGAGGAATATAAAATAATATTTTGGAAATTGATCTTAATGCCTTAATTTAAAAATGAGGAAAAATCCGACCTTTAAGGACACCAATTTTCTTTGTGAATGAATAATATATCGTAAATAAATAAATGTTCTTCCTTAAAATACAGGACACAGGACAATAAGTCAGGACACCCTATGTTATATTCCCATAGAGGCAGGCAGATTTTTATTTTTAAAGGGCAGTTATTTCATGGATCCAGGAAACTATGCATCCTGATAAAGTTCCCTTGGCCTTTGGAATTAAAATAGCCCCACATCATCACATACCCTTCACCATACCTAGAGATTGGCATGGTTTTATTTGAGTTAGCCTACTAGCTGGTTTGATTTGCATTGAGAGATGATCTTATGGAAAGTACCCCATGCCAATCTCTAGGTATGGTGAAGGGTGTGTGATGATGTGGGGATATTTTAATTCCAAAGGCCAAGGGAACTTTACGATACATTATTCATTCAGAAAGAAAATTGGTGTCCTTAAAGGTTGGATTTTTCCTCATTTTTTAAATTAAGGCATTAAGATCAATTTCCAAAAGATGATTTTTTATTCCTCTTTTTACTCAACTTTAGCATGGGTGTTTTCAGTTATGTGCTGTACTTGAGCTTGAATCCTGCTTTCCTATTTTCCTAATCCTGTTCCTTCTGTTCTCCACGTCCTTTCCTTTCAGTTCTCCATGTCCTTTCCTGTCATGTCTCTCACTGTCCCTGTCAAAAAAAAAAAAAAAAAAAAAAAAAAAAAATTTCTTGGTTCAATAATATAGCTGTGAGAAATTCATATTTAGCATATTGCTTAGCTGATCGGTGCATCTGTTCCTGTCTCAGTGAGTTGCGATCTCTTTCTGTACGTGGTGCATAACTGAGATTGTTGAATGAAGTTGAGTGGAATTCTAAATCAATTCCTGTTGCTGGAGATATTCATTTTCCTGAAAGAGGCGGTTACTCATGCGTTGCCGGGCTTGATAAATGATGTATTTGTTTTGAGTAATGAGTCGATTGCGGCAGCATAAAATCCATATACTCGCCGTGAAACTTTCAAACCGAGCCTGTTATTCCCTCTGTTAACATACCTATTTGGATGGCATGCGTAAATTAGAAAATTGACTCCCGTCTTCGCCTACATATTTAGTGGCCAGATGCAGCTTTTTTTTTTTTTTTTTGAGGGAACAAAAGCATTGACATTAAAGCTAAATATATAACCCTCTTTGGGGTCCCCAGAGACCACATACTTGATGATGATATGTTCAAAGGGTGAAATTTGTTACACTACTTGTTTGTTATAAAATATGAATAAACCCAATGATTTTTAAAAAAAATTTTACAACCAATGTCACTATATTGCAAAAAAATATATTTTTGAAATGAACAAGCCTAGTTAAAACAGAAATATACAAACCTGTGGTACAAACAGCAGGTTAAAGTTACTGTATTGTAATTTTACTATTATTATTATTATTATTGTCATCTTTTTTGTCCTTACCTTATCACATGCCTGAATATCTTTCTTGTGGGTTTTGATTAGGTCAGAGGAACTCATTGAGCTTTCTGAGGCCAAACTCAACAGACCATGAGGTTTAACATTGACACAAATGCGTCTATTCTTCTCTTTCTCCCTCTTCAGATATGCTGGCCATTGGGGACCCTAACCAGTCCACAATCCTTGCGGTGTCCATAGCTGGTGGCATTGTGCTCCTTATCTTCCTGGTGGCGTGTTTTGTAGTGAGCGGACGGTAAGACAGAACTTCCTTTTAACATCATCTGACCTTTGCTTCAGTCATTCTGTCCTTCTGAACCGCCTTGTAAGAAGTTGTACCGGTCCCGAGGGCTGATATTACTGAGCAAAATAAAATGCTTCTGTTCGTTAGATCTGAGAGCTGCTGTCAAATTGAAATTGAACCTTGAATTAGAAAATGAAGTGTGGATTCTTCCATGGCAAAGCTTTTAAAAGAGCTTGAACAGCCCATACAGGCACTCAGTGAGGTGTGTCTTATAGGCTCCTAAAAACCAAGAAAAAAGCGTTTGAAATTGAAGTCTAAGGAGACATTTTGCAGAGCATCTCTGGTATTCAAACAATAACTGAAGCAGAAAAGACAGTGCGTCAGTTGGATGAGACGTACTGAGCCTATAAATTAAAGCTGATAATAAATATACTCTGACTGAATGAAATAGCGGTTTCTTTCTCGAACAAAGCTCGCCCGAAGTCTCTAAAAACATTAGTATTGATCTGAGGTGATTGCCTATCACGCTGAGTGCCCTATTCAGTATTGACTAGAAAAGACCCATGTTTGCCTGCTGAGAGCATGTAGAAATGCACATAATAGATTTATGTGCAACAAATAATTAATCTCAAACCACTCAACTATAAACCAAAACAATAAATATGTAAGACTGGAATATGCGAGTCCTTATCGTAGTTGGGCAGAGGAAGAGGAGCGGTTCTCGCCAGGTTTTACCCACAAGCCAGTGCAGCTTCATGCATCATGCATTAGAGCTCCCTCATGCCTCTGTTCTGAGTAAAAGCTGGAAAAACAGAATGTGTTGAAGGTGTCGTTTGGTGCTCCTCAGATAAAGAAACAGCAAGTTAAGTGTTTAAGATTGTGAGATTGATTGAAGATTGATTGTCCAAGGGGACACATGAAAGACATACTGTAGAAGAGGAAGACCAAAGTGGTGGTGGACAGAAAAGGAGAAGGATGGTCAATAAGTGGAGACCACTAATATTTTTAAACAAAATGAATTAGAAGACAGTTTTGTTGTCTTTAGTGTGCTGTTGGACTTTTTCAGACACATTGCGTCTGTAAATTTCTCTCCTTTGAAGCACTGTACAATACATTTCAGGACAATTACTGTCAGATTTTAAATTGTCTGCTTTAGGCAATGTTCCTGTCAATGCTTATCCGTAGGCCTTTGTAGTTTTGTTCAATGTGTCCATCCTAATTTGTCACGGTAAAAATAGCTCAACTTGAGTGGTAGACTTGACCATAAGCCAGCCTTACTAAACAGAGCTTACATAATAGAAATTAGTGAACGAGTCATTTAAACATACTGTAGTAATATGTTAAAAAAGCTAGACACTCTGCTGTAGCATATTGCAGATACACAGTCTTTCCCACAAATTTGAGGCCCCCAAATGTTTTTTTTTCTTTCTTATTTCACTGTGCAGGTTTGCCAGGAGATTATTCCTTGACACCAGGCCTCAGGCGTAAGTCTCCACTCTAACACAACTGTCTGACATACCATAGAAAGATTATGCAAACGGTACTGTTCTTTAGAGAGAAGTCTGAGAGGTCTCAGTAACCCCTGCCGGCCAGCTATTTGTCATTGAGGAGAACCATTGGCTTACTTTCAAACGCTGAGAATAGTTTAATTTCATGCAGCTCAGGATTTCATAGCGAGATTTCGAACAGCATAATCACCTTTCCACACCTCATGTCTTGGTCTATGCAAGTCCCACTTGACCTATCAAGACCATTTTGTTTCCTCTTACCATTGGGTCTTTAGCTGCCGAGTACATCCATCTTTTATCTAACAATCACAAGAAATTGCAAAGAAAGAAAGAATGAGTAAACAAATAAGTGAATAAATGCATGAGTGAGTGATGGAACAAACGCATGAACGAGCAAACAAGTGAACAAAAGGAATGAGCAAACTAATGTACAAACATTAACGAAACAAACAAACAAACGAAATAATAAACAGTAGCAGAGTAGTTGATTAGACCTTAAGTTTTCAGCTGTATTACTTTGTTTTCTATCTCTTTGTTTTCTATCTCTTTCTATCTTTCTCCTTTTCGGTCAGTTAGAACATGAGCAGTATTTGCTTAGGCTACTTTGCCGTTAGCACATTTTTGTGCTGTTGAGGATTTCACCTGGCTCAGAGATAATGCATAATTTAGAGATTTTAACATCAGCATTGCTTGCTCCACCGCTATAATTCTTGCACATTAGTTGCAGCCTACCACAAAGACTGAGGCTGGGATTTATGCTTTATTATAATCGTTTGAAATGCAGCTAATTAGCGTAATTCGCCGCCTTGAATGAAAACAGGCAAGCATGATTAGCATACCATATAAATGCATGTTTCTAATCTGCCACACAGCCAAATTCTTAATATAAAATCAGTGCGCTAGTTAATAGAAATAAAGTTTTAGTTGGAGCCATTAGCATACAAAATATTGTCTCTGTTCTCTTGATTCGCTTTACTTTTAATGTGAAAAAAATAGCCACTGACATAAAAATAAGCAAATAAATAAGTAGTGCTATTTTAATTTGCTTGTTCAGTGCACCAGGGACATACATTGGCCGAAAGAATACAGAATATTTGTGGTCTTATATATGGACAAAAGGAAAAACTGGCATGTGCTACAGCAGGCAGATGGTGTTCACTCATCAAATTCGTACAATTTGTTTTGTTATTTTAAACGCTGTTTCCCTAAAAGCAATTAAATCACAGCAGGTGGGTGCTAACGGCTGGGAAACTCCTGCAAATTTAACTCTTGGACTTATCGGACATCACTGCTGCTCTCATCATTGCCAGACAATTATTTTTGTTTTATGAGAAAGTTGGAAAATCTATTTTACTCCCACGTCTAACTCGCTCTATACTTTAGGATTATCTCTTTTAAGCCGTATCCTCAGTGGAGCGCCTAATTATTTGGCGTGCACGCCATACGTGCCAATATTTGTCTTTTTAATTACATTTTTCATATTTTCTGCTGCACTCGAATCAAGCAAGCATAGTATTTTTGAATAACTATCAATAGCTGCTATATTTTTTAACATTGAATAAATGAATTATCTGAAAGGTTCTATTATGCTTCCTAAAGGTGAACTCAGTGACCCCCCCCCCCCCCCCCCCCCCCATTTAAGTAGTTAAGAATTTTTAAGAAATGTTTAAAATCGTATAATGAATGTTAGTGGTCTACAAAGAACTGCTTCTGCATGGAGCATGTTGACTAATTGGGGTGCTATGTTAGGATTACATAACCATCTGAATGTTGTTTATCACTCATTTTATTTCAGTAGATCCTGCTTAATAGATACTTTTGGAATAAATGAATAGTGATTTACCTCAAATAAAGCATTGCTACAATGGATTCAGTAACTGTAAACATTTGAAAAGCTTTGCATGCTGCTGCTAAAAACTATAGTTGCACTTCCAGTTAAATGAGCATGTTCCTTCTAGAGAAAACAAATTGGGATTTTAATTTCTAAAGCTGTAATCTTGATTTTCCCATTCATTTTTATACAAATATTCCTCTTTTTATAGTCCACTCCTCTTTATAATGTCTCTGGTGCAACTTTAACTCTTTCCCCGCCATTGACAGACATTTCCATCATATATGAGATAACACTTCCACGCCATTGATGGAATTTTCCAGCTTTCCGTGTTTTCACTGTTTCAGTAGGGCCGCTATTACATCTTCTGAAAGAGTACAGAATCTCCTGATCAAAAGAGAGGCAGCGAAGAATAAGCAGAAACAAGAGATAGCATATGTAAGAAGATGCAT
The DNA here is from genome assembly GCF_051911475.1 of Siphateles boraxobius. NCBI lineage: Eukaryota > Metazoa > Chordata > Actinopteri > Cypriniformes > Leuciscidae > Siphateles > Siphateles boraxobius. Next base: position 31,662,558 of record NW_027508699.1, read on the forward strand.
ACGTAAAATCATGTGATCATCCACATTAAAAAGCATACAAATCAAAACGGTCTACTGTTACTGAATGAAATGTCGACCCAGGACGAGCTATAGGACTGTGAAGCTCTGGGGTGTTGATGGATGTTTTGATCATCATTCTGAATTCTATCCTGATTAGTCTTTAAAAAAAAAGACTTACTTTTTTTAATGAAACTTACCCACATTTAAGTGTTGATAAAAAATAATAATGTTTAAGCTAGAATAAAATATTTTATTTGTTTAAAAGCAGAGGGTCTGTTCTTTCTTTTGATATATTGCATGTTCAGATATTCACACAACAAAATATTCCGGGGGCCATGAAAGTTTTGTGAAAATGATCAAAAGCGCTGGCGGGGAAAGTGCAGTGTGTGTTTAAATCCCTCTACCTCTTTTGTCATATACAGTCTGCTTATCATGTCAGGGTGAATTTGAGATTCTACAAGAGATCTTTCACTTAAATCCTTGATGATGCAAGTATGGCACAGATGAATTTGTCTCTGTAATAAAAGATGAAGTGCACAGGAAGATTTTCAAGCCGATCTAATCAGAGAGAAAAATAAGTTCTTTGTCAATGAGATATCATCTTCGAAGCATCTGCTACAAGCCCTGGGTTATTCTTAAAACTTGATGACAGGAAAATGTGCATACACTCAGCCACTCTCATGTGAATAGAACATTTCTCCCAAGAACCTAAAGCTGAGAGCACTTCATTGCACTCAAACATGTTTTCGATAATTTTCTTCCTCCTATTATCTGCCATGTTCATAATGGACTTTTGCATAAAATGTTCAGTTTTACCTCTAGTGTGCTCGTATTTGGTGACATCGAAGTGAAATCTTTGATTGGCCAAATGGCACCAATTTAATAAACGTTTGGCTCTTTGTTTTTCTACCCCAGTATAGATTCATCTGTGCCGCTAACAGACACACCAAAGCGCCTCTCCAACCCTGCAATTGTAGCACAACAGACATAATGACGTTTTCGAGCCAAAACTGCTTATAAACTGAAGAGCTGTCCCATTTTAAAAGCTGGAATGGTGAACATCAAGTCTTTTGCAAGCTGGGCCTTCTCGATGCATTCTAATTTACACACACACGTGCGAACACATACAGGCACATACTTCTCACGTTTTTCCAGAGGTGTAATGGTTCTCCCATCCTCTTAATGTGATGGACTAGCCTCTCACCGCAATATACTCGCTGTGTGTAAAAGCACTCTTTGGCAGCAGCGTCGGTCCTATAATTGTTTCTATAGGATGGACTGCGCTATAGCTCAGTTCATTTTGAGCGGTGCGATTTGAGTAGCGACTGAAATATCGCGCAGTCAGCATAAAGGAAAAGTAAACACTGAGATAATGAAAGCAAAGCAAGCTGCCTCCTATCGAGCACAATTATAGAGGAAGGGAATCTCAAAGCTTTTGTTGGAAAGAGGTGACAGGCCTGTTTGTGTGGCTGGAGCTTCAATTATTTGAGGAAAAGAGTGTAAATTTCCAAGTACTATAGTACTTTCTGCAAAAAGCTTTGCTGAGACCAACAAAAAGTTTTAGCATTTGAAGGTTATAGCATTAGAAATATGATTGGTTAAGATTGGTTTTCAGAGACAGTAATAATAATAATATTAATAATATTTAGTACTAGTAGTAGTAGTTGTATTTTTTTTTTTTATACAATTTTATTTAGTGCTTTTATTTATTTTATTTATTCTTTCAGGTTTAGTTTAGGACATTAGACATTTTATTATTATTTTTATTATTTGTGCTTTTATAATATATTAAAAAAAGGTCAGGGAATGTGCAACATCAGCAATACACTACTACTACTACTAATAAAAATAATAATATAATAATAATAATATTTTAAATAATAACTTTAAAGAAAATGAAGATTGCTTAACCTTTCACGATTTGTATCCGTATTATTTATAATTTTTAATTAAAAGTCAACCAAAATTAACTTCTTGTCACGTTGAGCCTCATTTACACTGTCGTTTTTTCACAAAAAACAAAGGCATGCACTTCATGCCATTTCATTTTCTTTTGGCCGATTAGCAAATGAGGGTTTTATTACGTTCACGGACCCTGCATAGATTAGGGCGACACTAGTAATCATGTCAGAGGTCAGACTCCTTAATTAATTGGATTCTGACTGCTGTACTGAATCAAACTAATAAAAAGCAGCTCTCAAAAACAGGATCATGATCACCGTAATTTTCTCTCCTGCATTCTCAATTACCGTAATGAATTGCTAACAAATGAGATGTTGCTCCACACCTATCAGAAACACATCCTGGAATTTAGCACATATCTCCGTTTAATCTCTTCACTTCACTAATAATGACTTTGGCTGGAGTAAAGCTTTTTTTAAAACAGCAAGCGTAGGCCTTGGATGTCTGCCAGGTCTCCTCCAGCAAAGAAAGGAGCCAAGAGCAAGTATAGCTTAAAGAAAATGAAGGATCAAGAGACAAGGGACGGCCGTTTTGTTTCGCATTCATTCGGGCTATCTGTTATTGCTTGATAATGTAATGACCACACGATGCAGCGTCGACGGCTCCTGTGAGCTGGAGCCGTGGGTGTCGCTGATTGCCATTAATCTGAAAAGCCACTCTGCGTGATGAAAGCATTAGGGAGGCATTTCTCAGTCCGTCTCCATCTTATTAGCACTGTGGCAAACACACCGAATGATTAGAAACCGTCTGATCTTTGAAAAAACCTGTCGTTTATGCTAATCAGGCCTTCTGATGGACACTGCAGGCCAAAACATTCCCTCACCAAAAATATGGAGCATTGCAGAGCGTCTCTGTGCATCTCTTTCAACTTCATTGTCAATTTTTGAGACTAATTTTGTTCAGACGTTGTGTAGTGTATTGTAACTTCTGTTTTGTTCTGCATTGCATGCATGTTCTAAAGCCCAGAAACAAATCCGATCCCCGTTTCTCTCCCTTTCTCTTCGGCGTGACAGTAGTGAACAAAGGATTCAGAACAAAGTGCTGTCATTTGTTGAATTTCCTCATTACTGAATGTTGACGAGATCATTCACATAATTTTCTTTTTTCATCAGTAATAGAGACCCCTGAAAGTCATTTACTTTGATTCTAGCTTCAAACACGGCCATTGCCGTCTAATTTGAAACATACCAAAAGTGTTTTGGACTGCGTCAGATGTTAACAAACGTATAAACACAACTTCTTATTCTGCAATCTTCAAAATGAAATTTATTAAGTGTACTTTGCAGTACCTTAGGTTCAAATCTTCTTTTAAAGCATAATTTTTCACTGTACATTTGAGTTATATGGGCTGTAAAGATCTTTAGAGATGAAAAAACAAGGTTATTGATGTGAAATTGTAGTTTCTTAAAATCAGCACATTGACCCAAAAATGTTAATTCTGCCATAATTTACTTCCTCACATGTCGTTCCAAACCTCTATGACTTTCTTTCTTCTGTGTAACACAAAAGTAGAGGGTTTTTTTTTTAAATCCATGGAAGTCTGAACCCTCTGACTTCCATTGTTTGGGCAAAATCAAGCATTCTTGAAAATTAAACATTCTTCAATATATTTTGTGTTTTGGAAGAAAGTCACCTCTTTAAGCAACACAGAAACCAAAATACTGATTTAAAGAACCAATAATATCCCATCAAGTACATTTTGAATCTCTAAAGGGCTATATAGCACATGTAACTTAATACAGTGAAAATATGCTTCATAAGAATTAAACCTAAGGTGCTGCAAAGAACCATTGAAGAATCTTTAATTTGAAGTAGTGTTAATACATTGTTACCACCTGACGTTGTCTGACATGTTATTAATTCAAATTAGACTACAGTGGTGGTGTTTCTGAAAGTTTCTGAAAGTGTTTATTTTTGGGTTAACAATATAACTAACTATATAAAGCACCAGAACTTTGATTTCTAAACACTCTTAAAAATTAATGTTTTGTTGGCAACTCTATTTCTTTAACTTCCATGGAACCTTTCCATTCGACATAAGTTTTGTTATAGTAGAAGTATAGGTTCTTTAGATTTTTAAAACTGTTCTTCACACAAAAATAAAAATGGTTCTTTTAAGAACTGTTCAGTGAAGGGTGCGGTACCAAAAATTTGTATTCTGTGGCTCTGATTCGAAAACACCCTTTTGGAACCTTCATTTAAGAGAATAAAAAATGATTTGTTGAAATTAGAAAACTTGTGGTATCAGGCTGTAAAAGTTTTAGTCCAACCTAATATTTTTAAGAGTGTTCAAAGAGTATTTTTAAATAGAGCCGCCCATAGAATAATACCCAAAAAATTGCTGAAACCTTTTCAGAATTCCAGCGTAGCTGCATGAATAATTAGCTGAAGACATTTTGCAGACCTGAAAAGGTCACTCTGTCTCCTACGCTTCTTTAGTTCTCACATTAATAAAAAGTAAAATCCACACATCACCTTGACCATAGCTATTTTGTGTCATCAGCATGGGTGGTTATCTCAAGGTCGCATGCTTATTGTCAAATGAAAAGCTAAGGTTGGTCACCTCCCGTTTTAATGCTGTAAAAAATACAAGGTAATCAAACAAGCAATTAAGCATTATGGGAGGAAATAACTTCATGCTGTGCCCTTTGCAGGCTCCTTTCAGGTTTTACAGCTCTTCCCCAGCCCAGACACGCTCCAAACAGGAAGTCGGCATTAAGACCGCCTGCTATCCATCACTCTGAGAGGAGGAGAATGTTTTAAGGGTGGAACGGATCAGTAGAGAAGGTCAGCGTAGAGTTCAGATGTGTGTATTTTGCAGAAGCCTACGATAAACATGCATGTTCGTTTAAATGAAAATCGAGTTTAAAAAGGAAGTTTTAATTTCAAGTTATAATAAACCAACTGATATTTCAAAGGGTCATAACTTTGACCAGACAGTCACTGATTACTCTTTAGCGAATGGCTTACTTCATGCCGACTCTCCTGCTCCCATTTCTAAGGCGGTCATTTTGTGTTTGTAAAATGAGACGCCGGATGAATTAAAGCAGATGAGGTGATCGTAATTCAACACACTGCTGGAGCGTGAGGGTAAGGGCAGCAGCAGTCATGGGAATATCTGTACCATTTTTTTTTAACCTAATTGCAATTCAGTTAGAAACAGTTGGCAAGGACATGTGGCTAGGGAGGCTTTAATGGAGATGAATGGAATGCCATCCTCGGATTTCTGTAGTCCAGTTGCACCAAACAGTCTCGATCAACTCTTCTGACTATCAAAAAAGCCTGCTTTTCATCTGAAATATGTCAGCTTGTTTATCGTTGTTTGCCCAAAATTTGAATTTCGAGAAGGTTTTGTCAAGGTTGAGAAGTTCTTTTGGATCTTTTCAGCCTTTGAACGTCCATTAGATTCACATTTCAATTTGAGACTGTTTGGTTTCAAAGCGTTCCCTTTACATCCATATTTACTCAGTTTAAAGGTATCAAACTTTCTTCTAAAGGCGTCTCGGTGTAAAAACCCATCCACTCGAGCTGACGCCGAGGAGAAAGTTTCCTTTCATTTGATCACGCCGCTGTCTTTGTCTGGGCGCCGTTCTTGATCCTGAAGAGATTCTGTTTTGGAGAGAGCCGTTTTTCACACCAGGCACCTCGCAGAGATGGTGGAATCAAAAAGTGCCTTAGTCAGCTCGCCGCTCAGGGCAGGGGCTGATGGGAATGGGCTCTACAGCTCTAGGGTTCCTGTTACAGTGGATCACTTTCTCCCCAAGTCTCATTTCAATAGCGTTAGTATGCTGCAGCTCAGCAGAGCGCCGAGCAGAAAGCACACTGTCAGCACAATCGTCAGCCCCTGCTCCGACTCAAGCCCTCAAAGAGTGTCAAGACATAGATGTGAAAGTATAGCGAGAGAGATAAAAGGAAAGGAGAAACGATGGCTATGGAAGTTCTAAAAAGTGAAAAGGTCAGATAAGAGAAGGATAACTGAAATGGTGTGCGTAAAATGGCAAGTATACCATAACAAGCTGTTTATTCCTTCTTACGTTTGTATTAATACTTTTATGTTATGTAATTTTTTATATATATTTTTTCAAATGCATGTACACTACCAATTTTTTTTAAAGAAGTCTGTTGTTACTAAGGTTACATGTATTTTTTATCAAAAATGCAGTAAGATTGGGAAATATTATTACAATGTACAGTAATTTTAGCCCTGTTTTATTATTTATTTTTTTTAAATCCTATTTTGGCAAAGCTGAATTTCAGCAGCCAGTAAATCTTCAGTCACATGATCCTTCAGAAATCAATAGAATATGTTGATTTTCCATATAGTGAAAATGAATGAGGATTGGGTGCAGTCAATGACAAAAACAAACAAACAAACAAACAAAACAAAAAAACGTAAAAGTGACATTCCAAATCTTCTGAAGCCATGCAATAAGCTTTGTTTAAAAAACAAAAACAAAACAAAAATGATAAGAGAACAAATCATTTAGACAGTTATGTGAACTGAATCAATCAAATAATTGAAAAGATCAGTGGTTTTAAGTATTTATTGTAATTAGTTACTAAAGTACCTGAGTAACTTTTTTGCTAATTTGTAGTTTTACTGAGTATATTGCATGGCACCTAACTGTAACTTGTTTCTGCTATAAAGAAGTGATATTGCCATCTAAGGTTATTAACGGTACTATATCTTGTGCAGTTTGCCTGTACTCACCCAAACTTGTCAACAGGCTACTTTACGTCAATATAAGTGCATTAGCAGATAGTTGCTGAATCGCATGTGTTTGATTTAGGAGATGAAGTCATGACTGCAGCCGGTGATGAGACCGAAACCAGAACATCCAGTGCAAGTAGACTTTGATTATTTAATTTTACTTAACATTATTTTATTTATCCACTATATTGACGAGACCATTTTGAAGGATATTGGTTTACTAATGCACTTGAGTTTGACTGACTTGGCTGTTGTGTCTTCCTTGGTTTATTGCAATTTTGAGGTGTGCAGTTTTATTTTGATTTTAGAAAATATCAACTGTTTCTTATTTTCGTTTGTATGTCTCTTAGGTGTTGAGGACTAGTGCATATTTGACCCCACATTCAGTATGAGTAAAATGCTTAAGTACTGTCAACAAAAAAATAATACTCTAAGATTTAAACTAAATTCATATTGGAACTGGTGACTTGTAACTTGTAATGGAGTTGTTTTCGCTGCAAGGGTATCTGTACTTTTACTCAAGTATAGTTTTCAGGTACTCTTTTACACATCTGAAAAAGATTTCTATCAAAATAAAATGATTCGTTCATTATTCTGATATTCTTCTAATATGAACTCTTGTGAGCATGTCAATGAGAGCTTGGTTGGATGTTCAGATTTTGACAACATCATTTTGATATGTTCATCACACAAGCTATTAAATAGCTTCAGGAGACTGATTTGAATGGACCAATTTGATTATTCTAAATTTTTATTTTTTTTGGTGTATTTTGGCAAAAGAGTGGCTGGAATATATATATATATATATATATATATATATATATATATATATATATATATATTGTTAAATAGTGCCTCATGGAAGAAAGAAAGTCATACTGGTTTGGAATTGCATTAGGGAGAATAAATGATGACAGAATTTGCATATTTAGGTGAACTATTCTTTATAGAAGCAATGGTATGGTCTGCAGGACAGTCGTCGTGAAAAACTGTGCTTATGTGACAGCATATTAGACCAGGAAGGTAAATTGATATGTAAATTGAGTGCGCGACTCAGAGAATAAGGAAATATGAAAATGAAATATGCTAGACCTTCACATAGGACTAGAACAGCTTTTTTCCCTTCCCGTCAGCAGAGTACAATAGCAGACCCAGGCAAACCGAACATCTCATATCTGTCTCTTCTGTGGGGCAAAGTGTTCTGGAGAAAGAGAGCAAGAGTGCATTAGGCAACACAAAGTGATTTGTCCTCATGGTGTTCAGGCCGTACTGAGAGAGCAGAGACCATGCTGAACAAAAGCAAGCAGCACTCGCTCATTTATTGGAGGAACACTGGAAGATTGGAGTCGTTCATCAGGATGATGCTCACTGCTTTGTTCGTCAAGGAGAGACGTTTTGTCAATACAAGATGCTCTTTTTCTCATTAGATTCCTGAGAGGCCTGTCAGCCATACAGACGTACTGTGAGAACAGATTCAGAAGATTTGTGCTCCTCAATATCCGCATACACACTATGTAATGGAAATGTATGTTTCCTATCGACGAATGCAGCAGAGAATCTGCACATTTTCATCTAATCTATCTATCTATCTATCTATCTATCTATCTATCTATCTATCTATCTATCTATCTATCTATCTATCTATCTATCTATCTATCTATCTATCTATCTATCTATCTATCTATCTATCTATCTATCTATCTATCTATCCTCATGACAAACTATAAAATGGCATGACTAAATAATACCTTTATTTCAGAAAGTTAAGAGTGCTACCGATGTAACTGTTGTACTTTTAAGCTCATCTGTAAATGGATGATGGTATTGGATTATAATCAGCCTAACAAAACGTTAGAAAAATGAATGCAAAATCACACAGTATTTTGGTGTGTACTTGGCACTTGCTGAGTGCTATCATAATAAAGAGCTGATATATTTGCTGATATTTTCACGTTTGTCAGATTGCATTCAAAAAACAACTTGAGAAAGTTACGATCTTAATGAATGGCGTGTTTTCTAGTTTTGATGACCTTCACCGACCGTTCTTGTTTATTTGGCACATTTGTCTCCTTTTTTTCTTTCTTCGTTCTCCTTGACAATGACAAGATGAGTCGAGGTTTCCACAGTCACACATGCACACACACACACACACACACACACACACACACACACACACGTACGCACGCACGCACGCACACACACACGTACGCACGCACACACACACACACACGCACGTGCACAGGGGGATCCATCCGTCCAGCCAATTAGTGGCGTTTACATGATGACAAGCTTGTGTTTGATTCAGCCAAATAAAATCAGGATCAAACGGAAGTGATGGAGCATGATGAACACTGGGAATCGACTCCACTATGTGGTGTATGTGTGTGTGTCGGTGAGGTGCGCTTGCCAAAGACAGAATCATTCAAACTCTTCTCTGCCACGCAATCACATCTTCAGCCTGCCAACTGGCCATGGCTGGGCTCCTGTGACCCTGGCATGGGCGGCCCCTCTCCTCATCATTACTGCCAAATTATAAGCCAGAAGCCTCCAGCTCATCTGTCTCCCTTCTGCCGACTCTTATCATAGACTCGGCCGCTCCCTCGCCGTGCCGAACGGAGAGCACGCTTATTACGGGAGCCTTGGAACTCGCCCCAAACCAATTATAATCAAAATATGATTTTAAAATGTACTAGTCCTTGATTGTAATGAGAGAGTTCTACATTTTCTTTTTCAGATTAGCTGTCATGAGTGATTCTTACTTTGAGACAAATTACCGAGGGGAGTTTAGGCTCAGGAATAGGGGAGAAGAGAACTTGAAGAAAGGAAATGTAATTCCCTCATACCTTCTCTCATTAAAGCGTAATGCTGTTTGCAATGGGGCATAAAAGATTAGGCAGTTACATGTGGGAAGATGCGGAGGCTGATTCGGTTCAAGAAGATCTTCAGTCAAGCATCCTCTCTACCTGCTGTAAGGTACGGAGGAAAATAAATGGGTTTCTAGACAGCCAAAGGCAAGTCAGTTCATTCGGCGTCCATATTGGTAACACCTCCAGCTGCAATTTTCAAAGAATTTCTCCAAACCAATTGAAAGGTGAAGGATTTATATAGGAACCATAGGAAGGAACCATATAAAAAAAATGCTACGTTGAATGATTTTTAAAAACTTTTTCAATTAAATGTATTAATTAATTCAACTTCACGTTGAATGTTTATTTTATAATTTGAATTACTGGCACCTTATTTTTTACTTATTTATTTTCTTCATCAATCCTGTATCAATTCGACCACCCCTTTATTTTTATTCTATATTAAATATAAACCTCCTAATTTCACAAGGGAATTTTGAGCTTGTGTTTAGTCTCATATTCAAGCTTCCAACAGACACAGAGTCACACATGTTTTACAGTTATCTTATGCAAGGATTGTATAAAAAGGTAAACTGGCTCACTTAAAAATGTGAAACTGCTATTATAATTTCATACCTTGTGCCTTCAGGAAACACACTTCAGGGAACTTTTTTTGTGTAAACTGCAACTGCAATTAGTTGACAAATGACTGCGATGTTTAAAATGTTCTAGGAGCTTTTATACTGGGTATGTTGCACTATATTGCTTGCGGCGAAGGCAGACGGTTTCAGAATCATACCCACGGAGACCCAGAACACCAGTGGGTATTTTTAGACATTCCAACGTGCCCTCAGAGACTTCTCACAGATGTGGTAGTGTGCTCAACGCACACACACATATATATGCAAAGACAAACTTTTATCAGGGCATACACTTATTCAAACTCTTATTTTAACACTTTTATTCATGTTTTAGGTGGCATACTCATTCAAACACATTCAGACTCAATTAATGGCAGCATGAAAGGGAAGTTTTGATAGTCTTTTCTTCTCTATTGTGGTGTATATCCGATTGAAACGGCTTCTGGAATGAGAAAAAAAAATATATAGGGCAGGTTTGATTTCGTCCTTCGAGAATTGATTGGACCGTATGAAGTTGGGCGTTACTAACTAAATGGAAGCAGATCTGAATGCAACATTCTGTAAAAATATAAGAATCTTCAATTATGATTTCATGGTGACTTTAAAGTATATACTGACTGGAAAACAGTGATTAATGTTACAGCTGAGTCTATTATATGAAGGAAACTTCATCTCCTTCAGCAGCATGGAAATAATCGTAATCTTTTCCTCATTCGCGAGTCCTGAATGGCAATTTTATGGCTGGTTTATAAAATACACCTTTTTATAGGTGATGTTTTTATCTTTTTTATGCGTTTCAGACATTGTGGCTACATCAAAGCGAAGCAAGATCCAGATGAAGAAAAAATGCAGTTTCAGAACGGGAGAGGTACGGTGGCCAAAATAGCTCGCACACAAACACAAAAAAACACTCATACATAATGGATTGTGAAAACAAATGGTTGTTTTTAGAGGTAACATAAATGTAAAAGGTCTCTCTTCCAGCTATGAGAGTGGGATATAAATCAAAAACTCTCATGCTCAACCTCACTGTGGAGTTTATCTTTTCCAACATTTTTAGGAGACTGTTTGGGTTTATGGTCCAGTCGTGTCTTGGCTTTCATTTGGACTCAAAACCCCTGTGTGAAAAACATATGTGATCTTTTCTTTTTTTTCTTCTTCTTATTGCAGTGAAACTGCCAGGAAGCAGGACGTACATTCACCCCCACACTTATGAGGACCCAAATCAAGCCGTCCGAGATTTTGCCAAGGAAATCGATGCCTCTAATATACGTATAGAGAGAGTTGTAGGTGCAGGTGAGAGTCTGACTCTTCTGTAGACCAAATTGTGGAAATAAAATCACTTTGAATCACAAATATACATTATACAAATGTCGCTACTTACATACTAGGGTTTGTTCACTTCATATATCCTTTTTCTGAATGTTTTCAGGGCGTAAGTTGCAGTTCTTTGATAATGTATGTCAAAGAATAGAGATTTGTATTTGAGCCCTAATTATACAACGTCTGCCGACTGTAATCCTCCCACACAAAGCTGCTGTTTGAAACACTGACCTATTAATACCGCATATCTCTGCATCTGAACTTAGCTTTGAAATCTCATTTTCCTCGGCGTATGGTTTCTCTGTGAGTGAATGTCTGCTTTTCCATTTTCAAAAAATGTTTGTACTTTGTGCTTCTTTCATTCTTTCTCTGTCTCATTTCCTCTTTCTCTCCATCTGGCTGCAATAGTGTTCATCAGAGTTCTTTAGGGCTTTAGGAGATCTGAATTAAACGATACCATCTAGAAATGTTGTTACATTCTTTGTGTGAGAACAGAACACACGTTTAACCCAGACTTGTTTGGCTGAGTTGTTATCCACATAGCACAGCTTTCCCCAAACTCTCTCTGTGTCAATTCAACTTCCTTTCTGGAAAACTTGATTCTGGTTGGTCAGTAATGAAAATCTGCAGTGATGGATAGATAGATGGATAGAATGACAGACAGATAGATTGAAAGACAGACAGACAGACATAATATAGATAGATAGATAGATAGATAGATAGATAGATAGATAGATAGATAGATAGATAGATAGATAGATAGATAGATAGATAGATAGATAGATAGATAGATAGATAGATAGATAGATAGATAGATAGATAGATAGATAGATAGATAGATGGATGGATGGGTGGATGGGTGGGTGGGTGGATGGGTGGATGGATAGAGACTGATTGATATATAGATTCATATAATATTTCCAATTCAATATTTCATGGTAATTTATTTCTATTTTGTAAGCAACTGTGTTGTCTGCTGTAATAAAACAAAACAAAATAAATTAATAATAATAATAGTGTTTTGCCTTGCTTCTCAGTAAAAAAAAAAAATCTAAACATCCTTAAATTACGTAATATAATTGTAGTTTTTTTTAAACATAAACCTCACTAAATGTTATTTTTATGATAAAAAAACCCTAATAATTAGAAAAATTAACTAAAATAAGGAAATATCAAGTTATATAAATATCGTAAAGTCACAGTTGTAAAATCAGTCAAGTGGATATTATGTATGCATATTTCCTTGAAAAACCTGTCATAGTCGGACGCTAATGGAAGCTGTGTGTCGCTCCCTAGGTGAGTTTGGTGAGGTTTGCAGTGGCCGCCTGAAGCTCCCCAGCAAGAGAGAAATCTACGTGGCCATCAAAAGTCTGAAGGCAGGATACTCCGAAAAGCAGAGGCGGGACTTCCTGAGCGAGGCCAGCATCATGGGACAGTTCGACCACCCCAACATCATCCGACTGGAGGGAGTCGTTACCAGATGTAAGTGACTGACGTGTTCTTTCGTGTTCACCTTCACCCAAAGGCTTTTAAAATGATCGACTGAAACATTTAAGTAAACACACTGCATTATAAACACTGAGGGAAAAATAAGCTGTTCTCAAAAGGGCTTTCAGATTTCAATTGCACACTTGAGTTCATTGCTCAGTGCGTGGTTGAATAGCACAAGTGCGACAAAAAAATGATTATTGTGACTACACCAACAACCTTTTTCCGCCACAATGGTCACAAAGTGTTTTCATGGTATTGTGATTAAGAGCCAGATGGAGGTGTGCTGTATACTCACTGATGTGCTTAGTCTCGGGGAGGACAGGAACAGAGCTCCACTGTTCCACCTGAATGGATCTGTTGAGTTGGATCTGACCACACAAGAGTATTGGCTCGCTACAGCAGATGTATTGCAGAGCAAGCCTAGATTATTGGTTAAAGTTTGACTTAACATTATTTCTTTTAAATGTACCCGTTAACTGTTTACTTTACTTTTTATTAAGGAATGTTTGGCTCCTTGGAAACTTTTCATTAGGGAATGTTATGCAGAACGTTAACATTACGTTAAAACAATATTAAGTAGACCTAAGTGTTAAAAGTCTTTTCAAATTGACACGTAACTCGCTCTGCACTGTTTGTGCGAGGACAATTATTTGTTGAGAAGAAGTCTGTTACTTTGCAAGTGAATTTTCACCTAGTAGATTATCTCTTTTTTTTTGTCTTTTTACTTGTGCCAAAGGCTTTTATACTAGCCTTTAAATAGCATTATAGTCACTTTCTATTTTTTAATAGATATTTTAATATTCTTACAACCAAAAGGAAATACTTGTAAAATCTTAGGGCATAAATTTGTTATCTGGGAACTTAATGTGAGGCCACTTTCTTCTTGCGTATTATATTCTTGTTTTTGTTTTTCCTTTTATCATTTGTTTCTCCAATCTTTGACTGCCGTTTTGGACGTATATGTTTGTGGCCTATTGCCGTTGTCTAAACTGGATCTTAATCGCAGACAGAGATAGACTTACACTGGGTTATGCGTGTTGGAAACCTTTAAGAGTCTCATTATCTCATCAGTAATGGGGAAGAGCTTATCGAAGAACTTCAGCTTTCACCAGACGCCAAACAAAAACCCTTTCTTTCAAGTGTCATTATGACTGAACCAATGTCTGCGACTCTCCACACTACCTATAGAGCACAACAATGAGAGTATGCATATTTATGACCGCATGAATATTAATCATTTAAATAGTTAATTGGATGTGTTTTAAGTGTCATAAATATTCAGCAGCGCACATATGAAGAGCGAAGTCTCGACATTTCTTATTCATTTTTCGCTCTGTTCTCTCTAATGCGGAATGCTAATTTTGACCTTTTGTTAGCATTGGTTTGTGCAGTTTACAGAACTATTTTCTCTGTAAATCGAGTTTGCTTTTCATTTTGAAAAGGCAGACGCTGCCTAATTGCCTGTCTTCCAGTTATAAGTGGTGTATTTATGTTTTGAGCAAATATCAGGGGCTCAGGGTTAAAGCTCAGTTCAGTATCTCTCGAGGCATGCAGACTATTTGGAAGAACAAAGTAGCGGTTTAAGTGAGAGTAATACATTCAACATCGGGGTGTACTTCGACCTCTGTCTTCATGGAATAGACCGGTCCTCTCTCGGAATCTAAAAAAAGCCTGATTTTGACAGGGTAAAAGAGAGTTTAGAGGAAAAAATGAGACATTCATAGAAACAAGCATGAGGGCATAGAAATGTACACCACTTATATGTTTACTAATTTTTAAGAATCTGCAAGATGTTTGTCATATAAAAATATATATTTGATTAGCCTCTTTGTTACAGTGTTACAGTGTAATACATTTACACTAATTGATATTAATTAACAACATGTATTTACTATAGGGTTAGTGTTAAGATAAGGGTTTGGTTAAGGATTAGTTGCATGTATTTATGCTTAATTTCTACAGTAAGTAGGCTACATGTAAAACTTATGATCAAGCTATTTGACAATCTTACAAATAAAAACTGAATATACACTTTTGTGTAAGATATTATTTGTGTGATAATTTGACTTGTGGTATATACTTAAATATCTTAATTTTAACTAAACATCTTACAGATTTTTGAAGGGTAAAATGATAGTCATGTCACTGCCCATATGGCCGCATGTACTCTGGCCTTGGGGGTTGTGAATAGTTGCACGTATGACAGCGAAGAGAGGCAATTTCACAGATCACTGCTCAGCAGGTCAGTGGCTGCAGGGCCGAGGACAGGGCAAGGGAACCGCAGGGACTACTCGCTAACCTTTAACTCCAAACAGTTATTCAAAACATCCATTTCTAACAGCTCTCAGCATTAAAATTCTTCCATTTTGAATAACCTTTAAAAACCTAAAATATATGCAGGGTAGTGTCTCAATAATACCACTGCATGATCAATGATTAGCTCCTTCGCTAATGGTGTCTGATCCATAAATGAGTCATTATTTTTATTCATTTCCATGAATGAAAAGATATTAAAATAATTGTTATAGTGGATGTATGTCCTTTTATTTTTGCTCGGCTCTAAAATATTTCATAAAATATTTCATTGGCACGCAGACTCTTTGGATGAATAAAGAAGCAGTTTAAGTAAAAGCAATACATTCAATTTAAGGCTGCAGTCTCTAAAAAATCATTGTAGAATTATGTTTAAAAATCCAGCTCAAATCTCAAAAGACTACAAAAGTAATGGAATTTTATTTTTATTTTTTTTAAATGTAAACCCTGTGTAAACAGTGATAAACAGCAGTATTTAATATAATAACATGTATTTTACTACAAAAATGTAATGTAAAATGTTGTGCAGGAACTTCTGGGAACTCTTGAACTCAAATGAATCAATCAAGTTTTAACTTTTTTTTTTTTTTAATGAACAAGGCTACAGGCAAATAGTTGTCTAAACATTAGTCGACAAGAAGAGGCTAGTCGACCAAATGTTAATTAGTCAGTTGTGAAAAGAAACCACTCGCAAAGACCCGCCCCCTTAGTTACTGTTTCTATGTCCGACAAGCCATTCCGCTCTCACGCCACATATCATGTTCTCATGCAATGAAAAATACATCGCGGGAAGAAAAGAAGAAAAACTAACAACGCTTCGACAGACAGTACAGAGCATGTTACGTTTGATGTGAAACAAAGCCTGAACTTTCAAATTAGGTCATTTTTTAAAAGTAATTTAAACCATAAATACCATTTTGTGACTCTATAATGTGTCGTGACAGATCGCTGTAGCACCTCAGTTAAAGCTTCTCGTGAACCGATCATCTCTTCCTTCTAGTTAATTTATAGCATCAAATAAACATGAATGAACCATGGGCAATTTTCGTAAACGAAAACTGAAACTAAGACTAAAACTATTGGTCAAAAAACATTTTCGTAAACTGAAATAAAATTAAAAATTCATAATAAATGAAAGACTACAACTAAACGAAACTAACAACAGTTACTGAAAAACTAACTGAAATAAAATAATAATTAGCAAAAAGAAATAATCGTTTTCGTAATTCATAAGCTCTTTACTTTGGCGGAAAATCTGACCTGTGGCTGTTTAAGGAAATGCCTGATATGGCGCTTGGCTTCATACGTGAAGAAGTTGCTGAGGCGATTAACCGCTGTCCTTCTGTGATGCGCTCAAGGACCGTAACGTAGAACACATGGCTAGTTCTAAGCGCTGTTCATAAAGAATGTGTCTGTTGCATTGGAATGGGAAATAACACAAGGTAATAAGACGCAAGTTGGACGACTTTTAACTTGAGCGCAGCATTTTTAGAATACCGTTTGATTTGCGAGACGCGGGTGCAACAGCAAAACAAGTCCGTCAAGCACAAAAAAAACTTTAATTTAGACTACTAGGATAAAGTAAGCTACTGTATGTTTCAGATGTCATGTTTTCATGAAGGTTGACAGGGTGAAAGGTGCATTTAATATTATTATCCACGTTGAGACATTTCCCCCGCAATGTATGGAATACCAGGACACGACACACACACACAAGTGCGCGCATACAAACACACACACACACACACACACACACACACACACACACACACACACACACACACGCACACACACACTCACACACACACACACACTGATCCACTATCTTTGTGGGGACTCTCCATAGACGTAATGTTTTTATACTGTAGCCTCAAACAAACTGTGTATTCTGTCTCCTTACAGTACACTAATGTATGTACCAGTGGTCACTCTGCTACATTTACAGCTGAAAAAAAGTAAACTAGGCATGTTTAACAAGATTTCATCTTTAATATGAATTAGTTTGTCTGATTTTTTCACAGTTTTTTCTTGTATACTTGTAAGTTCCATTTATTTGGTGCTTTGTTCAATCTCAAACCATTATTTTATTTTTATTATTAAGATGTCAAGATGTACAAGAGTTAACTGTAATCTGGGCAAACATTAAACTTTGCTGAAATTAAGCGTCTCGCTTTGGTCTACACTGGAAGTGTTTTGTTTGTTCTGCTAAACTATAATTACTAAAACTAAAACTGAAACTAAATAAAATAAAAACTAAATAGAAATGTCTTTGCAAAATAAAAACTAAACTAAAACTAACAAAACCATTAATGAAACTAACTAAAACTAAACCGAAATTTAAAGCAAAATTGAAAACGATATTAAAATAAAAACTAATTTAAAAAAGCAAAACTATAATAACCTTGGAATGAACATCAGAAGGAATGTTGTTTCAATTGTGGAAAGACGCCAGTACACACCATTTTTCAAGTTCAAATCCACCAATGTTAATCCACTAAGTCTCCTGACTGCTTTGTCAGACAAAATAGCGGATTCAGTGGATGGCCGATTATGATTTGTCAGATCGTCTGTCAAACTGGATGAATTGCGATGTCATGCAGTCCATGATGGACAGATCGTTAATACAGTTGGTCCATGTGGTAATTATGTCAGGCAAGACATCCTAATGTTCACCTATAATTCATTGACCTCAAACATGGCTTATCATTCGTAATGATTATCATATCCTAAGTAGTAGCCTACGTTAGCCAGTTTACATGGCCGCTCGCTTTAACGTCAATGTTAACCTAGATAAATGTGTGCTATTAATAGGCACATATCCAAGTGTTTGTGCGGAGTATGGAAGCTGAATTAGTACCACATCTATTATACTGGATAGATGACGAATTGGTGTCTTTAACTTCATCTTTGCAGCCAACACTGACCAAGAAAAAAATAGTGTATTAATAAATTAACAAAATGGTATTAATTAATTAACAAAATAGTCTCCTCTTTTTTTTTCAACACATTCATAATCATTATTTTTGCCAGTGCGCTGCAGCAAGCTTTATGCATGCGCTTGAGTGCTTAGTTTATATTTTAAAGGCTCATTATAATGGTTTAGTATTTCTTATAATGTAAAAAAAAACATTTAGTAATGTTACATATAATATTATTTTTCAGGCCTGAAACTGAGACCATTTTCCAAAATGATTCTGGCCTCCCAATGTTATCTTTCTGGGCTCATTTTAGTAATGTACACAACGACGCTTTTGTAAATGTAGTTTTTAGTGTGTGTGTGTGTGTGTGTGTGTGTGTGTGTGTGTGTGTGTGTGTGTGTGTGTGTGTGTGTGTGTGTGTGTGTGTGTGTGTGTGTGTGTGTGTGTGTGTGTGTGTGTGTGTGTGTGTGTGTGTGTGTGTGTGTGTTTTCTGCTTGTGGGCTCCCTGATCAACAAATCCAAAACAGAGGCCCAATCAACATTGCTTTATCAGAATAATGTTCCAAACCCTCCCTCTCACTGTGATTGCTTCCATTGTTATGTAGATGGTGGGTATGGTGCGACTAAAAGAAATCTTTGGAAATAGCCCTTTTAATTGCCATCTCGTCATTTGTCAGAAAAGTTATGATCTTTCCGTATCTCTCATTTCCTCTTTTATGTTGCCAACAATCGCCTAATCTAAAAGCATTCAATTTGGAGGAGGCTATCATCTCCTCTCATCGCACTCTTTCCACCGCAAAGGATTTTCCTCCTAACGAAGTGGCTGCTATTTCGAGAAAGTATTCATTAAAACCGCCGCTCTATTGTTTAGGGGACAATGAGAGTTTAAAGTCTTGCGTAGTCTCTTGTGTTAAATTGCGTTAACTCTTGTGGTAGATTAAGGGCTTCGATGTACCTCTGGGTCTCTGTGCTGTTCTTGGAAAAGACTTGTAAAGCAACTCAGTGCTAAGTGCATCATGTGTCATTTAGTTAAAACAGCATTTGGAAAATCGATAAGATTGTAAAGTTGAAGAACAGCGTCTTTTGTTCTTTTGTTCATAATTGTAGCGGGAGGACACAAAGTGGGCCATCGGGGTATCAACCTGGTCAATATCTCTTTAATCCTATAAGTTAGTACCTTGTAGACCAAAGCCAGGAATATATGGAGATATGAGTTCTGCTGTTCCCACTCGAAAGAAATAAAACCGCATTAATGGGGGTGTAAAATCAATACTTTATGTGCAATAGGGGTTCTCACTCTGTAGGTGAGCCAGCATTGCGAATACCCCAATCTGCTTGCCTGATTTGAGCTTGTTAAGGGGTGTCACTGCTGGGGTCCTGATGGGACGACTGCAGGCCACATGTAAAACATCTTGTGTGCTGCTCTACACACAAACATATGTTTATACACAAGCGTTCAAGCTGGTGTGCCTCCCTCCCCATACACAATTATCCAATCCACCTCGTATCTGATGTCACAAAGCAATTTTTTATCACCTACACACACACACACACACACACACACACACACACACACACACACACACACACACACACACACACACACACACACACACACACACACACACACACACACACACACACACACACACACAAACACTCTAGATGTCAAATCACCTGCTACAAAGGTCTGTTTCCTTTAATGATTATCCTACAGTCCTGTTAGAGCTAAATCACAGGGGCAAGGGATTACACAGATGAGGTGTTATGTGATATTGATTACTTGAGTTTGTTGCAGGTATTATTATTATTATTTATTTTTTATTTTTTTACGGTTCCTGCAATACAAACATGTAGGTCAGAGGGACCCCCCTGGGAATAGATTTATATGGCAATTTTCCCCGGTAAGTATGTATAGAGTTCAAGAGATTCTGTGCAAAATGCCTTTGACAGCTGCGCGCTGTGACGGCTTTATCTAAGTGGATATGTTTTTAAAGTCTCTGTCCTAGATATCACAACACATGTAGACCTGGATCCAATCTGTTATTTTCATCAGAGACAATGACAGCTTAGTCTTTATTCCGGGCCATTAATAGTCACATTTACATTTTACATTTATTCAGAAACATTTATCCAAGATGTCGACAGTGCAACAACATAAGTGATTTATAATTTGTTTGTGTCTTTAGATGTTTCTTGAAGGTAGCGAGGGATGAGCAGTTGGGAAAATCATTCTATCAAAGTTTAAAAAAACAAAATGTGAGCTTTTTATTTATTTATTTACAC
Source organism: Siphateles boraxobius (assembly GCF_051911475.1). Classification (NCBI taxonomy): domain Eukaryota; kingdom Metazoa; phylum Chordata; class Actinopteri; order Cypriniformes; family Leuciscidae; genus Siphateles; species Siphateles boraxobius. Next base: position 31,683,049 of record NW_027508699.1, read on the forward strand.
TACTGTTCAAATTTTTTTTTTTCTTGAAAGAAGCCACTTATGCTTATGCTCTTATGGTTAATTTGAAGTTATAACAGTTTAAAAGTACTGTTTACTACTTTAATGTACTTTAAAATGGAATTTTGTCCTGTGAAACTACTCCAGTGGTCTCAAATGATCCTTCACAAATCATTGTGCTTAACATACCTTATTGTTATCAATATTGAAAGTTATGGATACAATATTGGAATTTTTTTTTTTTTGGATTCTTAAGAGAGTTCAGAAGATTCTATTATTTGAAATAGAATTGATGTAACAATGTAAAGGTCGTTATTGTCACTTTTGAGTGAAAGCAAGTATAAAAATAATTAAAAACTTTTATCAATGGTTTTATTTCACAAAGTTTGTTTTTAACCCAGTTTAAAGTCATAGAAAAGGACTTAAAGGGATAGTTAACCCCAAAATGAAAAATCTGTCATCATTTACTCACCCTTAAGTTGTTCCAAACCTGTATAAATGTCTTTGTTCTCCTGTACACAAAGGAAGATATTTGGAAGAATCTTTGTAACCAAGCAGATCACAACCTGCTTGCCTGCTTTTTTTCCAACCATGGTTGTCAATGGTGGGCGAGATCTGCTTGGTTACAAACATTCTTTCAAATATCTTCCTTTGTATACAGCAGAACATATACATTTATACAGGTTTGGGTTTGGGAGTGAGAAAATTATGACAGAATTTTCATTTTGGGCATTTTGGGTGAACTATCCTTTTAATTCTAAAACGCAACAGAAAACAATACAATGTGTAATTCAAAATCCTGGCAAATGCTTATGAAAAGGAAATCGAGAAAATTACTTTGTATTAACACAGAACATTGTCTTCTTAAGATTAATTTGTAAACCTGCCTTAACTGTATTTAGTGTCACCCTCAGGGTTTTTTGATCTTCACAGTATGTAAATCTATAACCTAACCCTGTGTTGAAACTGTTACTCCCGCACACACAGAGCTCATTGTAGAATGGCTACTATTCCAGCCATGCAGGGTTCACGAAGGGTTAAACATATTCTTATCTTTGTAGAAACAAAGCAGAAAGAGAAGAACAGGTCTTGAGGGTGAAATCAAAGAGATATGCCTGCCCTCTGTTCATAAGACATGTGATGCTAATGCAGGAAGCTCTCAATGAGCTCTATTGTGTGCTTTAGAGATAGCGAGCACACATTCTGCACCGGATGGAGATGCTTGTGTGTGCTTGTGCCATAACCTTTTTGTAACTCATCAGGAAAATATGCCACATCATATGTCCAGATGATCTCTTGATAACACATGAATTAGAGGGGAAATAAAAAAAAATCTCCTCAAGGTTGCCAGAGATTAATGTCAAGAGCGGATCTTTCAGAGCTGTTTTCTGAAGAGCTCATAACAAGGAGTGTTTTATTAGTTAAACGGCTGCTGTAATCACGGCTGACGGCTGTTTTAGCACTTAAACCCACGTACAAAATCAACGCTAGATGACCTTTCAAAAAGATTTGCCAGAGTTTAGTCAAGCGTTGAGTATGAAATGAATTTCCTTGGTAAATTCCAGCTTTTGAAACCAATTCCGATCTGGAGGACACCCGCATTAGAGATTTGATATTTGTTAAAGGCACGTACGTGATCCTGTTAAATCCTCACATCTGCCCTCGCTGTGTTTGACTGCACGTTCATCTCGTGTTTTCTGTCTCTGGGCTCGGCTGTAGGCTGTTACCCTGAGGTCAGGGCCCCCGGGAGGCCCCGTAAGCTTCCCTGATCGGATCCACTGCCTCGGCCACCCGCTCTTTCAGGATCAATGCCAGTTGCCGCTTCAACTGTCTTTCTGATAAAGCGGTCACACACACACACACACACACACACACACACACACACACAGTGACATCAGATTGCCACCCATCGCCATGCCATTCCCAGAACACAGTGCGCCGCGGTCCGTTCCCTCTCTTTCTCTTTCTGCGGCTGACAGCTACATTAGTCTGCCTCTGAAAAGTAAAAGCAATTGCATTTTTTCCCCCCCTTTTTCGGATGAGACATGGGAGGTTAGGTTTGGGGGTGTCGAGGAAGGCATTTATCTCAGTGAGATAGTGATTTAATTTTAGGTGATGTATAACCAGCCAGTTGCTGTGGTGATGCTCAGAGGGGGGTGATCAAACCTGTTTTTCACAAACTCATAGGGGCATATACTGTATACTGTATATGACTAGAGCACATATCTCAGTATTCCAGAGTGGAGATATAAGTCATTTATCACCACTGACATAGCTAGTGTTTACACGTCCTTGAGAGAGGCAGGAACAACAGCCCACAACTGAGCACTTAAACACTGATACACATTCTGTGTACACAATTTATTATTTTATTTTTTTTGGAATAGTAACTGTGGACTTTTTTTTTAGAACAAAAAATGCCATTTGATCGGGGGGTTTTTTTCCCCTCCTGATTTATTTACTACAGACTTTTTGCATTAATGTTGCTTTTGTTAACTTGAATTAATTGAGATTAAGCTGAAATAAAAACATTTTATCCCTTAAAACGCCCCTTTGATCACCAAATTTACATATTTGAACATTTTTTCCTTGCAAAAATATTTGTCATGCCTTATAATAGCTTGAATGTAACTCTTAAACCTTGCTTCATTTAGTATACCTGGTTCTATGAATAAGCAAATTAGCCCCGCCTCCACTCGCTCACTCCAGTTCAAAGATCAACTCGTTTGCATGATCGGTTACAAGGTAGTTTGTGACATCAGAAACACCAGCGATTTCAAACCGTGTTTTTGATATTGTCTTTGGTTCACTGCAATTTTAAGGAGAATATACTTAGCAATGGTGTTGACCTGTGAATTCGTAAAAAACATACTCAGTTACTAACGTAACCTCGGTTCCCTGAGAGTAGGGAAAACGTCTCGGTTACGTATGTAACCCTCGTTCCCTGAGTAGGGAACGGAGACGTTACGTCGGATGACGACGAATGGGGTTTCGCTTAGAACACCTATCGACTTCGAGTATTACAAAACGAGCCAATGGCAAAGAAATGCCATGGGTCTGCGGAATTTGCATGACGTAACTCCGCCCCACCTCATGGGTATAAAAGGAGGACGCCAGCAACAGGCAGATATGTTTCTTCGCTGAGGAGCCAAGACTGAGCTCAGGCGATCCCCGCGGTACAGCGGAAAGTGGCAGGCAGACGTAACGTCTCCGTTCCCTACTCAGGGAACGAGGGTTACATACGTAACCGAGACGTTCCCTTTCGTTGTCACTCCGAGTTACGTCGGATGACGACGAATGGGGTTACCAGTCTAATCACGCCACCTTCTCAGCTGTCTTCCAGTGCCCTGCGTAAATCTGAGATCCCTGTCGTGAGACTGGCACGGACGAAGGACTCCTATTTAGCACAGGAATACCAAGGTACACTGGGGAGCATATCCCAAAGTTTAGGGGAAATATGCAATTACTGCCAACCCAGAGGGGGGGGGGGACTTAGAGAATACACATATGACCCGAAGGAGACATATGGAGAACACTGGGGTGTCCAGCCGCAGGTGGAATATTTCAACCCCAGGGGAGGCAAGGTGGCTTGCCAAGGGAAAGACACATGCTCAAGAGGCTTACAGTGGAAATACACATGTGGGGGTCGCTCAGGGGAGGGACCATGCACACGGGAGGCACCTAGCCGACGCACAGGCAATAGACACTGGCGCCAACGTCAGGAGTGCTGGAGGAACTCAGGGCTTTTCGGGGAAGCTCACCTGAGGAGAATATCGCACGTATCCAGTCCGTGGAGTGGAATGGCGAGCAAGCGAAGACACCTGAGCGGGTCCAGTACTAGCTGGTTGAAGCGAGTACATGAGAGGACACTGGCTCCACTCGGAGATTGTAGAATCTGGCGAATGTGTTAGGTGTCGCCCAGCCTGCAGCTCTGCAGATGTCTGTTAGCGAGGCGCCATGCGCTAGAGCCCAAGAGGATGCCACACTCCGGGTGGAGTGGGCGGTCACACCAAGGGGGCACGGTCGACCTTGCTGCTGGTATGCCAAGGCAATGGCGTCCACTATCCAGTGAGACAACCTTTGCTTGGAGAGAGCCTTTCCCTTCAGCTTCCCACCATAACAGACAAAGAGCTGGTCTGAGGTCCTGAAACACTGCGTCCTGTCTACATAGGCGCGGAGGGCGCGTACTGGACAGAGCAGTGCCAAGGCTGGGTCTGCCTCCTCCGGGGGCAGCGCTTGCAGGTTCACCACCTGGTCCCGGAAGGGAGTGGTAGGAACCTTGGGCACATAACCAGGCCGGGGTCTCAGGATCACGTGAGAGTAAGCCGGCCCAAATTCCAGGCACGCTTCGTCAACGGAGAATGCATGCAAGTCCCCCACCCTCTTGATGGAGGCCAATGCAACCAGGAGCGCTGTCTTCATAGACAGGAACTTAAGCTCCACTGATTGCAAAGGCTCAAAGGGAGCACTCCGCAGGGCAGTTAGAACCACTGAGAGGTCCCAAGAGGGAACGAGAGGAGGACGAGGAGGATTCAGTCTCCTCGCTCCTCTCAGGAACCTGATGATCAGGTCGTGCCTTCCAACAGACTTACCTTCGACTGGGTCATGGTGTGCGGCAATAGCGGCAACATAGACTTTCAGGGTGGAGGGAGACAGCCTTCGCTCCAGCCTATCTTGAAGGAAGGAAAGCACGACACTAATCGAACATCTCCGGGGGTCTTCTTGAAGAGAAGAGCACCAGTTCACGAAGAGGTTCCACTTCAACGCGTAGACGTGTATCGTGGACGACGCTCTAGCGGAAGTGATGGTAGCCGCCACCGTAGGTGGAAGGGTACTCAAACCTGCTTCGTCCCGTCCAGGAGCCACACGTGGAGGTTCCAAAGATCGGGACGAGGGTGCCATAGGGTGCCCCGTCCCTGAGAAAGGAGGTCCTTCCTCAGGGGAATCGGCCAGGGAGATGCTGTCGCGAGGAGTACTAGTTCGGAGAACCAGGTCCGGGCGGGCCAGTATGGCGCGACCAGAATGACCTGCTCCTCGTCCTCCCTGACCTTGCGCAGGGTCTGTGCAAGAAGGCTCACTGGGGGAAACGCATATTTGCGGCCCCGCGGCCAGCTGTGCGCCAGTGCATCCGTGCCGAGCGTGCCCTCGGTCAGGGAATAGTACAGGGCGCAATGGGTCGAGTCGTGAGAGGCAAACAGATCTATCTGTGCGTCCCCGAACTGGTCCCAAATCAGCTGAACCGACTGGGGATGGAGTCGCCAATCTCCCGGGAGGGGCTGAAGCCGTGAGAGCTCGTCGGCTGCACAGTTCAGGGCTCCGGGGATGTAAATGGCATGAAGCGACCTCAGATGCTTCTGACTCCATATGAGGAGGTGGCGGGCGAGTTGCGACATACAGCGGGAGCGTAGACCACCTTGATGGTTGATGTACGCTACAGTGGCGGTATTGTCTGAACGGACTAGTACGTGTTGGTTCTTGAGCACGGCCCGGAAGCGGCGCAGAGCAAGACGTACGGCCAGCAACTCGAGGCAATTGATGTGCCAGAGGCGGCGGGGTCCTGTCCAGGAACCCGCGGCAGCACGTCCATTGCACATGGCACCCCAGCCCGTGGAGGAGGCATCTGTCGTTACAACAACATGCCGCGAAGCTCGTTCCAGGGGCACTCCGGCCCGTAGAAAACTGAGGTTCGACCACGGGGTGAAGGTCTGACGGCAGGTCGGAGTAACTGTTACTCGGAGGGTGCCGTGTTGCCATGCCCACCTCGGGACTCGGTCGCGAAGCCAAAGCTGAAGCGGTATCATATGAAGCAATCCGAGCGGCGTTGCCGCGGCTGCAGAAGCCATATGCCCAGGAGCCTCTGAAAAAGTTTCAGTGGAACCGCACTCTTGCCCTCGAACTGTCTCAGGCAAGTCAGCAGTGACTGCGCGCGCGCTAGCTCGTAAGCTGCGCGGACATGGCGACCGAGTCGATATCCATACCGAGAAAAGAGATCCTCTGCACGGGGCAAAGTTTGCTCTTCTCCCAGTTGACCCGAAGGCCCAGACGAGCTAGGTGCCGAAGCACTAGGTCCCTGTGTTCGCAACCTGAACTCGAGAGTGAGCTATGATCAGCCAGTCGTCGATATAACTCAGGATGCGAACCCCGTGTTCCCGAAGGGGAACAAGGGCAGCCTCGACGACCTTCGTGAAGATGCGTGGAGACAGGGCTAGCCCGAAAGGGAAAACCGCGTACTGGATGCCTGCCCCTGAAAGAAAACCGAAGGAATGGTCTGTGTCAAGGAGAATAGAGACATGAAGTAGGCGTCCTTCAGGTCGATCGCTGCAAACCAATCCTGGGCCGTATGCATTCGAAAACGCGTTTGAGCATCTTGAACGGCATCCTGTGAAGGGAGCGGTTCAGCACGCGCAAGTCCAGGATTGGCCGTAACCCACCGGTTTTATTGGGGACAATGAAGTAGGGGCTGAGAAGCCGGCTGGACCTCATCTCGGCTGGAGGGACAGTCTCGATTGCGCCCTTCGCCAGCAGGGTGGCAATCTCTGCTCTCCTGATGGGGGCATAGCCACCGACAAAAGTGGAGCGGACTCCCCAAGTGGGGAGGAGACCATGCGAACTGAGTCGCATAGCCGAGCCTGATGGTCCGCGCGACCCAGCGGGCCAGACAGGGAAGCTCTAACCAGGCTCCCAGGAACTGAACCAGCGGGATCATGCGACCACAGGCGTCCCCCCGGAGGGGCAGCGAAGCGGAGTAACTGGCCCAGACGTGGACGGCATAGCGGCCCGATGTGGGGGCACAGTTAGCAACCGCGCCCTGGCAGAGGGGCCAGGGGAGGACCAGGCTGGTCGTCCCGCGGGGGCCTGCTCTGCCAGGGGTCTGGCGACAGAGGGGGACAGGGGCGAAGCGGTCCGTGGACGGCACGTCATGTCAACCACCTCTGGGACAGAGGGGGACGAGGAGAGCACGGCTTGTGGGCGGCGCTCTGTGACGTCCGAGAACTCTGTGCTCAGAGACGGGAGAATCAGCTCTTTGGAGAATAAGGATTCTTCCCCGGCCCTCCCCGGGGAAAGGAGTGGTCCTGCTACCAACTCCTGGAAAGAACTGAGTCCCATCTCTGAGGAGCCCAACTCAAGAGCGCCGCTTAACCCGGCGTTTAGCGGGGTGCGGGGCTGGAGAGGACTGTGGCGTCCGGCCGCGGGGGGCGGGGTGGGAGCCGCGGGGGGGCGCCCTCGGCAGTGGGCAGACCGAGGGATCTGAGCGGACGGCGGGGCCGTCGGGACAGAATCAACCTCAGTCTGCTCCATCGCCGAGGTGCCCGTCTCACGAGCGCCGCTTAACCCGGCGTGTAGCGGGGGGCGGGGCTGGAGAGGGCTGTGGCGTCCGCCCGCGGCCCCCAGAGCCGGCCCGAGAACGGGCGGGGTGGGAGCCGCGGGAGGGCGCCTTCGGCGGTGGGCAGACGAGGGATCTGAGCGGACGGCGGGGCCGTCGGGACAGAATCAACCTCACTCTGCTCATGGGCGGCTGAGAGCTGTTGGGCAAGCCCTCAACCGCACCGCCGAAGAGGCCGACCTGGGATATGGGAATGTCGGACAGACGGGTCCGCGCGACATCCAGCACATCAGACAGGTTCAGCCACAGACTGGTAAGCATCACCTGACCCAGGGAGCGTACGGCCACTTTCGTCGCTCAGAGAGCAAGGTCAGTGGCGGCGCGCAGCTCAGTGAAGAGCCCTGGGTCAGTCCCGCCCTCGTGCAGGTCCATGAGCATCTGGGTCAGGTGGACCAGCAGAATGACCATGGCATGCAGTGAGGCGGCTGCCAGTCCCGTGGCGCTATAGGATCTCGCCACAAGCGTAGACGAAAAACTACAGGCCACGGGCGGGTGCTTAGGATTGCGCCGAGAAGAAGCACTCTGAGGACACATAGCATCGCAACAGAGCGTTCAGCCGGGGGAACCCCAGTGTACCCAAGGGCAGCGGCCCCATCGAGGGGAGGAAAGGCGGATGAGATCAGCGAGCGGTCCTGAGAAGACAAGGGGGTCTTCTAGGACTTCGAGATCTCATCATGCACGTCCGGGAAGAGAGGTATTGGGGTTTGCCACGGACGAGGGTCGGCGGCCTTACCCAAAACCAATCGTCCCAGGAAAGCATGGCCGTCATCTCCGGATCAGACTCAGGCACAGCCGTATGCACACCGGAAGGTGGCAGCTGTGACGAGCCCTCACTTCCAGAAGACTCAAGCCCACCTAGTGATGCTGCAACAGACATGGCATCTTCCTCTGTAGCTTCAACTGAAACACGCGGGCCACCAGAGGGTAGACTCGCGGGAATCAGCAGTTCACTAGCGGGCACCGTCATTGAAGAGGGGGGCTGGGGTCACGGACACATAGTCGGCGCCTTGTTCCAGACCGTAACCCTCAGGTCACCCTGGCCACCCGCCGAAGATCGGGGGGTGGATGAGGGGACTCTCACTCTTGCGAGTTCACAGAGTCTCGACCTATTTATGACGCGATGATCACGTTCCCTTGCGAGAACATGAGTCACCCACGAGCACTGTTCAAGCATGATCAAACACACTAGACAGCGCTCGTGCCCATCAGAGTCCGATACCAGTCCGCTGCAACCAGAAATGCACGGGCGAGCCGTCTTTAAAAAGACGTGCCGCGTGCGAGCTCTTTTATGAGAGGAGAGAAAAAACTCCGCGATGTTGAAGCGCACAGGGAGACACACACACACTGGCAGATTACTGCACAGATCAGCAGGCACTGTGAGCTCGCTGCAGATCGCCGTCACACCAACACCGGAGAGAGAAGCTCGTCTCGTAGAGCGAAGTCAGAGATGACTGTGGAGTGAAGAAATGCACTTGGCTCCGAAGCGAAAACATATCTGCCTGTTGCTGGCGTCCTCCTTTTATACCCACGAGGTGGGGCGGAGTTACGTCATGCAAATTCCGCAGACCCATGGCATTTCTTTGCCATTGGCTCGTTTTGTAATACTCGAAGTCGATAGGTGTTCTAAGCGAAACCCCATTCGTCGTCATCCGACGTAACTCGGAGTGACAACGAAAGGGAACTCATTTTCTCAAGAATATTGAAGCCATTATAAAAACGCAGTGCAGCTGCACAGGGAGCACAGAGTAGAGCGTTTAGCTCGCTCAACTGCACGAACCTATGGCGAGGCGGCTGAGACGCGCCGCGTGAATCAATCGGGTCGCTGCACGTCAGAACCTTTTTAACGTTTATATATATTATAGGCTATATACTATAATTTTTTTCCTTAAAAATTGTGTTTAAAACCATTTAACACGCAGGTCCTTACATTAGAAAAGAGCAAAAGCTTGACTGTGACTGAAAGCATAAATTATGTTATCTGATGCAAACATTTTTTTATCGACGTTTCTGAAAATGTTGGTAAACTGATTTTAATATTGTGTAATGTATGAAATTTAATATAATAATACATTTTATTTGCTTAAGCGAATTTTTATCATTAACACATGTATCTCATCTGGGTGCTAACATGATAACCTATTTCCAGCTATCTGAAGTACTGCATGCCCACTTAGCATTCAGTGTCTGTATGTATAAGCCTCATCTGTGGAGACCTACTTTTGCTTGGCGTAGGTTCATACAGAGCCTTGATATGCCCCTTTTACAAAGACAAGCATGGTGTACTACACCACCAGAATCATACGCACCGACTAATCAACAGGCACATTTGACACGGTCATATTACCCCAGTGGACACGTTTTGATTCGTTCCGTCAAATCTGTACATGGACGTTTCTGAAATGAAACAAGGGTCGCTAAATTGTTGAACTCTCTGTGACCTGTGAGTGATATATTTAGGTCAGAGGATTGAGAGGGATATGACAGAGCTTGTTAACGGGGACTCGACAAGGCGCTGGAACATTTTTCTGTTTATTTCACTATGTCGCTTTATTTCAGATATCAGGTTGCAGATGATGCCCTGCGGTAGTTGGTGGCAGCAGAAGTATAACTTATGCCTATAAATGGGAGTGTGTTTGTAAGACTGTTTTTAAGACTCTGTTTGACTCGTTGTCTACCTTGTAAGTAATCATTCATGTAGGATGTTTTCTTGTGTTCAAAACCGCTTATTGGAATTGAAAAGACTATGCGTTTGTCGTCTGAATATGCTAGTCTGTTAGTCTAAATATCCTTATCCCACCCACAGATTTATCTGATTGGTCGGTTTAACACTGACATTTGATTGAATATAGTGCAACAGTGCCCACCCACTATTTCAGTGGCCATATTTCTGAAAAAAAATTCCCATAGGGATTTTTCAAATCTATGTGTTAAAGGATTATAATCCATAAACCAAACCAACTAGCAATGAGGTGAATGGCAACATTACAAACTTTGATTTGAAATAAAAAGTATTTGGAAAAAGGTACAAGTTACAATACAATACAATAAGCAATACAATAAAAAGGTAGGTGTCTTTACTTACAGAACACAGCACTATACAGTTTGATATTAGCAAAGCTAAGCTAACATGTTTCACAGCTAATCTAACATGTTGATCTCTAACGAGAAGCACCAACAATAGATATAAACAAATATTGATTGAAATAGTGATGGAACTAATAAAATGTATGTCCACATCCACTTTTAGACTAGCTGGCCAGTTGGATGCTGTTTTAGCATTTGGCTAACATGAGCTACTTTGGAATAAGCAGCATTTTCTTTTGGATCCTTTGTGTCGGAAGTACAATTATAATGCCTTAAAATGTTTTAAGCAGCTCATTAGGTTTTGAAACAGTTGTGGAAATGAATGAACTTACACATGTACGGTATGTTATGATTACAATGTCACATTTGGGAGATTGTTTCTCAGGTCAATTAATAGATTAATACTTGCGGATTTGGTGTGTTCAGTTGACTGATCAATGTTGTTTTCTTAGTTTGGGGTCTGGAGCTTTGCCTCAGTCATCTGTAAAACAAACTTTGTGTACTGTTAAGCGTAAAACTGTTGAGATTACAGGTGATCTTCCTCTTGCTAGCTACATCCATCACTGCTCATGCCCACCACAACAGGTGCTGTGCCCTCCCATCGGTTCTCATTGACTGTCCTGCCCGCCCATCATGGCAACAAAGCTCTCTAATTGGTTCTCAGTGGATTATCTGGGGTTAATTAACTGCTGTGTTTGATGGTGGAAGGCTCTGATGAAGGTCTGTCATGCTGAATAATGGGGCTGCCTGGCCGGGGCAGAGGCTGAGAGTGTGGCCATGGTTTCGCCTCCTCTCTTCTCTCCTTCATTCCTGTGTTTCAGCATCTCAGCTATAAAGGATTAATGACACCATTACCATGATTTATTTCTGTGTGGATTTGTGTAGAATCATCAATCTGTTTGGACATTTTATGTTTTTTTTTTCCTTCCATCTAGGCTGATGGTAAATCTTGTATTTTTGTCTTCTTTTTTTTTTTCTTTATGTCTACAGGCAAGCCCGTGATGATTATTACAGAGTACATGGAGAATGGATCGTTGGATACTTTCCTGAAGGTGAGGAAGGCAAAATGCCCATGGCACAAGTCCACACCGATATTCACATGCCATTTAAGATGCTGCCTTACATTTAATTACCTACAGCCAATAAACGAGCATCGCTCAAGGGTATAAGCCACGGATACCTCCCTGAAAGTCTATTACTGGAGGGAAATTAAGCATGGAATGGATGCCTGGTCGAGGCAGCACAGATTCAGTTGCGGACTGTCCATTAGGACTCCCGCATCCTGTCTGTTGTACAGCGAACGTTCCAAGGTTATTATAGTTTGTTTCAGTTTAGTTTTCATTTCATGGGAAATTCTGTTGCGTTTTTATATACTTATTTTTAGTTAAATATTTTCTGTTTAGATACAACAGAATATTCCCATCTAAAATAGATTTAGCATGGTGCCATTTGCATTTTTTCAGAGTAATGGTTGAATTAAACTGCATCACTGCACTATAATGCCAGTTATTTTTGCATTTTTATTTCAGTTTATTTTTCATTGAAAGTTTAGTTTTTTTATTTATTTTCATTAAATACATTTTGTATTATTATTAATATATAAATAATTTCTGCTCACAAATATAGTTTTTGCCTTTGAGTTACACTTTATTTCTATAGTTCGCTTTAGACATTCTACTAACTACAAGTAACTTTACAACTATACATGACAACTAACTCTCATTAATTTGCAACAACATGTCAACTAACTCTCATTAGAATATTAGTAGACTGTAAAGTTACTTATAGTCAGTAGAATGTCTGTTGGAAGACCATCAAAATAAAGTGTTAGCAGATATTAAGCAGACATTCTACTAATACTTTACTAATACTTTAATTACTGGCAGTTGTCTTGTAGTTGCAAAGTTACTTACTGTATGTAGTCAGTAGAATATCTAAAGTGGACTATCGAAATAAATCGTTACCCGTCTTTGTTTTAGTAAACGATAATAACACTTGAGCGTGTATTTGAGTGAACGTGTTGTGAATGTGTCTCGTACAGAAACAGGAAGTGAGTAAATGAACTCGGTAGATTTATAATAAGGTTATGCTCGCCCCACCAAGCTGCCATAATGTCTCCTATGCAATCCTCACTAATTTATTACCGCCTTTGTCACCCAGCGGATCAGGCCACAAAGTTTTATTACGCACAGCACAGATACGTTTTCCTTTAAGTCAGGACTCTTTTTAATTGCCTACACTTTGAGAAAATGAAAATGAAATCTAACACCCCCTCCCCTAAAAACGGGCCTGTCTGAGACTTTCGATCTTTCTGCAGCGTACATAATGAATCCCATAAATACCCCCTTAGCCCACATAAAAAGCTAATATAATTATGGGTTCCGTTTTATGGCTAATAGCTCATAGTTCGGCCACCCAGCTACATGTGTTTAATTAGAAGACAGATCAGTTAAGCATCACTTACTAGTAGAAAAACAAATGATTTCTCTCTGTCTCTATGTCTGCGTCTCTCTGCTCTTCCTGTAAGTAGTGTGGCTTCTGACAGTAGATTGATAACAACCAGTTGATCAGGCCGGACGATCAATCAGCGGCCACATTTCACAAAACACAGCGTAATTAACTTACCCACATTATGATGCATGAAATACTATATGAGAGCATGTTTCTGATTGATTTGGCTCGGAGGTACAAAAGTGGAGTTTTAACAAGATTAGTGTACTGCCCAGATATGGAGATTAAGACATTCAGCTAATTGCTTATTGCGAAGATTGTTTTTGAGGCAAAATGGATGTCTGAGCTCTTTTGTTCAGCTAACAGAGGCACCAAATCCAGATGGTTTTACATTAATAAAGGACTATCAACATTATAGCAATTATGGCAGAAAGAGCTGTAAAACCAGAGGTCAGAGTCTTTTGCATAATGAATCAGAACTCGGGGCAAAACCATTGGATGTATATATTACACACACTATTAATATGATTATAAATAATATATAATAATAAAGATTTGTAAAATAATAAAAGTAAAAAAATGTTGATAGTTCATGATACCTGATTTTAACAAATTGAAAAGCATTATTAACCTACTTATAGTTGCCTCTGCATGTAAATACATGTTCAAGTTCAAACCACAATGAGTTTTGCATCCTGCTGCCACAGGAGAACAGTTTAAAGTTACTATTTAAACCTTTGTTTCCACAGTGTACACCACCTGTAAAATCTATAAAAACTAACATTTGCCGTCACTTTCTCTTGCAGAAACATGACGGGCAGTTTACGGTCATTCAGCTGGTGGGGATGATGCGTGGTATCGCTTCAGGAATGAAGTATCTGTCTGACATGAGCTACGTCCACCGTGACCTGGCGGCACGAAACATCCTGGTGAACAGTAACCTGGTGTGCAAAGTGTCCGACTTCGGCCTGTCCAGAGTGCTCGAGGACGACCCTGAAGCTGCGTACACCACACGGGTAAAACACCTTTCCCTGTCAAGGTTATTTTAAAAGTCATTATCAATTTTACAAAAACAGGGAATGAAGGAAGAACTAAATGAATAAAAAATGTATGTTGTTTATTGTTTTGTAACATCTTGTATGCTGTATAAATTCTGCTTTGGTGGGTATTTATTTAGTGGTTTTTCAGAGCTAGCTTTCATTGTCGTCTCATTTTTTGCGAATACGGTAAATCTGACAAATCCCATAAGACCTTAGTTAAGAAATATTGATTAAAATGTCTGATCTGAATAGAGAAATAGATGTCTCTTATGTTCTTTAAAAGTGTTTGATTGTGTGAATGAACTAAGATGAGACACAGAGAGAAAGAGGAGGGATGTTTGAGAAGTGAGTTGGCTTTCTCAGGGGTCAGTTTCTCTGTCCACACAGCATGTATTAATTACATCCGTTTCTGACAGGACAGCCTACACTCGCTCTCTGTCCTTCTCAGCTCGGTAATTGGTGAGCACCCCTGTGGATGCGTATGAAGGCCAAGGGCAAGAGAGGGATGCGAGGCTGTGTGTGCGTGTAGCCTTCAGTGTCTACCCGGGTGGACAAGGCATAGACTCAGCAGGAGACTCTGTTGTCACATGCAAACAAGGGAGGGAGGTGCTTGTACTACCCTGAACGGACCCCTGCAGATTGCCTTTTGATGCTCGTGTGTATGCGCGCCTGAGACAAAATGTGTTTCAACAGGGAGGAACTCTTAAAATATAAGTGTCTCTGACATTCAGCGCACCGTGCCCTGTTGCTTCAAGCCCTGAAATCATGAAGAGACAAAACCCTTCAGGCCATGCGAGGCAGCCGTTTATGTTGCTGTGACTTTATATAATTAAAAAAAATTGTAAAGATCGGTTTTTGAAATTCTCTTTAAATGATTTTACCCCATGGGCCCTGCTGACGTTCTTTGGCACGCTCGTCACGTATCAGTATATAGACTACAGCCAGTTTGTCTTTTGTTTGACTTTGACTGTAGAGATTAACTACAAACTACTGCAGCTATTTAAAAAGGCATTTAGGGAAATACAGACCCTGCCATAGTGCTGGAATGGAAAGGCAAATATTGTATCTATTCTGCTGTTTGTTTATGGGTCTTTCTTTAACTTTCAGAATGAAATTTCTTAAAACACATTTTTCACAAACTCATTAATTTTAGTAGTGTACTAACAACGTCCAACCGCGCAGAATTGTCATTTTTTTTATCATGGAAATTACACCACAATGTTATTTCAGCTACATCTCAGCTTGTATATTGTGTTGAAATGACGATGATGGAAATTAACATTTTTGGAATAAAATAGTCTTGCTACAGTAAGGCTAATTTCATAGTTAGCATTTTATGTCTTAAATAATGACAATTAAGCCATACACTACCGTTAAAAAGTTTGGGGTCAGTAAGATTTAAAAAAATATATATATATGTTTTTAAAATGGGTATCTTATGCTCACCAAGGGTGCATTTATTTGCTCAAAAAACTTAAAAAAAAAATAATATTGCGAATTATTACAATTTAAAATAACTGTTTTCTATTTTAAAAGAGCAGCCAAAACTGCAGTTCCCTTTCGTTGTCACCCCGAGTTACGTCGGATGACGACGAATGGGGTTTCGCTTAGAAAGCCTATCAACTTCGAGTATTACAAAACGAGCCAATGGCAAAGAAATGCCATGGGTCTGCGGGATTTGCATAGCGTATCTCCGCCTTACCTCGTGGGTATAAAAGGAGGACGCCGGCAACATGCAGATATGTTTTCGCTTCGGAGCCAAGTAAATTCTTCATTCCACAAGCCATCTCTGAACTGTCAGGCTAAACACAATCAGGCTCAGCTACACGATTCAGTTCGCGTGGTCTCCTCCCTGCTTCAGGTGAGTCCGCACCACTTTGGTCGGTGGCCATGTCCCTATCATGAGAGCGGAGGTTGCCACCCTGCTGGCGAAGGGTGCGATCGATACTGTCCCTCCAGCCGAAATGAGGTCCGGCTTCTACAGCCCGTACTTCATTGTCCCGAAGAAAACCGTTGGGTTAAGGCCAATCCTGGACCTGCGCGTGCTGAACCGCTCCCTTCACAGGCTGCCGTTCAAGATGCTCACTGCCAAGCACATTTTTGAATGTGTACGGCCCCAGGATTGGTTTGCAGCGATCGACCTGAAGGACGCCTACTTTCATGTCTCCATTCTCCCTCGTCACAGACCGTTCCTTCGGTTTGCTTTCGAGGGGCAGGCATATCAGTACGCGGTTCTCCCGTTCGGGCTAGCCCTGTCTCCTCGCGTTTTCACGAAGGTCGTCGAGGCAGCCCTTGTTCCCCTCCGGGAACACGGGGTTCGCATCCTGAACTATCTCGACGACTGGCTGATCCTAGCTCACTCTCTTGACACCTTCGGGTCAACTGGGAGAAGAGCAAACTCTGCCCCGTGCAGAGGATCTCTTTTCTCGGTATGGAAATCGACTCGGTCGCCATGCCCGCGCAGCTTATGAGCGAGCGCGCGCAGTCACTGCTGACTTGCCTGAGACAGTTCGAGGGCAAGAGTGCGGTTCCACTGAAACTTTTTCAGAGGCTCTTGGGGCATATGGCATCTGCAGCCGCGGCAACGGCACTCGGATTGCTTCATATGAGACCGCTTCAGCTTTGGCTTCGCGACCGAGTCCCGAGGTGGGCATGGCAACACGGCACCTTCCGAGTACCAGTTACTCCGACCTGCCGTCAGACCTTCACCCCGTGGTCGAACCTCAGTTTTCTACGGGCCAGACTGCCTCTGGAACGAGCTTCGCGGCATGTTGTTGTAACGACAGATGCCTCCTCCACGGGCTGGGGCGCCATGTGCAATGGACGTGCTGCCGCGGGCTCCTGGATAGGACCCCAGCGCCTATGGCACATCAATTGCCTCGAGTTGCTGGATGTACGTTTTGCCCTGCGCCGCTTCCGGGTCGTGCTCAAGGGCCAACACGTACTAGTCCGATCAGATAATACCGCGACTGTAGCGTACATCAACCGCCAAGGTGGTCTGCGCTCCCGACGTATGTCGCAACTCGCCCGCCACCTCCTCTTATGGAGTCAGAAGCATCTGAGGTCGCTTCGTGCCATTTATATCCCCGGAGCTCTGAACTGTGTAGCCGACGAGCTCTCACAGTTTCAGTTCCTCCCGGGGGAATGGCGGCTCCATCCCGGGTCGGTTCAGCTGATTTGGGACCAGTTCGGGGACGCACAGATAGATCTGTTTGCCTCTCAGGACTCGACCCATTGTGCCCAGTTTTTTTCCCTGACCGAGGGCACGCTCGGCAAGGATGCTCCGGCACACAGCTGGCCGCAGGGTCGCAAGTATGCTTTTCCCCCAGTTTCCCCCAGTGAGCCTTCTTGCGCAGACCTTGCGCAAGGTCAGGGAGGACGGGGAGCAGGTCATTCTGGTTGCGCCTTACTGGCCCACCAGGACCTGGTTCTCCGAACTAGTACTCCTCACGACAGCACCTCCCTGGCCGATCCCTCTGAGGAAGGACCTCCTTTCTCAGAGACGTGACACCCTATGGCACCCTCGTCCCGATCTTTGGAACCTCCACGTGTGGCTCCTGGATGGGACGAGGTAGGTTTGAGTACCCTACCACCAGCGGTGGTGGCTACCATCACTTCCGCTAGAGACTCGTCCACGAGACATCTCTATGCGTTGAAGTGGAACCTCTTCGTCAACTGGACCCCCGGAGATGTTCGATCAGCGTCTTGCCTTCCTTCCTACAAGGTGGGTTGGAGCGAAGGCTGTCTCCCTCCACCCTAAAAGTCTATGTCGCCGCCATTGCCGCACAGCATGACTTTGTTGAAGGTAAGTGTTTGGGAAGGCACGACCTGATCGTCAGGTTCCTGAGAGGGGCAAGGAGACTGAATCCTCCTCGCCCTCCTCTTGTTCCCTCTTAGGACCTCTCAGTGGTGTTAACTGCCCTGCAGAGTGCTCCATTTGAGCCTCTGCAATCAGTGGAGCTTAAGTTCCTGTCAATGAAGACAGCGCTCCTGGTTGCACTGGCCTCCATCAAGAGGGTAGGGGACCTGCACGCATTCTCCGTTGACGAAGCGTGCCTGGAATTCGGGCCGGCCTACTCTCACGTGATCCTGAGACCCCGGCCTGGATATGTGCCCAAGGTTCCCACCACTCCCTTCCGGGACCAGGTGGTGAACCTGCAAGCGCTGCCCCCGGAGGAGGCAGACCCAGCCTTGGGACTGCTCTGTCCAGTACGCGCTCTCCGCGCCTATGTCGACAGAACGCAGTGTTTCAGGACCTCAGACCAGCTCTTTGTCTGTTATGGTGGGAAGCTGAAGGGAAAGGCTCTCTCAAAGCAGAGGTTGTCTCACTGGATAGTGGACGCCATTGCTTTGGCTTACCAGCAGCAAGGTCGACCGTGCCCCCTTGGTGTGACTGCCCACTCCACCCGGAGTGTGGCGTCCTCTTGGGCTCTAGCGCATGGCGCCTCCCTGACAGACATCTGCAGAGCTGCAGGCTGGGCGACACCGAACACAGTCGCCAGATTCTACAATCTCCGAGTGGAGCCTGTGTCCTCTCATGTACTCGCTTCAACCAGCTAGTACTGGACCCGCTCAGGTGTCTTCGCTTGCTCGCCATTCCACTCAACGGACTGGATATGTGCGATATTCTCCTCAGGTGAGCTTCCCCGAAAGCCCTGAGTTCCTCCAGCACTCCTGACGTCGGCGCCAGTGCTATTGCCTGCGCGTCGGCTAGGTGCCTCCCGTGTGCATGGTCCCTCCCCTGAGCAACCCCCACATGTGTATTTCCACTGTAAGCCTCTCTGAGCATGTGTCTTTCCCTTGGCAAGCCACCTTGAACCCCTGGGGTTGAAATATTCCACCTGCGGCTGGACACCCCAGTGTTCTCCATATGCGTCATATGTATATTCTCTAAGTACCCCCCTCTGGGCTGGCAATAATTGCATTTTCCCTAAACTTGGGATATGCCCCCCAGTGTACCTTGGTATTCCTGTGTTAAATAGGAGTCCTTCATCCGTGCCAGTCTCACAACAAGGGAGCTCAGATACGCAGGGCACTGGAAGCAGCCGAGAAGGTGGCGTGATTAGACTGGTAACCCCATTCGTCGTCATCCGACGTAACTCGGAGTGACAACGAAAGGGAACGTCTCGGTTACGTATGTAACCCTCGTTCCCTGAGTAGGGAACGGAGACGTTACGTCTTCCTGCCACTTTCTCCTGTACCGCGGGGATCGCCTGAAGCTCAGTCTTGGCTCCTCAGCTTTCTAAGCGAAACCCCATTCGTCGTCATCCGACGTAACGTCTCCGTTCCCTACTCAGGGAACGAGGGTTACATACGTAACCGAGACGTTTTTAGTGTCACATGATCCTGCAGAAATCATTCTAATATGCTGATTTGATTCTCAATTTGGTGCTCTCTTTTTGTATCAGTGATTAAAACGTTTGTAATGTTTATTATTTTTGTGGAAACTGACACATTTTTTTAATGCTTTGATAGAAAGTTCAAAAGAACAGCATTTATTTCAAATAGAAATATTTTGTATAATTATAAATGTCTTTACTGTCCCTTTTCATCAATTTAATGTGTCCTTGTTGAATAAAAGTATTAATTTCTTAATAAAAAAAAACATTTTACTGACCCAAACTTTATGTTTTTATGTATAACTTTATATAACAATAGTGTATTTTCACAATTTATGCATAATTACGCACAAATAAAAAACATTTCTTTATTTTATTTTTTATATGACGTGTCATATTTAATCCCAAGCACTTCACTGACACTGTTATCTCTTGGTAACCAAGTACACAATTTTTTTTTTTTTTTAGAAAACTTGTTTGATGTGGTAGAAATTGTGCCATAAATGAGGGACAATCCTAAGTTTTGAAAATGACAGAAATTATTTTCTGTCATATTGCAAAATACATTTAAAATCAACCCCTGGGACATGAAAGTACCTGATTTTAAAGAAACACCATCTTTTTATTTCCTTTTTAGGGTGGAAAAATTCCCATTCGATGGACGGCTCCTGAGGCTATAGCGTACAGGAAGTTCACCTCAGCAAGTGACGTTTGGAGTTACGGCATCGTCATGTGGGAGGTGATCTCATATGGAGAGCGGCCTTATTGGGAGATGTCTAATCAAGACGTAAGTGTCCTTGAGAAACTGGAAAAACTCATGTTCTCTCGTGTATTGTTTAAATTGAAATCTGCTCCACTAATATCTAATATCTCCACTAATATCATTTCCATTGAAGCCTCTTGAGAGAGGGGGAGGGCAGAGTCTCTGAGCAGTGTGTCCTTGCAAGTAAAATCTTCCTGCGGTGATGTCTGTATAGAAACCGCTCGAATGACAATTGTTTTTAGAAGCCTCGTAAACGAGAGCTGTCCAGCTGCTCCTCCATTTAATACAAGCCAGTGAAACACACTTCATCCCTCACTGCTATATTATGCTAACAGTTTCTGACTTCTCCCTTTATTACCATCAGAGGAAATGTCATAGAAATCTTGAAGACCTTCAGGGCACCGCTGATAATGATTTAGATCTTCTGTGCTCATTCTGAAACACAGAAGAATGTTTCATGTCTAAAAGAAAATAGCTAATTTGATTTAAGAACATGAAGTGGCAGAGAACAGGGGCTGTTTTAACCATAGCATTGAGTTATAGTCATATAGGAGATGTATTGTACCAATGAATGTTACATGACTCAATTAAAGGTTCCAATGTTTTACGCCATGGAATAGACAAAAGTTAATTTAGATAAAGTAATATAGAAATGTAAATGTGATGTTCCTTACAGTAATATACCATGGTAACTACTACTAAACTTAATTTTTCCACTAAAGTACAATGATAGCATACCAGGTGCTTGTATTAGCCATTAACAGTGTTATCAAAAGAAGAAAAGAACAGAAATATTCAGAAAGCTTTATCATTTGAAAAAGATCCTACATTATTTTAGTATGGTTTTGTAGCAACATTAACAACAGCAGCAATGAAACAGGAAAAACTATGTAACCTAAAAATGTGCTTCATATGGTAGCAACTATATTACTGCATTTTACTTGAGTCAAAAATATGATTTTATTTGACTGAATAATTTAAGTTATTTTAAGGGACAAATACAGTAGAAATATATCCTTAAGGTTACATACTGGTAATTTTCTGCCAGAACATTATCGGTTGAGTTTACGGACATTTCCTTTAACTCTAAAACACAACACAATGCAATATGTGTAATTCAAAATATGGGTAAAACACCTGTGAAAAATCATTATGGAAAATCTCTTCATGTTAACACAGTACAATGGGCCCTATTTTATGGACTTTTCTGTGTGCATTTTCAGGTTTTGTTATTTGTTCGTTGTATTGTGTTTAATCTATGTGCCTCTGTTTCAGGTGATTAAAGCTATAGAGGAGGGTTACAGGCTGCCCGCTCCGATGGATTGTCCCGTGGTCCTCCACCAGCTGATGTTGGACTGCTGGGAGAAGACTAGAAGCGAACGACCCAAATTTGGGCAGATTGTCAACACTCTTGACAAACTCATCCGCAACCCCAACAGTCTGAAAGAGCTTGCCAACAGCTCAGTCTGGTGAGAAACTGATATGAACCTGTGCTTCAGCTTTTCACACTATGCTTAACCCCGTATTAAGGCCACTTTTTTTAACCCTTGGTTATGTAATGTTCATAGTGCAATAAATCATGTAAAATCTTGGTTTCCTGTAAAAACATCTGAATATCCTTTAAACAATATAAATTGAAGGTAAGATAATATACACAACCATTAAATTATACTTTTATGTAATAATGCATTAAACATATATAAAAAGAGACAGTAAAGACATTTATAATGTTGCAAATGATTTCTATTTTCAAAAAAAAAATTGGTGTAGACACTTAAAGAGGTTACATGTTCATCACTAAATAAGAAAATGAGAAAACTACCCCAAGAGTTTTAATAATGTAAAGTGTGTTCAAAAAAAGTATGATCAGACCTGATTGATCCAGATAACCCAAGATTATGTTAATTCAGGGTTATAAAGAACCGTTGCTTAACCATTTATTAACATTGTTTAAATATGATAAATTGGTGGAAACATGAAACAAAAAGAACGACACCAGTTTAAACCAAAGGATTGTCTATTTTAAAGTGAACATTTAAAAGCCACAAAAAAAATCCCTAAGAGCTCAAATAAATCAAGAGAAAATCCAATCCAGCTTTTCTTTGTCTGCCCCATAACCTCTCAAATCTTTCGTTTAATGTGAGACAACAAGCTGATAAACTCCATATCGTCTAATATAACCAAACCCAGTGTCACTGATCCTTTTCCAGCAGTCATTCATCTCGCAGCTTTGTAAAAAGTCATTGTCGTATAGATAGCCTGAACCCCTATTGTAAAAAACCTGACATGAGACAGAGCGCAGACTCCCCCCTCCACCTGCGGTTTATCAGGAGCGCTGGAGACGGAGACGCAGAGTTCACATTTCAGCCGTAAAGCTAGTGAGTCAGAGCCCTTCTTGAGATATACGCTTCTTCAAGCCCATCACAGTCTCTCTGATTACAGCCCAAACTGCCAGTCATTTTATCCCTCTGTGTCCGAAGAGGACAAAGAAGAACGAGGGCGTTAAATACATCCCAGGTCTGAGATTGAATTGACCCCCGGTTTTCACTCAAACTCTGCTGTCACTTAACATTGTGAGCCTAACCTGTCTGTCACGAAAAACGGAAAGGGAACATAATGGGTTTTAACCTCAACCGCAACTCTTTAACTCTTTATCCTGTTCCCGTGAAATTACTTAAGATATCGACTCACAAGGAAGTGCAAGGAAGTTCTTGGATCAACTTGCTTTTTTGGTCCTGAAAAATCGCTATCATTAAACAAATGACAGTTTGATTAAATTTTTGTTAACTGTAAGCCTGAAGCTGAACCCTTAACACTATAACCTACAATTCCAACGACGATTTATTATGCAAGAGCAGTTTTCCATCTCTGTACTCAATTCTTTACCATTAAACCACACCACAATTGATACAAATCCAATTTCCTTTCCAGGGAAGACCCCACCACCCCAGAGTTCAGCGTGAGTACGGTGGATGAATGGCTAGACGCCATCAGTATGGGCCAGTACAAGGACAACTTCTCCGGCGCGGGCTACGTTTCTCTAGATTCCATACTGTACATCAGCTTGTGGTAAGTTTGTGTATCTGTACTCACATCTTGGCAAGTGTTCAGACCCACATTTTTATTTTTAATGTTTTATTTTATTATGTATAATTATTTGGGGTGAATAAGATTTTTTATTTTATTTTTTGGAAAGACTGAAGGACTTTTATTATACATTTTTTTATTATTATTATATTTTATTTTTACTTTATTATTTTTAATTTCTATTTCAATTAAATGTTGTTCTTTTTAACTTTCTATTCATCAAAGAAATCTGGAAAAAAGTATCAAGGTTTCAAAAATATTAACGTTTATAATAAGAAGAAATGGTACTTGAGCATCAAATCAGCATATTAGAATGATGAAAATGCAGCTTTTTCAATTCAGCTGCAATATGTGTCATGCAAAAAAAGTATTTTTATAATGTGCTGTTGGGTAGTTCTGCCCACAAAGCAATCTCTTCGGTAATAAAATTGTGCTCCACATTGAAGCACATCAAATAGGTTCTGATTACTGTACTTTTTTCCTCCTTTCAGTAAGGGCAAAACAATTACTCAGAAACGAGAAATGAACCATCAGAGAAAAATAGTTGCAAGAAGGTGTTTATCGCAGTGATGCCATAGAAGAACCATTTTTTGCTTCCTCAAAAGAACCTTTCAGTGAACAGCTCTTAAAAGAACTATTTCTGTTTATGTGAAGAACATTGAAATAATCTAAAGAACCTTTTACGCAATGGAAAGGTTCCATGGATGTTAAAGGTTCTTCATTGAACCATCAATGCCAATAAAGAACCAATAAAGAGTGTACTCTTAAAGGCCCCCTGAAATCAAAATGTAAGTTTTTTAGCTTTTAGTATGAAACTGTTTTCCTTAAGGTTATGAATAAGTTGGTGTGTTCCAAAACAATGACAAAATTCGCATTTAGGAGATATAAGCATTCAAAACATACATTCTCTCACTTCCGCTAAAATGGATAACAGATGTTTATGGCATCACCGTGGACTTCAGCTTTCATCACATCTTCTGTCCAATCAAATACTCTCTAGAATCGTAATCGTCCCGCCCCTATGCTATAAATACCACCTGGCCAAAGCGACCATTGACACGTCACGGAGCAATATGGGTTAGAGATGTGTGTTCGGTTGCTCAAACCATTGAGTTGTATTCCGTTTTCTAACTGTACATTGGTTAAGAATGAAATGGCTAGAATTTATTCACACCTCCATCCTCAATCCAACGTATCATCAGCAGTCGGATTCGCTTCCATTGTGCTGTCAAGTACGACTTGCAGTCTGTGAGGTAAACTAAACGCTATTGTGTATTTGAAAAGAGGAAGGAGCCATTCAATATATGTCCAGCTGTATCTTCCTGTTTCAGTGGATATTATGTCAACACATCATAAAAAGCTGTGCGTTCCTAGGGACTTCAGTGGGCCTTTAAATATATTGTTCTTTAATGAATTATTCTACAACCAAACACCAAATAAACTGTACTTACTATGACCTGATTTCTTCAAACGTTTTCTCTTTTTTTGTCCCTTCTTCCTCAGTGAGTTAAGCAAGATGGGTGTGACTCTGGTAGGGCACCAAAAGAAGATTATCTCTGCCGTCCAGAGTTTGGACGCACAGGGGACACACGTGCAGGTATAACAAGCCTTCTCCACCGCCTGAGAGCGTACAGACTGAGAGAGTTAACAACTACTCCCACTACAGTCCCTATCAGCAGCTTCACTGTACAGTTCCCACCCTGGATGTTTCCGCATATGACCCTTTCATCAGCGCTCTGGCTTCCGTCCATGCACGTCCAAGCTTCCTACGAGCCAAGGGACACACCAAGACCGATCTGCAATTGCTTGACAAGCCCACGGCAAATCAGATATGAAGTATGATTATTAAACAAAAAAAGGAACAATAATACATTAGGGAGAATTCACAGCTTGTGTTTTACAGTTTCAACGTTTGCATTTCATGTGTGATCTTTTGCATATCAAAGGTCGGACTATTCATGAAAATGAGCGTTGTTGTTTCTTTTTATCACATCCATGTTTGGGATATCGGTTTGTTCTTCTACATCCACTATAAGCCACAGTACCATAAGAGAAGATGTTTACAGTATATTTATTTTGTCATAATTGAGGCAATGTTTGAGCACCGATGGATTCACGTCGCTGTATCCAATATTCAGGTGAAAAGAAAAGTTTGCGTTCCACCAGCAAAGATGGCACCCGCAACAACGAAGGAGAATTGTGAGGCCAGCGCAGGACGGCAAGATAAGATAAGAGAATTATATTCTTTTTAGCTGAGAAATAACTGCTCTTCACTCATTGCAGTGTTCCTTATGTGAACAGGCGCTGAAACAGTGCAAGCATTTGAATAAGAAACCGTTTGACTTCCAGATAAAAAGTAAAATGTTATTTCTGTCCATTCGCCACATAGACACGTTGTTCCACTGCAGTGAAAACAACTTCGAAACATTATTTACGTCATCATAACGTGTGTGTGTGTGTGCTCTCGTGCACCACGTCCTCATCGTCTTTACGTTTACACTCGTAGTGCGTGACGACATATACTATTGTACTATAGTGTATAAAATGTACAGTGTTGATTTAAAAAACGAAGACAAAATCGAAAAAACAGGAGAAAAACTAGAATGTTTGTAATGATGTACTTTTATTTAGTATGAAGAGGAGTTAGCGGCCGTGTGGTGCATTATCACCGCTGTCTGCTGATGTGCGATAATAACTCATCTCTGGAATGTAGCATGGATCCTAAGCTTCGTCTTTGATTGACAGGTGACAGTGACTGCAGTTTTTTCACTCAAGTGGTGCCCTTAGCTGCTTGACTTTAGATGCCTTATTAACTGTGCAGTTCTCTCTCTTTTTTCTCGTCCTCCCCTTAGAAATGATATCATGAAGTATAATGTATATAGTATTTATCATTGCGTCACTGAGAAGCTGGAGCTCGATATTAAAGCCAGGCTCAACATGTTTACCGTTGTTTTAGTCTGCTGTTTGTGGAAACGCATTAGATCTGCGCCGCTCTCGTGGGAGGCGCGGGGACATGTGGTATAGGGACGAAGAGGTTTTAATAAATCTATTGGGCTGAACTAAATTCCTCATGCCAACTTTACTGAGACTGATTTGCTGCACTGTATATTTTTGTACTAGTGAGGTTGTTCTGTAAAGTCAAAGTCTACCTGTTTTATTTAAATATATATGAGACAAATACAGGAACTGATGGTACTGAGAGGTAATCATATTTCAGGTCATGATCATGATTCCCATTTCAATCTTTGAATCATCATTTCAAATTTGATTTATTGTATGTCATTAATTGTTTCAATGCTTCAGCACAACACTGTAACTAATCGCAAGAGCTACTCAGAATATGTCGGGTTTCGCTGAAAGGATTTAAATATGCTAAAATATCTTGATTCAGAACTCTTTTAAAATGGAATTAAGTTATATTAAAATAAATATGTCCGAATTCTGTCTGCAGAATCCGAGTGGCTTTAAGTAAGCACACACAACCACAGTTCCGTCAGTCAATTATAAAGGTAAATCCATCATCATCTGATTTTAGATTATGTACAATATAAAAGTAAAATTTGCATAAATGCTGAAAATCTTTAAACGTATACCATGTTGACATAAACGGCAAAAACAAAACATTTAAAAATGTCAATCATACCAATATTGCAAATGGGTCACAACTATTGCACTTTTCTTTTAATTTTGCATATTTTAACCAGAGAAAAACACACTTCCTTAAACAAGCGATTATGCATTTAGTTGAATTAATTTGTTCTATCCTGAGATTAGTAAATTAATCTCATACACTTAATCTGATATTTCAATATGTAAAATAATTGCAGAAGGCCAGAATCTCATCCATTTTTATGCTAATTTTTGAATCTTAAATTAAATCTATTTGTCTCGGGAGGCAATATGCTGATGTGGCGAAATTGGCTGCACAAAATCCCAATGTTCCATTGAAACAATAAAAACATGATTTGGCGATGATGCTGATAATGGCAATATTAATAACCATTAATAAAACATAAGCTCCAAATTTTACTACTGCAACAAAAACTTTCTGGGTTTTGCAAATACAGCTAAGGAAATAAATCTATCTGTATCTGCTCACCAAATGAAAGCATACAAAGCAGGTGGTTGTGTGACTAAACAGTGTTAGAAGAATGTGGAATGTTGTTAATATGATAGAAGATGATAGATGAACATTGCTTATAAAGTTGTTGTCTTTTTTTCTGCCCTGGCTCTGTACATGTGTTTGGGCTGATCCTTTGTGAATGATCTCTGTTCTTTTGTAAGCTATGTGTCCATCATCTCTTCACACACTGCAGGTTTCTATGAGCTCGCAAAAAAAGAGTGTACGCATTGAGGTTCTTCATGTCGCTGTAATAAATGCTAATATTTTTAATTTCTCACCTGAAGCTTTGGCATCTCTTTTCCTTCTTCTCTAAATGCACCTCTGCATCACGCAAATGCATCATACACGCAGAAGCCATAAGACTCAAACGTTTTTATACCTAAACTTAGGTTTAGACAAGGGGTGAAAAAATGCACTGATTAGGGTGACCAGATGATGGGGAATGTTTGCTACGATGGATACTTCCCCACACACTCTTCCTGGTAACTGCAGAGACGTTTTTGCTTTTTAGCGGCGTGTTGGGGTTCCGGTACACCAGCCATGTCAATGAAACGAATCAATGAATGAAAATGAGCTTATCAATGCATATCTAAATTTGCGCCTACCGTATCTTTGTAGAACTTCAAAAAAAAAGAAACAAAAAAAATGCTGCAGCCAATGAGGGCGGCGGGGGCTGGCTGCAGGACGACTCAACCTCCACGGACAGTTTTTAATGTTTTATCATAACTAATAACTAGTAATAACTACTCAAGATTTTGCTTTAGTATAATTTTTGGTACAATTAGGGCCGGATTCGAGATTCGGGACAACAGCTTAGATTTCAGGAAAGTCCCGAATTTTTCTGGATGTCTGGTCACCCTAACACTGATGCATCCATTGAAAAATAGCAATGCATTATATGCAAGTCACAATGATGTGTATTGTATTGCACATCTGAAATACTGTAAAATGCCCTATTTTAAATTGTAAAAAATTCTGGAAAAAATTATATACACCAAATGTATAAACTGACCAAACTTTAGGCTTTATGAATAACACTGAAATAGTTAAATCAAACTGTGACACATCTTGTGATCTTGTGATTGTTTCCTTAATATATATCAACTCAAGTAAAAAAAAAAAAATGTGTGCACCTTTTAGAATGAAATCTCTCATATATATATATATATATATATATATATTCAGTAGAGCATCCTAATGAGGCTGTTACTGCAAAAAGTCCCATTTTTTATTTATGATAAGCAAAACAGGGCCTTTTGACCTGCGCGTTGTCCCAGAGACGGATGTCATATTCTCCAGAGAGAGAGAACAGGTCAGAGAAGGTCAGCTTTTAAAGGCACTCCTGCCTCTCTTCTCACTCTATGTTATGGCCATTACAACCAATCCCCACTCTCTTTTTCTCTCCTTTGTCTTGCTGTGCATTATACAGCACGCACGCACACACAGATCATATGGAACACATAGTCATTTTTCAGCCATCATTAGTGTGGCAGGCGGACAGATTTATGGGCAGCCTGTAGGGCCACAATAATACAATCAGCAGGCAAGACAGTACAGATGAACATTACGGACTGTTTTTCAAACAAATCATATTGCATTATATAAGTTCAAACAGTACACAAATCATCTCTAACAGTACGCTTTTGCCATAGCGGACCTGTTGCGTGTCAGAACGGTCCTCTCTGCCGTAGTGCCTCAGCTGAGAACTGACAGAAATGGAAGTAGTTTCTCCATTTAATGAGTATTACATGGGCTTTTGTGTTCACATTACACAATGATTAAAAACAGTGTTTATAGAGTAGACAAATCACAAGTGTGGGAAGTTTTCTTGTTAAGCAAAGAGGTATAAAAGGTATTATCAGCAGCACGGTTTGTTTGTTTTGCATTTCATCATGAGCGTTTGCAGCGCCGTCATGAAATAAGTGTGTGGCGTTCATTCAGGGCCATTTTTACAAGGGGCAGGGGTCAGTTTTCCAGCGCTTCTGTCCGAACCCTCCGGAGGTCTAAGTGGATCTATATCGCACCATCCAGACTCGGGCTCCTGTGTTCTTTTAATGCCTTCTGCACTCACATTAAGAGACACCTAAGCCCCTGTCTGACAGCATGACTGAGAGGGGTAATTAGGCTAAACACCCTCGGGACTCGCTACTATGTGCGTGTGTGTTACAAAGAGAGTGAGTAAAAGTGAATTTGTTGGGTTAGTGCGTATCTGCATTTGTTCAGAGTGAATCTGTGCAGTGTACGAGTTTGTGCACGTGCCCGACAACCCCATCCGTCATAGTGTGGCCTTTCGAGCCTTCTTTGCCACACTATATAACCTTTTCAAATTATGTCAATGTGTATTTCAAAATGAATCAATATGTCATACTGTGGCCGATTGTTCACATCTGCTAATATATGGACATGGGTCTAATTTGTGGTTTGGTAAAATGACACATTATCACAGGGTGATCCATCACGGCGTCCTAAGTGACAGCCGGTCATCCTTTCTGCCCTGCTTACTGGTGTCATATGATTGCTTAATATGGTGAACATGACAAAGGGAGATTGAAGAGGATTCAATTTGGGCCACGTGACTGGATGGCGCAACTGTCCGGGAACCGATCCGTTCCCACCGCGCTTTCTCTTGGATGTGTTTAACTGGGAAGCACTTAATACATTAAGCTTGGACACAAATTTCTTGCTTATTCAAAGCCAATCCAATCCGATAATAAAATATAGTTAGATAAATATGGAAATAAATTTAAATGAGATTAATTTCTTCTTACTCTTAGTCGTGGCCCTGTTGCTGTTTTTTTTTTTTTTTTTTTTGTCACGTAATCCTCCTGGTTAATTAGCGTTGACATTTAGCATTAGCTCCCAGTGCGCAAGGCCTTTACTTTCATTAAGGCAAAAACAAAACGTTCAGAATGTTCAGTGCCATCTTTAAACGACAACAAATAGGAGAAAGGTCACACACCGTAGCACTTTGATCACTACAAAAATCCTAAAGGAAGTCTAGTATGCTAGTTCCCTCGTCTTGCTAACTCACAGTGTCTCAGCTCAAACTGACAGCGTTTTACATGTCAGCCTGTGACTGCTGAACCTACACAGCTAATGCTGTTTGAACAGATGTTGTTTTTCATAAAAATATGCCATACATGTCAGTTTACTTTTCGGTGTCACTTACTTTGTAAACAAAATCGCATTTGTTGCTCAGTGAGAAAAAGAAGAAAAAAACCCAGCCGATTTAACTCACATATTGAGATGCTTGGGGAACATCGGACATGTGATTGCGCGACAGTCCTCTGTGTTTAATATGATCCGGCTCCTCACTGAGCTATTGTTTGACTGTGGTAGAGGATGAGGCACAGGAAGTGTGGGAGAATTTCAGCTCACAAAGACGATCTTCACGTTTAACTAGATTAGTCCAGCCGTCATCCTAATCCACTTCAGCAAAACACATCTATAGGGACGTCTTGGCTGTTGTAGACGGGTTCAGCGAGGGCCCTGTGAATGGTGGTTTTGATGATTGTACAGCTAGACCATTGTAAGCGGCTTTATTAAAATTGAAAATCAGCCACACTGGGACTCAATGAATGGTTCAGGAATTTGCATTTTCGATAGGGGCTTTCCTGAGCTGCAACCATAAAACAATTTTCTATATTGCACCCCAAAGTAATATCTTAGTCCTTAAATAGTGGTGCTGTATAATGGTTAAACATCTGCTTAGGTTATCAAAAGGCTGTCGGTTTGGCGTTGGATTTCACCACTGCCCTTGAGCAAGAATATATATATTTTTTTTAAATAAACACACACACACACACACACACATATATATATATATATATATATATATATATATATATATATATATATATATATATATATATATATATATATATATATATATATATATATTGTATTGGGTAATGTGTATTGGGTAATGCGTAATTGTAATGGTTTTTATTGTGCAGTGTGGGGGCATACAATAAAAATGTATTGTGCACTATACAGTACAATTTATAAGGTGCTTCAAAGAAATACATTAATTTTCTATTTTTTTTTAATTGCTTGTACTGGAGAGCCAATCACTTGTTCACAGTATAAAAATAAATAAAATCAATAAAATAAAACTTTATTACAACAACAACCACAAAAAAAACATATATAAACAAATCACACACCTACAAAAACTTTCATGTTAGATGTGATTAATCGATTTGACAGCACTAGTTTTATTAAAATATATATATATACATACATGAAAAAGTATATATATTAAAACTTTATTTTATTAAGCAAGTTCAAAGTGTGATCCTTTCGCTAGAAAATAGTCCCAAACATAACAGAAAGTTGCTATGCAACAAAAAACAATGATTCAATAAGGCAACTACTGATACGGTGAACAAAGTTGTTACAACATCATGGGAATATAATATGGCTTAAATGCTGCACTGACCAAATAACATCCAGGACCTGGAACTATACATTTTATAATGTCTAATATTGCTATCATTAAATTTACATTCATGCATTTAGTAGACGCATTTATCCAAAGTGACTGAGAAAGAGGAACAAAAGCAGATTTTTATGGAATATCAGGACTCCACACTGCAGCCATCACTTTTCCATGCACGATCAGCTGTTGGCTTTGACAGTAGAGATGTTACTTCACAGACGGCACACGTTAATTAGAGCCTGTTGGAACAGATGCCCGTCTATCAGCCTGCTAGAAAACCATTCTACCATGCATTCACCATCATTTACAGAAAAGTCTAACTTCACAGACGTATGTACAGATGAATCAGCATCTATTATTCCACAACCACACTTATTTTAGTCAGGAAGTCTTCAAAAGACCTCAAGGAAGTCTTTAAATGACCTTGGCTTTTACACTAAAAGCGAATATACTGTAATTGATGCTGTTTTGTATCTCACTTTAATCAAACAGTTCATACAATCGCCTTTTGCTTGTTTTCATTCCAAGTCATAGCATTTTCTTTCAAAGCATTTCCTGCCTCAAATTTTCATTAGCTATCAAAGTTCCTAATTCAATTTGAAAAGTATGGCGCTTTAAATTGCATTACATGCATGGGCCGCATCGTGCCCGCTTAGATCAGCGCTACAGTGAGATGCACGCTCAATACTGTTGACCCATGCAGGAAAGAATGCGCTCGATGCATTCTGCCATGCCAGAAGAATAATAGAAGAAAGGGGGGAGCTGTCACCATCTATGCTATTTGTTGTCCTTGCTTTCCACCAGGTCCGGGCAGGACGCCAGTATTCCCATTGTGAGTGTTCTAGTGAACCGCTCAATAACATTTGGTTGACTTTCCTCTTTCAAAAAGGGCATTATTTGGGGGTTTTGTGGGGAGTTGGTGCATCGTACAGGAAATTTTTTGTCCAGCTAGTGCTCAGTGGAGGTCTGGATTTCCTCTAACCCTCTGCAGATGTGCTGTTCTTTGGTGCACAGCTGGCACTCGTTTCTGGAAGAGTCTGCCTTGCCGGTTGCAGTTGATTGTGGGGTGAAAAATGAGCGTCGGTCCTGTCTTTTTTCTGGCGTGTTCCAGAAACATTGTGCCACATCTTGCAAACGTTAAATCGCAGAATGCCCCATCTGAGAGCTAGAAAGGAGATATTAAGGAAAAGATTATGGTGGATGATGCCATTCTGTGAGCTCAGGGAAATCTAGATTTACTTGCCTTTGGGCTTTCGGCCACACAGGTATTCAGGTACACTTTTTTTTCTTTTTCTGGCTAAAAATCATCCAGAAAGAGGCCAGCAGACTGACATG
The DNA here is from genome assembly GCF_051911475.1 of Siphateles boraxobius. NCBI lineage: Eukaryota > Metazoa > Chordata > Actinopteri > Cypriniformes > Leuciscidae > Siphateles > Siphateles boraxobius. The sequence goes on from NW_027508699.1 coordinate 31,716,093, forward strand.
TAAAATATCTTTTGTTGTACTTGACATTTAGGGACAGTGAAATCTCAACTGATACAACCTAAGAGGTAAGATGAATATATAATAAATGTATTTATTAACTTTTACAGTGTAGTTAATGGATTAGGAATCATGGAAAATGTTTGCAAACTTATATATATATATATATAAACAAGTTTTTACGTTCAGAAAGATAATCTACCTGTCATTGATATATCTCTCCTGTTTCTAAGCAACATGTGTGTGCAATTAGATTATTAAGATGAGTATACGGCACATTTATGTAGAAATCTCTTTATCATTTGTTTGCATTAAAGGGGTCATATAATGGTACATGCACTTTTACAAGTTGATTGTACTGAAATGTGTGTTGGCAGTGCCTGTACACAACCATCATATAATGATAAAAATCCATCCAGTGTTTTTGTTTTAATCTCCATATATGTTTTCCCCTGCCTCAAATTGAGCCGTTCGTTTTTGTGACGTCACAAAATCGGACGCCCCTCCCACGATTGATAATTGACAGCAGCGTTTCAACACAGACCCGCCCTGAGCGAGCTGTCATCGTAGTCCGCCATTGTTGATACACTGGAGCAGAATGGTGTCAAACCAATTTTGGTGTTCTGTTCTTGGCTGTAATAATAAACACAGCAGTCATTTTAATGTTCCTAAATTCGAACCGCTGAAGACGCAGTGGCTGAGTTTTATTATTGAAGGCAATATTCCCAACGATCAACGTAAATGCTTTTATGTTTGCGTTCTCACCAGACTGCTTTATAAACGAGGGTCAGTGTAAAGAAGAAGTGAGTGTACATTTTTATAAACCTTTAACAATGAATCTTTGCAAATCGCTTGCAGCTTCACGATGAATGCGGTTAATGTTTACACTCAGGGTATATTACGGCATGTTTTCTGTGTAACGTTACGACGTTCTCAATATAATTCATAATCCCACATTTATAATGAACAACGCGTTATGGTTAATGTGTTATTAAAAACTGTGTACACAGGTGTACATTACGTGACATTACGTTAACCAACCATTCAGAAACGTCCTGTTCGAGCCTTACTTGTCGAACTTCTTCGGGGTCGTCATCTTTTTCCGGGTCCGAGTCCGGTTCAAATTGGTATGGTTGCACAGATGTGTCCTCAGAGGCTCCCGCTGACATTCTTGTTCCAAAATATACCCTCAACTGTTGTCAAGGCAACACTCCACGTGCGTTTGTGTCAAAACACCCCAAAGAACAGAGGGGCGAAGTGAGCAAAGCTCATTATCATTTAAAGGCATATGCCCTGAAACGGCGTGCTGAAAACAAAGCTGTTTTTGACCAGGTAAAATTAGTGTTTTCTTATAATACTAAAGAATTTTTAATAAAAGTATATTACAAAGTTTTAATTTAGACCCTAAAGATTCATATTAACTTGTACAAAAATGTCATTATGACCCCTTTAACATTTCATTGCATTTATGCATTTGGCAGACCCTTTTCCATTCCAGGTTTTTTTTTTTTTTCAGGGGTACCTTTCAGTGACTTTTTTCCAGTAGTGAAAAACATTTTAATAATCTAAAGAACCTGTTCCCACTATAAAGAACCTTCTTGTGTAATGGAAAGGCTGTGTTGTTAATGGTTCTTCATGAAACCAAAGAAGCCAATAAAGACCTTATATTTCTTAAGACTGTAGTGCTATCACTTGAGCTACGGCAACTGAATTTGTCTCAGTTTATTTCCACACAGGAAAATCCTCAAGCTAGCTTTCTGAACATTTTTAGCAGGCTAAAAAGCCAAACTGCAATCACAGGATTTAGCTGAGTGGAGATTGAGCTTGTTTAAATCACACTGTTCTCCCAAACTTGGGTTACAACCTGATACCTCAGCGAGCATTGATTTCCCCAGCATACTGAAACACTTGTCGCTCCTGCATCACTGCATGTACAAAAAAAAAAAAATAATAATAATAAAAACCAATTGGAAGATTGAAAGTGGAAAAGTAGTCTTGTAGTCGTGATATATCTGAAAAAGCAGAAAAGGGAATGAGAAGCAAACTAAGGCTGCAGATGGAGTGAGAGAGCGAGAGGGAGAGAGAGAGAGAGATAGAGAGAGAGTGCCACACTTCTACTCTGGTACTGTAATGATGAGTGATTGGAGGGAAAGATGATCTGGTACGTTGGACGAGCAGAAGTGGAGAGATGAGTATACTCGTGGATGGAGATTAAAGATGATGATGGAGGGCTGTCTCTCGCACCTCACAGCAGAGAAAATAACTGCACTGCTACATTAAACACAATGCAGCGCTGATGATTTGATCTGATACATTATAGTACATACAGCATATATTCCGTATTCGATTCTGACAGTTACATGAAGCTAGATCTGCATCACAGCAGCATGTGAAAAATGTCCAAAACATTATATAACTCGAAAAGGAGTTAATTTAATATTAAAAAAAGAGGTTAAGTAATTTAAACTGGTTTAACAAGTTGATAAAATTCCAAGCCCTTGTATAACCATCAAAAAAGACCATCTAAGCTAAATATGTAGCTAAACTACTAATTTCTTTAATTGAAATAAAGACACTTTAGTTTAGGGTCCAGTTCTCACTATTATCTAGTTGCTTGTTAGCATGCATATTACTAGGTTATTGGCTGTTTATTAGTACTTTATAAAGCACATATTAATGCCTTGTCCTCCATGATGACCATATTCTACATCCCTTAATTCTACCCATACCTAACCTTAACAATGAATAAGCAGTAATTAGGAGTTTATAGAGCCAAGAGTTGGAGTTAATAGTTAGTTGGACCCTAATCTAAAGTGTGACCATATGTATATACGCACCCACGCACACACAGAAAAGTACTATATATTCTTGAAATATAGTTCAAACTGCTTGTCTAATGAAATTCGTGGACCTGATATAAATGTTCAGTAAATAAAAAAAATAAAAAAATGATAAAATATCAATTAAAGTGTAAATTGCAGATTAACCACCACAATCAATTAAAGTGTTAATTAAAGTGCTCTACATATATATATATATATATATATATATATATATATATATATATATATATAAATTTCTGTCTTAAAATGCGTTAAAATAACATTTATTGGGGTTTCTTCAAAGGTAGCATGTTTTTTTACCGTAACTGGGTGATGACGTCATAACAGGGACTAGCAACCCGTACTCTGCTAGATTCCTACTGTTTGCGGTTTGACTATGGAGAACGACTGGGAGACTGAAGAGGTGGGAAACCATCAAATTCTTGATGGACCACAGCCCTACAATTTTGAACCAGTCAGGCGTGAGAGAGGGGAGGAAATTGTCAGAAATCTGGTGCTAGCCCGGATAACATTAGGAAACAAGCTAAAGTCTTTTCAAAATCTTGCCGTCATGTAGAATAGCAAGAAGGGACAACAACTGAAGACATTATTTACTTACATGGTGTTAGTGGTCCTAATCAGAGCTGTAGAGATGCACACACTGAACAGGCACAATGGCGCTTTTGCTGGCATCTGTTGACAGAACGCGATATTGCCTGTGCTAAAACGCAACTAATTAACAATGCTCATTGTCAGAAAGAAAAAAATAGATCGATGTCCATATCGCTGTGTTTGACAGGTGTTTGTGTGGGCTATGCCACCCAATGGAATCAGCAGTGGAGAGTATGTGCTGTCGTGAGGTGAACGCGTTTTGGAGTTTAGTGGAGCATCTCGACCCGCGACCGGCAAATCTGACGTGCCTTACACAGCATCCTGGTTTTGACGCATGCTGCCTGAACCAGTTTGTTTTGCGCATAGCTTACTCTCATTTCAGACAGGATCACGGTCCTCTTGAAGCCAGCACGCACGAGTATGTTTACAATTCAGTAATTTAATTAATCACTTCTGAATCTAAAAAACGTTTCTACTAAAATCAGCTCGCTTCGTGGCCACAAACTTCCCCCAGGCACGAATCAGCCGTTTGTCCTTGGGGAACTTGTGGAGCCTCTCTCCCGTATTAGAAGTATTTGCACAAACACAATAGTTCACCATTTTTGTTACTTGCCGTTAGACTAACGGTAACTCTAGGCTTGGAGTCCCTGTTATGACGTCACGCCCAGCCTATTATTCATATTATATTCGGCATTTTGGTATAAAAAACAATGGTGGGCGGTTCTTATCTTTATGTTTAATAAGCACATTGCATTATCTTCGTAAAAAATTTTACCTGCAATTTACACTTTAAAAAAATCCACCCGATCAATTCCTGTAACCCTTAATTGAAAACTGACTTTCTTTTCAAAATCTTTTTTTACTAATCAACTGTAAATCCAGAGCATTTTAGATCAATGAGGTCAATTCCAGTTTGAAAAGAAGGCGTGAGTGCGTTTCCAGTGAAATGTGCACTTCTCCGCCCCCGTTCACTCCCAATCCAATCCCATTTCCAGAAGACTGCAGTCCATCCTCAGCCCATTTCCACCAGCCCCGCAGCAAAAGATGGGAACAGACACTGGTGGCTTGATCAATTTCACTAAGACACGCCCACCATGGAATGGAGAACCTCTGGCAAACTGTGCAATCGAACAGCGCTGTCAGTCAAACCAGCCTCTGACACTTACCAAAAGTAGTTAAGTTAATGAAAAATCCACCCCCCTCCAACTGAAATAGAACCCATCACAAACAACAGTGTGTGAAAACGGCATTGAAGGGGGGAAACATCTTGAATAATGCAATTACTGAAACAAAACAAAAAATAAATACATTTTTACACAATGTGCCTCAGTTTGCAGAGGTATCCAGTCGCAAAGGAAAATAAAAGGCTTCATAAGGCTTCAGGGCTCGAGTTAAAAGACTGCAGATGCTCAGGAGAGATCAGACTAGAAGACAGCAACATGTTTCTGGATTTCCATTCAATGCCCCTAATTACACAATTTATGATTCTCCAGAGGACCTCAAGGGCTGCTAAATAAAAGAAACAATTACAAACATGCAAACAGAAAAGGAATAATTGCATCTGTGACTATGCCACGCTGCCTGGAGACGTTTCGTTTGACTGAACTCTGTCCTCCAGTGACTGGCTCCTTAAAGCTGCTGCTTTGCTTTAGATTACGCTATCTTCTGAAGTACTGTTTGCCAAAATTACACTCGCTTAGATTGCTTGAAAAGAACCAATTGAGAACAGAAATGGCCCTGTTGAAAGGACCAGCATACTTTGTGTTCGTTTGTTGGTATCACAGGTATTCATGAGTGATGTTTAAGTAGATATTTTTTGTATGGACAGATATATGCTAAAACATACAAAATGGACGTATATTGACATAAATAGCCAACATAAATTGACATACATCTAACATAAAAGTATTCATGTATGCATATATATATATATATATATACTTGAATGGCAATATACACCCATTTTCTATCTATGTACAGTAAAAGCAGTAATATTGTAAAATATTATTACAAATTAAAATAACGGTTTTCTATTTGAATATATTTATAAAATGTAATTTATTCCTGTGATGCAAAGCTGAATTTTCAGCATCGTTATTCGTTAGTCACATGATCCTTCAGAAATCATTCTAATATGCTGATTTGGTGCTAAAGAAACATTTCTTCTTATTATTATTATTATTATTACTATTATCAATGTTGAAAACAGTTGTGCTGATTTTTTGAATTTTTACATTTTTGTGGAAATGGTGATACTTTTTTTCAGGATTCTTTGATAAAAAGAAAGTTCAACGAACCGCATTTAATTATATTTATTAAAATGTATGTATTTGGATTTATTTAATATAAATCTTATGCAACATTATAAATGTCTTCATTGTCACGTTTGATCAATTTAATGCACTCTTGATAAAAAAGAGACAAAAAAAATAAAAATAAAAATATGGAAACATACATTTTTTTAAATATATTATTTAGGTTATTATCCGTTTACATGATATTTAGTTATATATTTCTTTATTAAGTATTAAACATGTTTTGGGGGGAATTTAAAGCACAAATTAAGGCTATGCTAGTCCAACAGCACCAAACTAGTCTGAACTATACAAAAAAGACCGGGTTAAGTTCCTCTGGGAATAACACATGCAGCATGCATGAGAGAAGAACTTTATGACTCCAATTTATCTTGAAACAAGTGTTTGTGAAATGTAAAAATTGTAGCACGGCACCAGAAACTCATTTTGCATCAATAAACATGCTTTGTTCCAGTGCTAGAAACTATAAAACGTTTTACACTTGAAGTAATGAACTAATATACTAGAACTCCCTCTCCTCCTGCTATGAGAGTTCTTTGTCTTTGGTTAAAGACTGTTTTATTGCTCTTGGACATATCTGGATGTGTTTACATTTGAGGAGCTGATACCACACAAATCAACCCGCACAATAAAACTGTCCGCCACACAAGAACACAAGAAGTGATTCAGCTCAAATTCTGTTTCACATCAGCTAGTTGTACTCGCATTCAAACACACACAATTAGAAATCCTCTTATAGATTCTTGAGAATGACATCATTCAGGACTAAATTTCCTGTTCAGTTTCCCGCATGCAAACACTCCTTTTCAGATGAGAAAATCCAAATCAATATCCTCTGAACATATGGCTGTCAGTGGTCGCATACACAGTGTGCAAACCCTAAAGTGAGTTGCTGGATCGTGAAGGCATGAAAGTGCAGCATCTGTAAGACATAATGTTGGGAATGGTTAGACGTGCAATAAAGAGCCATCACGTGCCCTCTGGTGAAGAAAACCAGATCGAAGACGGAGGAAAACCAGAGTCTTTGGGGTAGACCACTTCACTCAAGCCCTCCTTGGGACCCTACTCATTAATTTTAGTACTTAAGCATTTTGTTTTCCCAGCATTGCTGTTTCAGCTTATTTATTTACTTTCCCTCAAATGCAGGGTTCTGAGAATAGACAAGCACACCAGCTAAGAGAAACGTAGCGTGCCAGAATGCATGTCTATTATGTGTGTGCATTTGAGCGTGTATGTTTACTAGCGGGGTTTTGAAACTAGGTGGTTTCTCTGAGTTCTGTTGTTGTCTGAATGAGAAATGTTTGTATGTATTGCTGAGATTAACAGCACCCCGGTCTTTGACACTGTAAACAGGAAAATTGCTGTGTGTTGTTTCTTATGTCTGAGAAAACATGCGAGAGGAAGTGGTTGTGCTGATATGATAACATCAGCTTCAGGACTGTAACATGATGAAGCAATTGAAATAGAAATGACAACCGATTCTGTCCTTTCATGTTAACCAGCTGTGGGAGATATAGGGGCTGAGCCTTAACACTTTATTTTACAGTGTATTTGTTTTACATATAATTACCACAGTAATAACAGTAAATTATGCATAATTCCAAGCAACTAACCCTATACCCAGCCCTACTCCTTAACACTACTCAGTACTTAATTGCATAATTACACAGTATAAGGTCAGTTTTAATGATCTTAAAATAAAGTGTAACTCAAAAATGTATTAAAAATGAACAAAAGGGGTGAAATTAACTAATGTTTGAATCATTTTACCTTTTATTGGCATAACTCTGATGCATACCATGTAACAAGATAAGCATTTTTACATATCATGTCTGCTTGTGGTCAACAGGTAAAGAGTAACTTTCAAATTAAAAAAAAAATGAATGAATGAATGAATGAATGATTCATCATCCAGTTTGAATGTATGGATAAAGCAGCTTTGACATTCTGCTAAATAACTTCTGCTAAAAATCACATAAAATATAGCACGAACATATCCACGGTGAGAAAAATAAAAAAGTGACATCCGTCCATTCATCTCTCTATCTATCTATCTATCTATCTATCTATATATATATATATATATATATATATATATATATATATATATATATATATATATATATATATATATATCCATCTATCCATCCATCCTATGGTTAGGGTTAGAATAAATGAATTAACAAATAAATAATAAACTACTGTGTAAATGGTTTGATCAATATTGGTGTAAATATTAGCATCTCACCATATGTGTGCCTTAGGAATAATTCACGGAAAATGAAAATTCAGTTAGCATTTTACTCACCCTAATGTCATTCAAATCATGACACGCTGGTTACAGAGTACCAATGAAATGTTACACAAAAGAAACAAATAATTTGGGTTGAAATAATATAGAGTGAGTAAATGATGACAGAACTTTCACTTTCAGTTGAACTATCCTTGTAAATCTATAGTTATTACATTTTAGAGAAGATTTCATCTTTGCTTTAGTACAACGTTTTCAAGATATGTAGGTCTCTGAGACAGGCACACAAACATAAACATAAATCTCTCTCTCCCCTTCTCTCTCTCTCTATTATTCTACATTCTCCATCTTATCCTGAGTCAGCTATCTCTTCTCTCTTTTCTATTATATTCTCCACTGAGTCCTGTATTGCCTGGAGCCACTCAGAGTGCCTCCCAAAGAGGTTTTCCACTGTACAGCCTCTCCAGAAAGCCTCCTCTCTGCGTCCAGAGGTCTCCTTCAGATTTACATAAAGACTCGTACCATTAAAGCTGAAGAATAAAACCTGCTCATTGTGATCAAAGACCGCTAACGCATTTCAAATATGACTCATATGCTCATAATGTACAATATATCTTAAAGATTTAAGCTTCTTGATTTGCCAAAAGAATATTTATTGCCTGCAAATCAATACGTAAGATATTTCACAGTTTATGAGAATACAGTATGGTCTCACGTCTTCTTTTGGACTGTGCGTAACACACATTAGCCTCACAGACGGACAAAGTTGCTGGACACATGCCATGTGATTATACAAAGGGAATACAGCAGTATGCATTTCAGTGTTGAAACTGGAGATGTTTCTTCATGAAAACAGCCAAGTGTCACAGGCATGGAGATCACAGAACTGTTGAATCACAGCAAATGCTGAGCAAAAATACAGAGGAAATGAATTCAGCGTGTCGTGCTGCTGTAAAATAGCATGTGTTTGCCATTATTGAAAGCTGTGATTGTATCAGATCTGAACAAGCTCTCAGATTAACTATTTCCTGCTTAAATTAGAGTATATGGTCGTCATTATCGTTTTTTCTAGGTCACAGTTTTCTTTTTTTCTGTGTGTTTTTTTTTCCTGTTATCACGGCTGCTGTGAACACAAATGTCACAAGCTGTTTACTAAAGCGGATGCAAGGTTGCTTTCTGAAAAATCTAAATCAATAACCAATTTAAGGCAGGTTTGGGAGCACTGCATTAAACTCTAAGTGTGATTTTGTGTCTGTTAAGGATGAATAAAAATCAACCACAGGTTTGTGGACAGTCCCCGCAACCCTCACATTGGAAATGTCAACACATGGCTTTGAATTTAATTATTTTTCACAATGCAGCTGAGAAAAAAAAAAAACATTCTTCTCTTGCTACTTGTGTTTGCAAAATTTCATGAATAGCATATTACAGATATTTATCAAACCCAATAATGAACTACAATTTTCAAACTTCAAACTTTTCAATGAACTAAAAACTTGTTTAATTGCTTCCTTATCATAAATATTTTAGTGGTGCACAGTGATAAGATGCAGTTTATTTTACACTGTAAAAAAAATTGTTGTTTCAACTAAAAAAAAGTAAGTGTTCATGCTGCCTTTAAATTTTAAGTTTAGTCAACTCAAATATCCAACTTATAATTGTAAGCCCGTCTCAATCGGCCCAATGGCGTGTTTCTGTCTTTCCACGTGGCAAAGTAATTTGATTAAATGAATCACATTTTCTCATATGTATTAACTCGTTATTTCATCTGACTCCATAAATGAAAAAGGTTTTAATGATATCTGTGCATCATGAAATGTGAACAAATGTTTGACTATTCTTTTTAACTCTTTACTGAAAATAATGTCAAATGTTCACAATTTATTATGTCAGGTAAATATATCATGCCAATTTCATTATCAGTCCAAAGATAATAGATTCAAAACATCAAATGCTCTGGAATAAGGAGAAAAGATGCAAACCTGACATTAGAAAGAGTCTTGGTCACTCTCAGCATCACAGGCTAATTTGAGTTACAAATCGCCCTGAGCCTTTTGTTGCATTTCATTATATAGACAGAACCGTCTTTTCACATAGAAACATCTGCTAACAATGCGAATTTGCATACAGAGGTTACACCTTTGAGTGCAGGAGGCCATTTGCCTGGAAGACCCGCCCTCCTTTGTGTGCGAGTTATCTCTAATCTCTTAAAAACTTCATTACCTTTTGTTTTACTTCTTTGGGAATGAGACCTTTGTACCAGTCACACTGAGACATTTCAAATGATATCAAACATGTGTAATGCTGTATGATAATTATTCACATTAACCCGTATAGATTTTTGGGTGAATTTCAGGTGAGATTTCCCTCCTTGACACAGTGAGTATCTCAGCATGAGAGAGGGGGAGGTGGGGCTTCCATCTCAAATGGTGCTTAAGAGAGAAATTCTAATATTAATTTCCTTTGTTTTCTCAGAGAGTTTCCCTCTCTTCCAGTTCTTCCAGTTTCTCCAGTCATACTGTTTTCAAGTTGACTAAACAAAAAGTTTATTTATTTTTTTTAATTTAAGTGTTTATTCAACCATTATGAATGAAATTACTAATGAAGAAAATTGAGCTAAAACTCCAAAAACTCCAAAAAAATGCCACTATTATTGAGACTAGTTACATTATTGAAATCAGATGAATCATCAAGGTTAATAACATAAGACATAATCAGAGTGGAGGTCTAAACAAGAACATATTCATTTTAGGATGAGAGATGAACGGAATCAAAGCTTTCCTGATCTAATTGGCACTTCGGGAGGAAAATTAAGCATTGTAAGTCTAAAACTGAGAACATACAGCCTCCCCTTTCCAGACATTTAAACGTAAAACACCTTGTTTAAAAATATGCTGAATAGTGTTTTGTGACTTGCAGCATCCACTTGATGAAACTTTGAGGACCACAGGGCTTAGTAAGCGCTTAGCAGTGTTTGACAAATTCCATTTGATTCTGGAAATGAAATGAACCCTTAATTAGTCCCTGCCTGCGCTACAGGCAAACTAACGGAGCAGTACAAGGCTCAGGCCCAAGAACAGCCTGATTTTCCCACATACAACCCCTCACATTCCCTGTACCTGCTCACTTTTTCCACGAGTGCCACCTTAAGAGCTTCCAACTGCTTTGATTAACTCCGATAATGAAATCAAGGCTTAAATCTGTGCGCTTAGCCTAGGACAACAAGACTTGTTTGACTTTCGTTTCAAGGACATACTTTGCATTCTTGCACTTCTGAGGAAAAACATCAGCTTATATGAAAGTTTCATATTTGACTTTTTCCACACAAGGCCTGTCTGGATACAGTCAGTCAGTGTAGACAGGAGACATCTCCTCCTCTGCCCCAAATATGTCAACAGTAAGTACCCCGTCATGAATGCTGTGTGTCAGTTCAGGCTAACACATCTGTCGCATCAAACATATCTTGATATTCTGGAATCTCAGAGACCTGGCTGCTTGACTTGTCGACTTATGTGGACATTTTTCCAAATGTCAGCATGGTTTTGGAAACTGAAAACAGAGGGAAGCTACAGTACAGTATAAAGATGAACACATATTCAGACTCACACTTACTGTTTTGTGACAACACATTATACAACATCTCTCTTGGCTTTTCAAACATTATGTTTAAGGAGATCTGTTAAGAGACTCATATCACATAATTAGAAACCCTCCTAAAGAGAGATCTCTTGAGCATCGGTCAGAGTGTTAAATCCTTTTTACCAGTCTTTAAACTCATTTAACCTTTGACCTTTTACCAATGATGAGATTATCATAATCAATCCTATTGATCTATGGCTTAAGGGTTAAATTAATTTGGGCCATCAATGGATTGCAGTTAGTGACAATATGGGTTGGTATCTGATGTTTTTGGTCTTCCTGTGGGCTGAACCTAAACTTTAACCATTAATTTCCTTATTTATATAGCAATAAGTAACTTAATTTAAAGCAGGCTGACTTACAAACCAATAACCCTGTAAAGCCTGACATATGAATAGTCTGATTTGTTTATTGAAACTTTTTAAATAATATGATATAGTGAGAATCCTTCAAAAACTCTAATTTTATTCAGAGGCCCGAACTGAGCAAAAACATGCAATTTGGTGCAGTTGCTGATTTTTTTATGGCCAAAAAGTCATTCTGATACCTTATAATGTAAATCAATGAGATCTTTATAACAGTAAAGCAAACTACTTACAAAAAAAATCATATCAATAGTCACTCTTTATCTCCCAATAATATGTCTTATAAGATTATATTAAAATGCTTAGTTTTATGAACAAATTTCACACGAACTAGATGTGGGCCGGATCTGGGCCGACACTATGTTGCTGTCTGGGATATTTGATGCTCATATTTTAACATATTTTTTCATCAAGTAAACCTAAGTTGCTTCAGTTTTCATCTTGAAATATAACTAACAATATAAAGGTTAATCTTATGTTTACTTTATAATAATCAGTAAAGATTTCACAGCAAAATGCCACTTGGACCACAACCTGAAGGTGGACATTTCTAGAATTATGCTAAAAGGCCTTTTACTAAAAAGTTGGCAATAAAATATCAACCATACGACTGAAGGCAAGTAGTAAATTATGTACAACAGCAAAGTTTTGATCATGTTGATAATTTAGAGGAAATTTTGAGAAATGTGTAAATCAAATATGATACAGTAGGCTTTATAGTGTTAATAAAATTATTCTTAACCCAGTCCATAGGTCCTATGGCAGTGGACGCACAATAACACCCTGGCAAAGAAACATCTGCAAATATTACATGATAAATAAATGGGAAAAAAATTAATGAAAGCATATGAAAATGAGGGTATCATTTTCATCAGAAGCATTTTTGTTTGAGTGCATGGAGCTATTTTCTTTGCTGGGCTGCTGTGTGTTTGGAGCACCATGTCAAAGTCAATTAAATAAGAGGACACCTCACAGCTGTAATGCAGATGAGTATACGTCTCACACATCTGACGAAATATGACAAGAACAGCCGAGAGTAATACTGCGAAAGAAATGAATGCTTAGACACCAAGGAGTTTTTACACAAAGACACATGCTTTTATATGAGATCATAAACTCAGGATACACATACTCATCAAATAATGGAGTCCAAGACAAAAGCTACACTACAAAAAGACCTGGAGCTGGCTGACACAGTTTGTAACACAGGGCGTTCACACAGAATGCTTTTTTGCATTCCACTGCTCTACTTTTCCATTGTTTTACGATGTTATCACACACTAGATGGACATCTTTAACTGTTGTATTTTGTGTCTTTTGCAGCGTCTCGCCAAAGCCACTTGAAGGCGAGCCCGCAACCTTAGCGAGAAAAGTGAATCGAGCCGAGCAGTATGCAGGGAAGGAGACAAGAGGTGTTTTTTTAATGGATGTCATTTTGTGAGAAATAGCTTATCATTTAAAAAATAAAGAGAGATCGCTCAGCGAACTACAGGTTTTTCAAAGTGGGGATCTATGACGTCAAAGAGGATAAAACCCCTCCTCTGCAAAAGAAGATCAACGCCTACTTCAACATGGCCTGTTTAGCCCCGCCCACTGACTCGCGCCTTACATGCTACAACATAGGCCTACGACGAGGTAATTTTGCTAAACTGGATCGAGCTACCAAGCAATAAACATTTACGAAATATTGTGCAGTACCTGGTTGTGGAAGAAGATAGTTGCTGCATAAGCTTCCTTCAGATTCCAATATTAGGAATGCGTGGTTAAGCTTTATTAAATCAACAGAAAATCAGTCACAATTTCCAACACAGGCTCTGCAAACAGACTTTTATGACACGGATCTGCCAGCAACATCACAAACATGTAAGTAACCATGTTTATTTTAATGCCTGATCTGTGAGCAGTGATTTCTGATGTGTAATTATTCAAGTTCAGTATTATCTTTGTCTCAAAATCATTCAATACTGTTTATGCATCAGTGACTAAACGATCAACTTCACATCGTTTCTCTTAAGATGAAATAATATTAAAACTGTGATTAAGTTATAGAAAGAAAGCGACCAAAGAACGCTCCCTTTCCAATCGCCCAAGCTGTCAGTCAATCAATCACACAGCGCGCAAATCTCGAAATCATGAAATCAATGACGCTGTTACACTGCACAACGAAGCTCTACCTGTATTTACGTCGTGTTTGCATTGTTATTTGGTGAAAAAGCATTCGTGAGTGTGCAAAAACTGCGTTGCAATAATGAGATCTTCATTCACGCGATCACCAGACTGTATGTCATCTGCTCAGCTCATCACTGCAACCTTTCATGTGATGGAATAGATTTAAATATAATGTTTTAAACAATACATTTAAAGATTTGTTAATCTTCTCGATAGCTGTAATAGTAAAAACGTAGTAGTTTCCGAGAGTTTCACATGTAATACTAGCTATTTTATATGCAAACATGTCAGCCAATCACAGCAGTGGGCGTTTACACTGAAGTCTCACAGCTGACACGCCCCTTCAAACAGAGCGTTCAAATCAAAGGCTAAGATCAGGCTAGGAAAAATGCCTTTTATATCTTAATTATGACAATGTTTGATGTAAAAATCATACTAACATTATAAGGGCAACCCAGGCAACATTATAAAAGAATAAAATAATCCACTTCATGACCCCTTTAAAAAAAGTAGCATTTTTCTTGTCTTTTTTTAAAGCGATTATTTTAGGAAAAGTAGCAATTTTTTTTATGAAATGTAAAAAATATATTTTTTTAAAAGTAGCAATTCATTTTGAAAAAGTTGCGATTTTTTTTGAGAAAGTAGCGATCCATTTTGAGAAAGTAGCGATCCATTTTGAAAAATTAAGCGATTATTTTGGGAAAAGTAGCGATTCTTATAAAAAGTAGCAATTCATTTTAGGAAAAGTAGCAATTCTTTTATGTAAAAGTAGCAATTATTTTTATGAAAAGAAGAGATTCTGTTTTTAAAAAAGTAGCGATTCTATTTAGGGAAAGTAGCGATTCATTTAAAAAAATTGCAATTCATTTTGAGATATGTAGTAGTGATTCTAATCAAGAAAAGTAGTGATTATTATTCTTAATAGTAGCGATTTTTTAAAAAAAAATTAGAGATTCTTTTTAAGAAAAGTAGCAAATCTTTTTGGGAAAAGTAGCGATTCATTTTAGGAAAAGTAGCGATTCTTTTAAAAAGTAGCAATTATTTTTTTTAAAAAGTAGCAATTCATTTTGAAAAAGTAGTGATTCACTAAGAAAAAGTAGCAAATCTTTTAAGAAAAGTAGAGATTCTTTTTGGAAAAGTAACGCTTCATTTCAGGAAAAGTAGCGATTCTTTTTTATAGTAGCGATTCTTTTTGGCAAAAGTAAAGGTTCATTTAGAAAAATGTAGCGATTATCTTTGGGAAAGTAGTTATTCATTAAAGAAAATTAACAATTCTTTTTTTTTATTAGCGATTCTTTTTGAAAAAGTAGCGATCCATTTTGAAAAATGAAGCAATTATTTTAAGAAAAGTAGCAAACATTTTTAAGAAAAGTAGCAATTCATTTAGAAAAAGTAGCAATTCATTTAAAGAAAGTAGCGATTCTTTTTGAGAAAGTAGCGATCCATTTTGAAAAAAATAAGCGATTCTTTTAGAAAAAGTAGTGATTCTTAAAACAAAAGTAGCAATAATTTTTTTTTTTAAAGCAATTCTTTTAAGAAAAGTAGCGATTCTTTTTAGGAAAAGTAGGGATTCTTTTATGTAAAAATAAAGATTTTTATGAAAAGTAGCAATTCGATTTAAACAAGTAGAGATTCATTTAGCAAAATGTATAAAAATGTTCATTTTGGTTGGATGTAGCTATTATTTTGAATATACTTACAGACTATATACTTACTTATAGATTATTTATTTAATCCATGTAATGATTCATTTTAGGAAAATAGCTATTCTTTTTGAAATTTTTAACCTATTGAAAAGTAACAATTTCAAAAATAGCGATTGTTTTTGAAAAAGTAATGATACATTTTAGAATAAGTCGCAATTCTTAAGGCAAAAGTCGCAAAAGGAAAGTAGCTATTCTTTTTTTTTAAATAGCAATTAATTTTAGGAAAAGTAGCAATTCTTTTTGGAAAAGTAGCGATTCTGTCTGAAAAAGTAGCGATTCATTTAGAAAAGTATCAATTCTTTCTAGGAAAAAGTATTGATTCATTTCTAAGAAAAGTAGTGATTTTTTTCAAGAAAATAAGCGATTCTTTTTTAGTAAAAGAAGCGATTCTTTTTGAATAAATGTATTGATTAATTTCGGATGGATGTAGCTATTAGTTTTGAATATATGTATCGATTCTTTTTGATGAAAATGTAGCAATTCATTTTAGGAAAAAGTAGCAGTTCTTTTTAAGAAAAGTAGTGATTCTTTTTGGAAAAAGTAGTGATTAATTTTTGAATAATTTGGATGTATGTTGCTATTAGTTTTAAATATATATATATACAGATTATTTTTGAAAAAGTAGCGATTCATTTTAGGAAAAGTAGCAATATGTGTCGATGTAGCTATTAGTTTTGAATATATAGTTGTGGTCAGAATTAAAGGTAAATATGATAAAAAAATATTACTGTAAAAAATAAATCTGCATTGTTTATCCTTTTTATCTTTGATTAAAGAAATTAGCAAAAATCTAACATTTCATTAGGCCGTGTGTCCACCAAAGCGTTTTTAGCCAGCTGAAAATATATATATGAAAAACTCACCTATAATGCCTGATGAGTTTGGAGAACACCTGAAAAGAGATTAGAGACAATTCCTTCATACAGAATCTCTCTAGATCCTTCATATTCCCAGATCTATGTTGGTGCTTCTTCTCTTCAGTTCACTCCACTCATCAGGTCAGGGAACTGGGACGGTCATGGCAGAAGTTTCATTAGGCGCACACAGCCGAGATCGTGACGGCCGTACAGCGATGGACAGCAACCGTGGCGATGGGATATTACGCCTCCCGTTCCCTCCTTCAGGAAACGAGGGTTACATTAACCGAGACGTTCCCCATCAGTCGCTCATGTTCGGCGTAACGTAAAATTTACATTTAATTGTGTGAAATTAAAAAAATAAAATGCTATGAAATATAGTGTTAGCAAGACAGCATATCAGCCATTTTATTCCAATGTTACAAATATTATTTCCTCCATAGAATGTTAATAATAAATAACTTAAGATGTTGTGGAAAAATATTGATCTTCATACAACAAAATGACAAGACAAAGTGGGGGGACATGAGTCAGCAGACTTCAGTAGTGAGAGTGTAAGGAGTTTCATTGCTAAAAGTTTCCATTGTTGAATAAACACCCAAATGTAGGTCCACTATGCAGGTTTGCTAAAAATCACATGAATGTAACTACATATGGATGATATTATGTTTTTAGTTGTGCAGTCCCATGTGTCAATCCTATATTACCCTAAAAGGAAATATTTAAACCAGAGTCTATTTTTATTCAGTTATTTGTGCACAGGTCCATTTTCATGGTTTAGCTTTAAGGTTGAAAATCAATAATGATATCTAAGAGATTCCACAGAAAAGAGGGCAGAAATTCGATCAGGTATCCTCAAAAGTGCGCTTTTGACGCGGAGCCTTGAAATCTTCTTCGGCCATCCATCATGCTTTGCGCTACATAAGACATTACAGCGTGACCAAAAGAGAAAGACAAAGATAAAAGGTGGGGAAAAAGTAAAAAGAAAACCCAGCAGCCTTTTATAATCAATATCCATTTCCAACAGCTGTCACCTTGTTCTTTGGAGCAACTCTCCAAAGTTGTGCATTAGCAAATTGATAGGCTAATTCCAAATAAAATATCACCTTGAACCAAAATGCCTGCATTAATCTTCATTTAGAGAGCCGCACTCAGAAAGGTCTGTTTTTCCACGTTCACTCATAGACAAAAGCATCATAGACCATGCTCAGCAGAGCCAGTGACACTTCCATATAAAAGAGAAAGAAAAGAGTCCTACAATTTAGATATTATTTTACATAAATTGACATAAAAAATTACTGTATAAAGATTTCACAGCAGTATTTCAATGCTCTAACATCTTGAGAGATGTGATATATTCTCTCGCTAAAGTTTTGCTTTCCCCCGAGACACTTTGAAAACTTTTTTTGTGAGGGAAGGCAATATTTTCACGTTAAGTTTTTGCAAGCAAACTCAAAGTTTCTCAGGGGGAAAGCAAAACTTTAGCTAGAGAAGCAGAAAATGAGAAAGTTTTAAATGCTTGTTTGCTTCTTAAAACAATCACTAGCTATTTGGCTCTTGACATTGACATTATTCGATCGGCTGCATCACTTAAATGACATCAGTGCTGTTTCTGAGGAACAGCAAATTTCTACATTTTGATTAAAGATTACAAAATCAAACCATGTTGTTCTTTGGAATAACATGCACCAATGAATCATTCACAATAAGACAAGGAACATGCAAATAATTGGAGTTGTTTTGATGTCATGTTGACTTTAATAGAGCCAAATTAAAAATTTGACTAAGATTGTGAATGTGACTGCACAGAATCAAGATAAAATAAGCAAATGGTCAGTAGTCTATAAAAACATTTCAACATTCTTATACAAAGACTGGCATGGTTGTAATCATTGAAGCACATCTTGTCCAGCTATGAGGTCATAAAAGCACTATGCTGAATGCCCACACACACTCCGCCATTAGCAAGTGCCTTCCTACTCTCACAAAACAAATTATTTTTCCATCTACGACTGAGAGCTAACAGGGGAATAAACACATCAATAGATGGTGGGGCTATCTATCAGTCGGCCCCTACAGCTTGACAGAGTGGAGTCAGGGTACCGAGGCAATAATGGCATCTTAATGAAATACATGACAGGCTGAACCACAAAGAAATTATGCTTACATTTAAGAATACTTTTTAGAATTAGGTTCTAATAATGCTCTTGAGTTTCATATTATCTAACAGATGCTGGTGTCATCTCAAAGCACTGAGCTTGAGCATTCTTAAAGGAACATGCTCAAAATAGAATCAAAAGAACGTCTTCAACATGAATTACAGAATGAGTTTAAATTGAAAATGAGTTTTTGGAAATTGATGTTGTCAATATAAAAATAAAAATCGGTAACACTTTATTTTAAGATTTTAAAGGGACATTGTGTAGGAATTTCTCGCATCTAGCGGTGAAATTGTATTTTGCATTCAAACGAATTGTGCTCTCCAGCGCCTCGCTTTTTCAAGTGCGTGTTGCATCTACGGTAGCTGTTATGCAAAAAAGCTATGACAGGATGTCTTCTAATAGCACTTTGTCGAGTTTGCCTTTGGGTGAACAGGTTTTTGTTATTTCAAACAAACTGCAACTTGACACAACAAACAAACGAAATGTTACAGTATGAATGACTGACTGACTTGCCGGGGCAGTGACAAGCGCCTTTCACTCCTCTGCTCTGCTCCTCCATTTCTGCTGCTTTCAGTTACATGACGCTGGCTCTGAACGAAAACGCGTTGGCCTAGTACTTTTTGACCCTCTCTGTTATTATAGTTTTTCAAGATGGCGGAACGACATGGAAGCCTCCGTGGACCTACCCGTCACATATATATAAAGATAATAAATTCTTCGTTTACAAGGATAAGTCAGATAATTGCCACAGGTATTTGTACACCATTGAGGACATGTTTATAAATGAAAATATTGATTTTTGATTATAAAATACCTAAAAAAACTACACATTGTCCCTTCAAGTAAATGGTGGAACTACATAGTAAAAACAGTTATGCATAATTACAAGTAACTAACCCTAAACCAAACTAGCGTTTGGTTTAGGGCATTCACGTAGCTACGGGTGGGCATGGATGGGCCTGGGCCCACCAACATGTCAGTCAGGCCCATCCAGTCAGTGTAATTAACAAAGTAGCCGGAGGGAATTCTGTTGCGATTATCACAATTCTTGACCTATAAAAATAAATCTCAATGTTTCTTGATTCTTGTTTGGTTGTCATGGTGATTACGAAATGCCCGCGTAGCCCCGTAGCCCGCGTATGACCAAGCATTGTTTTTACACACTGTCCACTAATGTCCTGCTGATTTGATGATGGTGTTGTTTTGCATCTGTCAGATGCGCGTGTGTGTGTAGTGTGGCCGCGCGCAGTGGAAATGCTGTTTTTATCGTTATGTTCTTAACATTGCTTAATATGACATACATGCTTGTGATCTGATTAAACTGTGGTGTATTCAAGCAGGTGTGGTTGTGTTGGCCTATTTTGATCACAAATGCATTTTAGGCTGTGCCCACCTGATTTTCTTTGGGCCCACCTACATTGTGATTCCTGGCTACGCTAGTGGTTTAGGGTTAGTTACTTGTAATTATGCATAACTCTCCCTGTAACTCAGTACATGTAGTTAATTAGTATTACTACTATTTGAGTAAATGCATTTCCTTAAATAAAGCGTAGCCTATTTTTTATTTTTATTTATTTTTTCAAATGGGGAAAGTAAGAATCTTTAAATGTTTTTCAAAGAAGTCTCTTATTGGTACCAAGGTTACATGTATTTGATTAAAATATTGTAAAAAAAATTATATATGAAACATTATTACAACTTATAATAACTGTTTACTCATTTAATGTATTTTTAAATGTAATTAATTTGTGTGATGATAAAGCTTAATTTTCAGCATCATTACTCCAATCTTCAGTGTCACATGATCATTCAGAAATCATTCTAATATGCTGATTTAGCGCTCAAGAAACATTTCTTATTATTATATAAATATATATCGCAGGACTGTTGAGTACATAAAGTGTGTGTGATTTGACTGACTAAAGTTTAAGAGCAGCAAACAGACAAGCAGAAATCAAAAGATTGATGAAAGAAGACACCATGTTACAGATCGGATGAGATTTCAACAGGGATAACAAGATTAACAAACTGTAAATAACTCACAATACCATCAAAACATACCAGGTCATATCACTTAGAATGCACATTCACAAAACCCAGACTTTTCACTCCAATTTATAGTAGTGCTTGCGAACCCCATAGCCAAGGACCAACACATCATAGAGACTCTTCAAGCTGAGGAACTCCAATAAGCAGGAAGCAACCACCATCAACCACCCTGGAAACCACATACCAACATTCTAACAAGAAGCATCGTAGCATCGTAACAATGACCTAGCAGTATAAGGGGCCAATTACAGGACACCATTTTCAATTAAAAACTGAAAACTTTTCACTAAAAAGTTTTACACCAAACAGCGTTTTGGGGACCTGTATCAAAGTGCTTGTTTTTCAAAGCGATGCCATTATTGTCTCAGAGTAATCTACAAAAACGTGAATTTGTGTAAACGGAGAAGTCATGCGCATTTGTATTACATGTTCAGTCCCTATCTTGACACTATTTTCTTCTAGATCTGCTGTACAGCCGAAACCAACTTTGTTGCATTATTTTCCTGTTATCACTGTAAAGCTGCATTGAAACAATCTGTATTGTAAAAAGTGCTACATAAATAAAGTTGACTTGACTTGACATTTATAAAAACAAATATTCCTGACCTAAAACAGTTAAAATTATGACAAAAATATGCTACTGTTGTCATTTTTGTCTGGTGTATATAATAATAATAATAAAAATGGTTCTAATTTAAAACACTTTTGATCATGTGTTTGAAACCAGCAAAGCTGCTGCGAGAACACACATTTTTTTAATTTTGACTCAAAACCTGGCCTTTCTAACATTCTCATATGACTACCTTAGTATCCCCTACACATGATAATACACAAACCCACAAAGTCCAGTGGATGTATATCATTTTGAAGTGTGTCATCCAGAAAAAGAAAAGACTCAAAACTTAAAGCTCAAAAACCGCAAAGCTAAAAACAGTAATGGCTTGGTGGTCTTGGCAGGCAGCTCACCTGGTATTTCTCGGCAGAGTTGGAAAGAGGTTTGGACTCTGTGAGCTACCATGACAGATTCTCAAATGAGAGCCAAACACATTTATCAACGGTTCATTTGACACTGATTACTCTCCGAGGGCTGTCCACTACACTTGCCTGTTAAAAAGTGAGCAGGGTCCTGGAGGTCAAAAGCAGTCTCTTATTGCCAGCCCACATAATCAAATCTGACAGAAATTTTCCCGGTAGACAGCGAGGGGACTGGTCAATCATAAGGGGGTGAAGCAGAGGTATAGTGTGGAAAACCACGGCAATAGATGAGTGTTCACACTCCAAATCACTTTCCTCTGTCAGTAGCACCTGAAATGGGGATTGATTGTAACTGGAAATGCATAGAATTATATTAGGAATCTAGAAGGAAAATGGATATATACAATCTGTTCTATAACTGGCTGGATCAGGATAGGGAAAAAACAGATTTCATTTTCCACCTTTTGAAAACCATATGAAATACATCACACAGTCATAAAATATACATAAAATCATCAAAATAAATCAGGCACAACTTGCCGAATGGGCCATTGAGTCTACCATACTTGATTCAGCTTAAGCTGAAGCTCCTGCCAAATAAAACGTACTGTTTTCTTTAACCATGATTAAGCAGTTAGTAACCGATGTTAAATAATAGCTCTTGACCTCAAATCAAATCCCATCAATCTTGAGATATTATAGTCTGGATGATCTCTGCACTACAAACCCCGTTTTACACCATTAAGCAAAACCCAACCCAACATTTGCGGAAAAGGTATTTGGCCAGAGATGTGCTGAAAAAAAAAAAAAAAAAAAATGTCCTCTGGGGTTAAAACACATCATACACACCATTAGTTTCCATTGTAGATAGTTTGAATAAAAATGTTCTGTAAATGTCTTTCAATTTAGACAGTCAGTTTATGGTCTCAGATCCCTCAGCAGTGGGGATTTATTTTGCTACTAGCCCTGTCAATATTTTCACTGGTTCCAAAACAAGAATAATAATAATAAAAAAAAAAATAAAAAAATATATATATATATATATATATATATATATATACACACATATACATACATGAGTTTAATAAATTAGTGATTTGATTTTAGTGACAAACCATGCAAACCTTGTAGTTATCAAAATGGCAACAATTTATTATAGCACCTTTAGGGCAAAAAAACAAAGATAAAAAGATAAACAAATGTAAGATTTATTGATAATTCAGTAATTTGGCCAGTTTAAAGACAAGGAAGCACCACATTCATAAAAACATGGTGACAAAAGAGGGTGATGGGAATATTAATCAACACAAATGTCACATCTGTCCATAGGCTGGGATACCGTGAGGGTCACAATGACAATATTTGTGAAACATAAGAACACCCAAAGGCATTCTTTCTCTCTCTTCCCCTCCCATCATCCTCTATCACTCTTTCTCTCCTCCTACCTCTCATTAGGTCACCAGAGACTTTGCATCTTTGAAATGTTAGCGTCTGTCACCAATCTGCCATTACCAGTGGACAGACACCTCTGCTGTCACAGCTGAGACTCATGGGACATTTACGCCCTTTCACCTACAAGGCCGCAATCAATTACACAGCTGACAGAGGACAAAGACTGTTTAAAGTCTTCGATAGCATGTGATCTCCATCATGTAGCAGGCGAAAGATACACATCTAAATACTTAAGGAAAAGGCGCAGGAAATTACTTCTAAAGAGCAATCTGTTGTGTTGAGCATGAAAACACACGAGCATCAATATGGGGCCCTGCTGTGGAGCGAGCCAGGATGGCTGAATGGATCCGTTATTGAAATCTAGCCAAGCTGTCAATGTGCTAGCTAAAGCAGGTGCCTGGCGTGCTACACAGATGCTGTGCTCCCCACATTAGCATCTCTTTGTTGGTGGAACGGCATCACAACAGAGGGAGGTCAGGTGAAGATCAAGTATTGAGCCCTTAAAGTTTAGCTTGTACTCATTAGGCCAAATAAAGAGGGAAGGCGAAGCAAACATATTTATAGGATGCGCCACAGGACAACCAGCACCCAACGAAGGAAGAGGATGCATTAACAAAAAGTAGTGGAGCCTTCGATATTGATTTCAACTAGCCAAATTTCTTTATGAAAGAAGATCTGTGTCCAAGAGTAAAGACTGTTTTAACTGACTCGAAAGAACGATCTATTTCGATTGATTCTCCCCTATCAGCTTACGGTCTTGGATATGATTTCGGAAAGACAGGGACAAAGACAAGTGTTTGGCGAGTGCATTAGCCGGCAGCAAATTAGCACAGCTTACAAATTTTGGAACTTGGGCATGTTTTATAGTGCGTCATGTTTCTTCTAAGACATTCAGCATTCATTTGATCACATTTGAAGCATGAACACTTGCAAATAAAGGTAACAAACAGTCTAGACATTATCTATGGTACAAAAGTAACAAAAATGGCATTAGAATCAAACATTGAAATGTATTAAAGGGATAGTCCACCCAAAAATGACAATTCTATCATCATTTACCCTATGCCATTCCAAATCTTTAGGGAAAATTGCCAAGAATGTTTAAGATTACTAAACAGTTTCGGTTCCTATCATCTTCCATTGGATTTTTTGTCCTTACAATGGAAGTCAATGGGAACCGAAAGAATTTGCTTATCAATATTCTTCCAAATATCCTCTTTTGTTTTCAGCAGAAGAAAGAAAGTCTAACGCATTCTCATCCTTTGGCGTCATATGTGACGCCATATGACAAAACGGCGAAATACTACGCACATGGCACCCTTTATCGTCAATATAACACGCACTGTGATGGGTAGGTTTAGGTGTGGGGTAGGGTCTGCGTCTCATATTCACGCTAAAGGATGCCAGTCAACTTTATGACGCCTTGTTATATTCACGCTAAAGGGTGCCATGTGCGTAGTATTTCGCCGTTTTGTCATATGGCGTCACATATGCCGCAAAAGGATGAGAACGGGCTCGAAAGTCATACAGATTTGGAACAACATAAAAGTGAGTAAAAGATGTTTGGGTTTAATATCATCCCTTTAATATTAACAAGAACTACATAGGTGCAATAATATGCAAATTTTTTTGTGATTTAAATGCAAAAACAACTTTTTTTTTTTTTTTTACCAGTCTAACACATTAAACAAACACAGAGACAAATAGGCCTACTGTGTTTTACCATATCACTAAGTGACAAGGAGAATTTCAACCTCCAAAACCCTCAAAAGTGTGCATACTGTCTCTGAAACCTTTGCAAAACTCCTTTCTCACTGGATTGGTTTGAGGAAAGTGAACCCAACCTTGGAAAAAGCAATGACAATGTTTCATAAGTGAGCAGCATTCAACAGTAATTGGTTTCAACTGATGCTTTTAGAAAATGAGCACACAGAGATTTATTTGATATCTCAACAGCATTTATTTTTAGCATCTTGTTAGCATGCTCCTTTTTTGTTTTATTTTATATATCTTGGATGTGAAAGCAATAAGCTAAGTGGCTCAGCTGCCTGTACTTGCAGCTTTCACTATATCTGATTATAGCATTTTTGTCAAGCATCATCTCTTTCTCTGACACAAGAAAAGACACACATATACAAACATATAGCATTGTGCACTAACTATGATTACAACCAAAATGGAGGTTTACTGGCACCTAATTAAAACAAATATGGTTTATATTATTGCCTGTCATCAGGAACTCATATCCTAAATATAAAAATAAATCCTCATGGATGGATAAAGTCAATTTGAAACAGGGACATGGCACAAAAGAGTTTGTTCAGTTCCCCTCCATGCGTCAATGTTACTCTTACATGCTAAGCCAGAGTTTCTGGCATGAAATTTTTTTTTTTGGAACAAACTCTGAAGAATAAATCCACCTATTGAGAGGAGATGAAGTGGAAGAATCAGAGAAAACTATAAGCAATTTGAACCCATTTAAACTTTAGGATGTGTGTGGTTTAGACACTATGTTCCTTTTCACATTGGATTTTTTCTTCTAATTCTGTCTCCTGTTTCAGGTGCTTTAAAGTCTTCATCAAAACAATGCTACATATTTTGATAAGACACGTCATGTTAAATTAATTTTATTTGAATTCATTAATAAAGTATAAATTATATATATATATATATATATAATGCAATATGCAATAATTAAGTATTGTAAAATGTATTATAAATTAGTATAAACAAATCATAAACTAATAATAAAAACATATCAACACAAGGTCATATTATGAATCAATAAAAACATTTTTAAATAAATGAATATGCAAAAAACAACATCAAAACAAGTTCATATGATTTGACAGACACGTCATCGGTCATCCACACATCGGTGCAACAAGCAAATGAGTACTGTTTACCACAAATCAATATTAATTATTTTTATTACTGATCAGTTGAAAGACCATTGCTGTTGTCTGACTTTTATTTCAGGGGGTCCGAATAAACCCCCCATCTCTAGGCAGTAAATTGCATGTGCCACAGATAAACATCAGACCCAGAATGTTCCGCACAGAATGAGTGACAGCAAGGTAAACAAAGTGTGGCACAGATCAGCACCGTGCAAAATCACTTTCAGACAGATTTGAATTCATTGGGCCTGTCCGTGGGCATAGCATCATTCACATGTGCCTAAAACACCATGAAACTCAACAGATGCTTCTCTATAAAATCACTCACATATTCACTTCAATGTATTCCCTTTTCAACCTCCTCCTGCTTTCTTTATCTTCACTTTCTTGTCCTCTCCAAGTTTAATGTTTCACTTAACCCAAATAATTCATTAAAAAGTATCATCCAGTATATACCCATGTTGCTACAGTAACAGCAAAATGTTTTTGTATCAATAATAACCACCCATGTAATTATCTCTGCTTTTAACTCCGATCATCATTAACTGGAAAAAGGTACCTATTTTCACTATCTGACGCACACTATTGAAAGCGTAATGTATATAGAAACTGTTTAAAGACCAGATAATTAGAGTAATTTCCTCGAACAAGAGAGACATACAGTTTTGGGCTCATTTCACAGACGTGCAAAACGAAGATACAATTGGAGCGGACCATTTTCTGTGTGTAAAATTAATAGATCTCAGCATTGCTCCTCCTCTTCCATTATTCAGAAAGAGAAATTCACAAACATAACCTGCTAGTCTCAAAACATATCACCTTTCTGAATATTTCATCATAGGCTGCAGGTCTCAGAGATAGCCATGAATAGACACGACTTCGGTCAACTAGGGAAAAAAATATATAATGTCACGTCAATTCTGTCACTGAAACCTGTGAATGTAAGAAGGGATAAAATCTCATTCAAGCATTGAAACCTCAAAGCAATGAATCTGGTTAATATGAAATCCACAATTTACATTGACTCCAACATAAGTTACATCTTCCTTCAGTCACCATTGTAGACACCTACAATCTTTATTTTCTTTCTTTCTTTTTTTTTGGTTAAACTGAGAACATTGGTTTTCGACCAGAGTGGGCGAGTTTTTGGAGCTAGAGGATATTGAACGTTGTTTAGCTCTCAGGCCCCATACTGTGAGCTCTGGAGGTTTGAGTTTCAGCATCAATTAGAGGCTTTGTCAACAGATGAGGCCTTTTATTTCCACAAATGTCAGCTATTTTCTCATGGGGTCTTTACATGAAAAACGAAATGCTGGTGCTAATTATATTAAATAGATATGATATTCACATATTGCTCTAAAACCCTATAAGGATTGCATTGCTGTTACTACATAAATGCATAGATATAAGTGCAGTAACAATCTCCAATTTTTAAAGGTTCACTGAGTATATCCTAATATTTTTAGTATGACAAATGTACTCAACGAAGTGAAGAGAGCAGTCCATTAGCATTCCTGTTCATCTAATTAACCTTTGCATAAAATGATAGTAATGATAATAATAATAAATAAATAAATAAATAAATAAAATTCAACTTTTAAGAGCTCTCCATCAATAAACTGTGTATATATATATATATATATATATATATATATATATACACTGTCCAATATAACTGTCCAATATATATATATATATATATGGGATATATATATATATATCCCAGTAATTACCACATTTAAATTCATTAATATTGATTTTTGTCATGGGGAAAATATTACTGAGCGCATCTTTAAGACAGAGGAGAGGAAGTAGACAGTTAACTCTGTCCTAACAAAGATTGTGCACTGTGGTCAAGAGAGGTTCTGGTCATTGCTGAAGGCATGGGAGCATCTATTTCAACCTCGTCTTCAAATGTAGACATGTTTCTAAAGGTCATATTGCACATGATTGCAAAGCAGAGATAGGCATCACTAAAAGACACCTAGACAGCTCACAAAGAGGTACTTAGACACCGATCAGATGGCTTTAACAGGGAAAGTGGGCTCCAATGACCACCCAGACCACCCAAACTGGCCACACAAGTGCTGTGACTGCCAATGGAAAAGTGATATTCTACCCATATCCAATGAACGCTCACTGCTGACTGGACACTTTGAGGTCTCAACGTCTCCTGGATCCCTTTTCTGTCTCAAAGGCTGACAATCAATATAATGGACAATGACATTTAAAATGAATTTTCTGACTTCACCATTGGTTAGTGGTAAAAACAGATGTGTAATGCACATTTTTTTAAGTATGTCAAGAAATGAAGAAAAAAAGCTTCCGAAGTCTGGATTTAAAATAAAAATAAAATAAATAAACATACAGAATTTCACAAGTCCCTAGAATAAGAGAAAAGAGCTGTGATGTGACAATACATTGTATTGGTTAAATTAACCTGTTTACTGTTTGCTGCCTGATAAATGGCAGAAAATTACAGCACATATACTTCTCAGAATCCCAACGCAGAGAGCTTTTATCCTGTAATGAGAAAAAATTAGACTTCGCATGTGGCATATTTTCCAATATGCATTTGCCACGGCCATTACTCACACGCTAACATCAAGACAAATAAAACAATTACCCATCTGTAATTAGTTTTCACAGCACAACTCAAGTTGCCATCATTTTAAACACTAATAGTGTCACCACCGCGCATGGCTGAGGTTCAGGCGAAACATTTATTATGGAAGGTCATCATTTCAAAATCTCGTTAGCTGTACCTGTGGGCCTGAAGGTCAGGATCTACTCGAAGTTGTGTTATGTATGACAGCGGAGCCAGCCAACTTCCCCCTGTTCTCTGCCTCACTTTAAGCTGTCATAATTTTGAATTAGGCTGAGACGTATCATCATCCTGGTAATATTTCATATGTGCCATCACACGCAGCCAAGAGGCAATAAACAAAGCAATTACAAAGGCCTGCTCCTGCAAAACAAACCTGCCCCCATCCTTGCCGGCCTCGATTTCTCTATTTGTTAATTCACATGAATATTTTAAATGTCATCAAACCTGTGTCACACATCCATAAATACCATAGATGGATGCAATCGTATTCACACATTTGGCTTTCTGTAATAACATCCTTTCCATTTACTTCCATTGTGTTAATTCTATGCTAAAGATATTTTCAATTCCTAGCTTATTAAAAAATAAACAGTGATGCCACGGAACTATAATTTTGAGTTCTCAAAAGTGCATTTCAGTAAACAGTTTTTTTAGTGTGACGAATGTTTTAATAGTATGAAGAACCTTTTTTTGTGCTATGAAGAACCTATTGTCAAATGGAAAGTTTACATGTATGTTAAAGGTTTTTCTTGGACCATACCAATGTAAATAACCCTCAGATATTTGAGTAGTTTTTGTGGTTTACTATTTTATTTTTATAGTATGTATTATTCGTTATGTGTTTTATTTTATATGAATATGTTATTTTGCCTGCTATAAGTTATTAGTTATTATCAATTGTCAGGGTTTGTTTTGTTTGTTCTATGAATGGGTCAGCTAAACAGGCCAATATACTATTAACTACAATTATTAATTTTAATTATGGCTCATAATAAAAACGTCTAATAAGTGTATAAAACTGATCAGAGATCAGGTAAAACCCAAAGACACTTGTTCATTGGTTCTCAGTGACTCCTCATGATTCATGGGTTGCTAGAGATCAGTGCCCCAAGCGGTAAATCATTGAAATTTCGAAACGCCAGTTATGACGTTTTGAAGCCTCGTTTACTGAAATCACGTGACTCTGGCAGTTTGATACACGCTCCGAGCCATTGATTCGGAACAAAAGATTTGTAAAGGTTTCGAAGCTTCATGAAGCAGTGTTTTGAAATTGCCACCACTAGCATTTCGTTACTGTTTGTTTTTTTTATTTTATTTTTTTCGTATTATTTTTGTATTTTTTGTCTTTGGCTTTTTAGTACATGGAAGGGCACGCGCTCTTACGGTGTTGTGGTGTCAAATAGTGTGTATTGTGGAGTTAAACAAGGATAATAAATGGAAAAGGGGACAAACACAAACATCAGTGAAAGAGCCATTTTTTATTTCAACCGGGCTGCTGCATATTAAACCTTTTTTTTCTAATATTGTGGATGCTCCCCTAAAAAAGGACAACCCCCGACCCACACATATGTGTAGACAGAAATTACTAAAGCCAGACAACTGCCACTGAACGCTTCAATATGCATAAAGATGTGGGTGATGGAAGGTGGATTTAGCTTGCAATAATGATGGTAATACCTCATCCCACGAAGGCTCGCACCATACCCGAAGACCACGTCCCATCTCTGACTGGCCCAAAGCATAAAAGTTACAAAACGAAAGAAAAATAATTCTACTCAATGTCATAACTAAGTCTCCTTCATGCAAAGTATCATCAAACATTTCACTTTTTACACTGAAGATCTCTTTCTCAAAAGCTCTGATCTGACTTTGTCTCCTCATTCATTCAGAAGGTGATGTCTCAGCTCTGTGTACACTGAACAGCTCCTGCAGGATCTCACCATCTGTTCTGCTGTTGACTCAGTCTTCAGCTGAGGTATGGGTATGTTTACTGAGTGAGCGCTCACTCACAGGTGGCCAGACCTGCACACAAACCAGATTTTTCTCTCATCACTTGGTCACCTTAATTTTATTAAAAAAAGTATTAATTTTATTAAATCAATAAAACCTTATTGCTGAGAGAGAGTCCACGCAAAAATGAAAAGCATGTCATCATTTACTCACCCGCATGTCATTCCAAACCTGTATGACCTTTTTCTTCTGTGAAACACAAAAGATGATATTTTTTTGAATGTTATAACCAAAAAGATTTGATGAACATTGCCTTCCATTATCAGAATTTTCATTTTTGAAAATTAACACCCACACACCCACACACCCCCCCACACACACCCACACCCACACACTACCCCCCCCCCCCCACACACACACACACACACCCACACACACGTTGTGTTTCATGTTATATGGGGACTTTCCATAGACATAATGATTTTTATACTGTACAATCGGTTTCTTCTATCATCCTACACTACCCCTACCCCTAAACCTACCCATCACAGAAAGCTTTCTGCTTTTTTACATTTTCAAAAAACATCATTGCGGCAGCCGATGTGGCAATGGGAAGTATGTCTCCGTTCCCTCCTTCAGGGAACGAGGGTTACCATACGTAACTGAGACGTAACTCTCTACGTAATTGAGACGTAACTCTCAACATACGTCGTGACCGACCAATATGAATCCCTACCAAGGCGCCACAGGTGCTGACCCATCCAGAGCCCTCTCGACTGTGTCCCCGAAGAAGCCTGTCTTGGACACGGGGGTTTTAAGGAACCTGACTTTGTCGGTCTCTCTCATGTCAGCCACACAGCCAGAGATGGCGTTCCTGGACCACCAGTGGACATCGCACGACCCACTGGCGGCTCTACTGGCTGCGGAGCGTGGGAGGAATGAGAGTTCCTAGGGGGTTGGTTCCCTGAAGCAAGCGCGCTAACCGTAATCCTCAGGTCACCTGCACCACTGCCTGTAGTAGCCCTCTGTGGAAGATTACATCGAGGGAGAGGTGCAGGGACTCCGCCCCTTTGCAGGAATGAGAGTCTCGACCGTAGCTCCGAGATGGTCATCTTCCAACAATGAGTACATGACTCATTCATGAATGCTGTATCAGCATGTTGCATAAATATATATATATATATATATATATATTTATTTATTTATTTATTTATTTTTTGTTCTTTGGCGTTTTGTTGTTTGCCTTTTTTTTTAATGTATTGATAATTGTAATTTTGTTATGTTCTTTTAAGTTGTAATTGTGTTTCATTGTAAGGACCCCCTCGAAAACGAGATGATACATCTCAAGGGCTTAATCCTAATAAATTATAATAATAGTAATGTTCAATGCGCAGTGTTCGTGACCATCCCGCGATCCCAGGTAACGACCGCATCCAGAAACACACAGGTAGAGTGACAAAAAACAGGCTCTACCCGTGTAAGCTCTTTCAGGGGACTGCTCTCCTTGGAGCTGAAGCCTGCAGGGGAACGGTCGCAGCGGACACAGACAGGGAAGTGTGCAGTATGTTGTGCGCTGTCTCTCTCTCGCGGTGATCTTACCAGCCGTAAGAATGGCCGTTCAGCGCTCCTGGCGCACCGTACCAGCTGTAAGAACAGCCCTTTTGTTTTGCTCAGTTTACAACACAAACACAAAAAGACAGAACGAGAGAGAGAGAGAGAGAGAGAGAGAGAGAGAGAGAGAGAGAGAAAAGAAGTCGACCCAACTGCCTTGCTGTATCGTCCTAGAGAGCTTGCTCGTTTAATATAAACAGCTTTCAACGAAGAGAACAGCATCGAAATGCTTGGCTCTAAAGCAAAAAACTGAGATGCCATCGCGTCTGCTGCTCATTATATACCTGCGCTGCGTGGCTGAACAGCTGATGCCAATGATTGCACGCCAATGTGCATTGGCTCGTTTAGTTTCACACGAAGTAGATTGGCCTCTCCAGCGAGATTCCTATTCGTCGGTCATGACCGGGGTTAAAGTGGGCCGGAACTGCATTCCGGGACCTCAGATAAATCAATAAATAAATAGATTCATTAATATCAATAATAGTGCTATGGTAGGGTATTGTTAAAAAAAATGTTGCGTGCACCGTCAAATTGCAGCCAGCCTGGAGCTCCTTCTGATGTAGTCCTTCTGCGTCAAATCAAAACTTAATATAACCCCCTGGTCCTGCCTCCACAAACATGCTTCCCGACGTTATTTTCTCAGTCACGGATCTCCTGTCGGATTAGAGGACATCTACGCCAGTTCACGCATGCAGACAAAGTCCTTCCTCCAGAATGTTTTGACGCGGTCCCACAGCGCATGATAGGGAACGTCTGCCAATTCCACCAACGGTGGTGAACATAGCATATAATTTGTATTATTTAATATTAGCCTACTTTTAACATTTAAAAACAGACGTCTTCCTATTCCAAAGCTTGCAGAACGTTCCTATTGGCAATACTGACTTAGGCAACAGCTTTCCTGGTTGTCTCAGAAAACATATAAATATCAGTTTAGCCTATGTTTACTTTCTTCACTAACACAGACGAAAATTAAAGACTACAAGTCAAAGTTCAGCTTTAGGAGAGGAAGAAATAGCAGGATAATGAGAGAGAAAAAGAAAGATGAGGAGAGAGCAGGTATTGACAAAGAATCTAATGCCCACTGACATGGTTTTAAAGCTACTTCTTATCCATTGTTTTAGCCTTCAAAAGTCTTACATTGCACATATGTAGGTCAGAGAAATACAAATGTTCTCGGGGGAGCATGTCCCCGAACCCCCCTAACTTTTTACATTTGAATTTACATTGTGAAAAACATGCTTGTGTTCCATAATGTGGTGTTCAGCCATTTTAACATATTAACGTCATCATATCAGTGGAGATGGACCAAAATAAAACCATTAAAATGTCAAGTATATAAGTATTGTGATACCTGGTGCAAAAGTGACACTCTTGTCCCAAAAAGTACTGTTATACCACGATACTCAATATGTTGTCCTATGGTGAGTCATTTTTCCCTGTTGCACCTACACAAAGTTTAATGGTTCCCCCACCTGCCAAATCCCACTTTAACCACTGGTCACAACGTACGCCAAGAGTGACCGACTGATAGGGAACACAAAATATCCCCACAATGTCAAGGATTTCGGATATTGACATCTTTGTGTGGACGTTATGTCCTCATAACGTAGGGTTTACCTGGACCACACACACACACACACGTTATGTTTTCGTGTTTTATGGGGACTTTCCATAGCCATGATTTTTATACTGTACTAACTGTGTATTCTATCCCCTAACCCTAACCCTAATCCTAACCCTAAACACAACACTCACAGAAAACTTTCTTGCATTTGTACATTTTCAAAAAACATAATTTAGTCTGATTTATAAGCTGTTTTTTCTCATGGGGACCAAAACATTTCTTCACAAGGACAAGGATTTCGGATATTGACATCTTTGTGGGGACGTTTTGTCCTCATAACATGGGGTTTACCTGGACCCAATGTTGGGACCAGCTGATCCTATAATCAAAGCTTTGTTTGTGGTAAGAGCACCAGTTTGCCTCCAGTCTGCTTAGAGGCCTCTGACTCTGATGGAGGGGCCCAAGCTTAACGCCCACACTAGGATACTCCTGTGTCCCCTGCAGTGTAGCGTGGGCGTCTTGATCTGTGTTCAGATATCGATTCAGCATTCAGGCCCTGTTCAGATCTATCTGGTCTTTCTGATGGGCATTTGAGAGTCTCAGAGGCATTTAGAGAACAAAACAAACTGAAGGAGAGGGGTTATCGGTTATCCTTACAAATAAATAAATAACACAGGAAGAGAATTTAACCTGAGGGAGACGCTGCTGCTGGTAAACTAAAATTTCAGTAGATTTGCATTTCCCTCTTTCTCTTTAAACTACTGAAAGGTATGTTTGTTTTGGCTAAGGACAGAGACCTGTATCCACATCCATATGTTGAACACGTTGTGCTCAACTATTCTTCATGCTGTTTGATGGAGATGCTATATTTGACAGTTTTTCTGTCTCCCGGTGGGTTGGTTAAGACCTTTTGCATAAGAATTTAATGAGAAAATCGCACCCCTCAGTCACGTCCAGCCTCCCATGAGGAGGGGGAAGGTCAGTTTCAGGATGCGTTATGGCCTGTTTATTCGCATTATTAAAACAGGGCAACAATTAAAAGCTTCCTGTGGGAGATTTCAGACAGGCAAAAAACACATCAGACATTGACGGACTAATTCACGCTGTGCCCGTCTTGGCAAATTCAGCATCTCATGCGCCCTCGGCAAACTTGTTTTCTCTTGTTCTGTCAAAAAAAAAAAAAATCTGGTCACAGTTTAGGAGATTATATGCTGTATGTTCCACCAAATAAAAATAAAAATAAAATAAAATAAAATAATTATTATTTTTGTAAACACATTTGGTGACACCAACTCAAAAACGTACACTAATAGAGTAGTTCAAGCACTGCTTGTTTCAAACATTTGGAAGACAATGGAACAATGGAAGGCTGCAATCAACAATCTAAGGCTGAATTTTAGTTTCCCCATCTTGTAATGTTAAAAAAGTGCACAGTATGAACCTCTGTAGCTTCAGTAACTCATATTTAAAGTTCATCTAAATTAAAACTTTGCAGCATGTTACTTTACTGGCATCTCTTTGGTTTGTTTGCTATTACAAATACACTACCACATAGTCACATTCAGTGATATGAGCTTAACTACACTTTCCAAATTCCAGTCTAAATATGAATATGCAGGCATTATAGTAGGCATACAGCATATCTGTTAGCATGACAATTTAATTCAATTTAGTTTCTGTATTACAATAGAATCGTATATGGGCAGGACTTAAATCTGTAGAATGTTCAAACTAAATGAAAAAACAATTGTAGGTTTAACTATTCCATTTATAGTTTCAATACAGCAAATCTGATATGCATAATTCATAAATGCAATAATGAAACAGAACAAATAATTGATGTAAAAAACAACTAAAAGGATTACAAATTTAAATACTAAAAATAATTAATCCATTCAACTGGGCGTTTCTGACCAAAAAGACCAATATTTCCAATTCACATCAAAATTTTACAAAAAATATTACAATCATTTTTGTGAACTGAAATTAAGCTAAAATACATAAATATTAGATGAAAAATGTACACGTAAATAACTTATACATCAATTAGAAATACTGCCTTGTCAATTGAGATAGAATAAGCTTAAATTGCAATACTAAATTGACTAAAACTGATATAAAAGAAATTGAAAAGAAATTGAAATAATTAAAACAATAAAATGATAAAGCTTATAAAAAAATGAAAAAATATTAAAGCCAATTCAAAATATTAATATGAATACTATAATAGTATATACATAATATTAAAATAACACTGATGTATAGAAGATGTCAAGAGGGACAGGGAATAGAATAGAGTTTAATGTTACTTCTGTCAAGTAGGAGTTCATGAATATTGTTCAGATTTATACATATTTAAAAGTATTCCACCTGCACATCCTGCAGAAAACATACACAAATATTTACATTCTGTAGAAATTTAGTTTGGTTACAGTAGGTTTATTTTAATTCCACCGGAATCAGCTGTACCAATCTCTGGAAACGAGGAACGTCTACGGTTACGTATGTAACCCTCGTTCCCTGAGTAGGGAACGGAGACGTTACGTCGGATGACGACGAATGGGGTTTCGCTTAGAAAGCCTATCAACTTCGAGTATTACAAAACGAGCCAATGGCAAAGAAATGCCATGGGTCTGCGGAATTTGCATGGCGTAACTCCGCCCCACCTCGTGGGTATAAAAGGAGGAAGCCGGCAGCAAGCAGATATGTTTCTTCGCTGAGGAGCCAAGACTGAGCTCAGGCGATCCCCGCGGTACAGCGGAAAGTGGCAGGCAGACGTAACGTCTCCGTTCCCTACTCAGGGAACGAGGGTTACATACGTAACCGTAGACGTTCCCTTTCGTTGTCACTCCGAGTTACGTCGGATGACGACGAATGGGGTTACCAGTCTAATCACGCCACCTTCTCAGCTGTCTTCCAGTGCCCTGCGTAAATCGAGATCCCTGTCAGCCTGGACAAAGGACTCCATATAACACAGGAATACCAAGGTACACTGGGAAGCATATCCCAAGCTTAGGGGAAGTATGCAATTAATGCCAGCCCGGAGGGGGGGGGACTTAGAGAATACACATATGACCCGAAGGAAGCATATGGAAAACACTGGGGTGTCCAGCCGCAGGTGGAATATTTCAACCCCAGGGGTGGCTAGGTGGCTTGCCAAGGGAAAGACACACGCTCAGAGAGGCTTACAGTGGAAATACACATGTGGGGGTCGCTCAGAGGAGGGACCATGCACACGGGAGGCACCTAGCCGACGCACAGGCAATAGACACTGGCGCCGACGTCAGGAGTGCTGGAGGAGCTCAGGGCTTTCGGAGAAGCTCACCTGAGGAAAATATCGCACGTATCCAGTCCGTGGAGTGGAATGGCGAGCAAGCGAAGACACCTGAGCGGGTCCGGTACTAGCTGGTTGAAGCGAGTACACGAGAGGACACAGGCTCCACTCGGAGATTATAGAATCTGGCGAATGTGTTAGGTGTCGCCCAGCCTGCAGCTCTGCAGATGTCTGTTAGCGAGGCGCCATGCGCTAGAGCCCAAGAGGACGCCACACTCCGGGTGGAGTGGGCAGTCACACCAAGGGGGCACGGTCGACCTTGCTGCTGGTAAGCCAAAGCAATGGTGTCCATAATCCAGTGAGACAACCTTTGCTTGGAGAGAGCCTTTCCCTTCAGCTTCCCACCATAACAGACAAAGAGCTGGTCTGAGGTCCTGAAACACTGCGTTCTGTCTACATAGGCGCGGAGAGCGCGTACTGGACAGAGCAGTGTCAAGGCTGGGTCTGCCTCCTCCGAGGGCAGCGCTTGCAGGTTCACCACCTGGTCCCGAAAGGGAGTGGTAGGAACCTTGGGCACATATCCAGGCCGGGGTCTCAGGATCACGTGAGAGTAAGCCGGCCCAAATTCCAGGCACGCTTCGTCAACGGAGAATGCGTGCAGGTCCCCAACCCTCTTGATGGAGGCCAGTGCAACCAGGAGCGCTGTCTTCATAGACAGGAACTTAAGCTCGACTGATTGCAGGGGCTCAAAGGGAGCACTCTTCAGGGCAGTTAGAACCACTGAGAGGTCCCAAGAGGGAACGAGAGGAGGACGAGGAGGATTCAGTCTCCTCGCTCCTCTCAGGAACCTGATGATCAGGTCGTGCTTCCCCACCGACTTACCTTCGATGAGGTCATGATGTGCGGCAATGGCGGCAACATAGACCTTCAGGGTGGAGGGAGACAGCCTTCGCTCCAGCCCCTGTTGAAGGAAGGAAAGCAAAACACTGATCGAGCATCTCCGGGGGTCTTCTCGGTGAGAAGAGCACCAGTTGACGAAGAGGTTCCACTTCAACGCATAGACGTGTCTCGTGGACGGCGCTCTAGCGGAAGTGATGGTAGCCACCACCGCTGGTGGTAGGGTACTCAAACCTGCCTCGTCCCATCCAGGAGCCACACGTGGAGGTTCCAAAGATCGGGACGAGGGTGCCATAGGGTGCCCCGTCCCTGAGAAAGAAGGTTCTTCCTCAGAGGGATCGGCCAGGGAGGTGCTGTCGCGAGGAGTACTAGTTCGGGGAACCAGGTCCGGTTGGGCCAGTAAGGGGCAACCAGAATGACCTGCTCCTCGTCCTCCCTGACCTTGCGCAAAGTGTGCGCAAGAAGGCTCACTGGGGGAAACGCATACTTGCGGCCCTGCGGCCAGCTGTGCGCCAGAGCATCCGTGCCGAGCGTGCCCTCGGTCAGGGAATAGAACTGGGCGCAATGGGTCGAGTCGTGAGAGGCAAACAGATCTATCTGCGCGTCCCCGAACTGGTCCCAAATCAGCTGAACCGACTGGGGATGGAGTCGCCATTCTCCAGGGAGGGGCTGAAGCCGTGAGAGCTCGTCGGCTGCACAGTTCAGCGCTCCGGGAATGAAGATGGCTCGAAGCGACCTCAGATGCTTCTGACTCCATAGGAGGAGGTGGCGAGCGAGTTGTGACATACGGCGGGAGCGTAGACCACCTTGATGGTTGATGTACGCCACAGTGGCGGTATTGTCTGAACGGACTAGTACGTGTTGACCCCTGAGCAACGCCCGGAAGCGGTGCAGGGCAAGGCGTACTGCCAACAACTCGAGGCAATTGACATGCCACAGCCGCTGGGGTCCTGTCCAGGAGCCCGCAGCAGCATGTCCATTGCACATGGCGCCCCAGCCCGTGGTGGAGGCATCTGTTGAGACAACAACATGCCGGGAAGCTCGTGCCAGGGGGACACCGGCCCTGAGAAAACCGAGGTTCGCCCACGGGGTGAAGAACTGACGGCAGGTCGGAGTAACTGGTACTCGGAACGTGCCGTGTTGCCATGCCCACCTCGGGACTCGGTCGCGAAGCCAAAGCTGAAGCGGTCTCATATGAAGCAATCCGAGCGGCGTGACCGCGGCTGCAGATGCCATATGCCCCAGGAGCCTCTGAAAAAGTTTCAGTGGAACCGCACTCTTGCCCTCGAATTGTCTTAGGCAAGTCAGCAGTGACTGCGCGCGCTCGCTCGTAAGCTGCGCGGACATGGCGACCGAGTCGATGTCCATACCGAGAAAAGAGATCCTCTGCACGGGGCAAAGTTTGCTCTTCTCCCAGTTGACCCGAAGGCCCAGACGGGCTAGGTGCCGAAGCACTAGGTCCCTGTGTTCGCAAACCTGATCTCGAGAGTGAGCTAGGATCAGCCAGTCGTCGATATAACTCAGGATCCGAACCCCTTGTTCTCGAAGGGGAACAAGGGCCGCCTCGACGACCTTCGTGAAGATGCGAGGAGACAGGGCTAGCCCGAAAGGGAGAACCGCGTACTGGTATGCCTGCCCCTCGAAAGCAAACCGGAGGAACGGTCTGTGTCGAGGAAGAATGGAGACATGAAAGTAGGCGTCCTTCAGGTCGATCGCTGCAAACCAATCCTGGGGCCGTATGCATTCGAAAACGCATTTGGCGGTGAGCATCTTGAACGGCATCCTGTGAAGGGAGCGGTTCAGCACGCGCAAGTCCAGGATTGGCCGTAACCCACCGGTTTTCTTGGGGACAATGAAGTAGGGGCTGTAGAAGCCGGACCTCATCTCGGCTGGAGGGACAGTCTCGATTGCACCCTTCGCCAGCAGGGTGGCAATCTCTGCTCTCATGATAGGGGCATTGCCACCGACCAAAGTGGAGCGGACTCCCCTGAAGCGGGGAGGAGACCGTGCGAACTGAATCGCATAGCCGAGCCTGACGGTACGCACGATCCAGTGGGACAGACGGGGAAGCTCTAGCCAGGCTCCCAGGAACTGAACCAACGGGATCATGCGAGCCACAGGCGTCCCCCCGGAGGGGCAGCGAAGCGGAGTAACTGGCCCAGATGTGGACGGCATAGCGGCCCGGAGAGGGGGCACAGTTAGCAACCGCGCCCTGGCAGAGGGGGCCAGGGGAGGACCAGGCTGGTCGTCCCGCGGGGGCCTGCTCTGCCAGGGGTCTGGCGACAGAGGGGGACAGCGGCGAAGCGGTCCGTGGACGGCACGCCATGTCAACCACCTCCGGGACAGAGGGGGACGAGGAGAGCACGGCTTGTGGGCGGCGCTCTGTGACGTCCGAGAACTCTGTGCTCAGAGACGGGAGAATCAGCTCTTTGGAGAATAAGGATTCTTCCCCGGCCCTCCCCGGGGAAAGGAGTGGTCCTGCTACCAACTCCTGGAAAGAACTGAGTCCCATCTCTAAGGAGCCCAACTCAAGAGCGCCGCTTAACCCGGCGTGTAGCGGGGTGCGGGGCTGGAGAGGACTGTGGCGTCCGACCGCGGCCTCCAGAGCCGACCCGGGTGAACGGGCGGGGTGGGAGCCGCGGGGGGGCGCCCTCGGCAGTGGGCAGACTGAGGGATCTGAGCGGACGGCGGGGCCGTCGGGACAGAATCAACCTCAGTCTGCTCCATCGCCGAGGTGCCCGTCTCACGAGCGCCGCTTAACCCGGCGTGTAGCGGGGGGCGGGGCTGGAGAGGGCTGTGGCGTCCGCCCGCGGCCCCCAGAGACGGCCCGTGAACGGGCGGGGTGGGAGCCGCGGGAGGGCGCCTTCGGCGGTGGGCAGACGAGGGATCTGAGCGGACGGCGGGGCCGTCGGGACAGAATCAACCTCACTCTGCTCATGGGCGGCTGAGAGCTGTTGGGCAAGCCCTCAACCGCACCGCCGAAGAGGCCGACCTGGGATATGGGAATGTCGGACAGACGGGTCCGCGCGACATCCAGCACATCAGACAGGTTCAGCCACAGACTGGTGAGCATCACCTGACCCAGGGAGCGTACGGCCACTTTCGTCGCTCAGAGAGCAAGGTCAGTGGCGGCGCGCAGCTCAGTGAAGAGCCCTGGGTCAGTCCCGCCCTCGTGCAGGTCCATGAGCATCTGGGTCAGGTGGACCAGCAGAATGACCATGGCATGCAGTGAGGCGGCTGCCAGTCCCGTGGCGCTATAGGATCTCGCCACAAGCGTAGACGAAAAACTACAGGCCACGGGCGGGTGCTTAGGATTGCGCCGAGAAGAAGCACTCTGAGGACACATAGCATCGCAACAGAGCGTTCAGCCGGGGGAACCCCAGTGTACCCATGGGCAGCGGCCCCATCGAGGGGAGGAAAGGCGGATGAGATCAGCGAGCGGTCCCGAGAAGACAAGGGGGTCTTCTTGGACTTCGAGATCTCATCATGCACGTCCGGGAAGAGAGGTATTGGGGTTTGCCGTGGACGAGGGTCGGCGGCCTTACCCAAAACCCATCGTCCCAGGAAAGCA
Source organism: Siphateles boraxobius (assembly GCF_051911475.1). Taxonomy (NCBI): domain Eukaryota; kingdom Metazoa; phylum Chordata; class Actinopteri; order Cypriniformes; family Leuciscidae; genus Siphateles; species Siphateles boraxobius. The sequence continues at coordinate 31,757,839 of NW_027508699.1, forward strand.
TGGTCGTCATCTCCGGATCAGACTCAGGCACAGCCGTATGCACACCGGAAGGTGGCAGCTGTGACGAGCCCTCACTTCCAGAAGACTCAAACCCACCTAGTGATGCTGCAACAGACATGGCATCTTCCTCTGTAGCTTCAACTGAAACACGCGGGCCACCAGAGGGTAGACTCGCGGGAATCAGCAGTTCACTAGCGGGCACCGTCATTGAAGAGGGGGGCTGGGGTCACGGACACATAGTCGGCGCCTAGATCCAGACCGTAACCCTCAGGTCACCCTGGCCACCAGCCGAAGATCGGGGGGTGGATGAGGGGACTCTCACTCTTGCGAGTTCACCGAGTCTCGACCTATATATGACGCGATGATCACGTTCCCAGCGAGAACATGAGTCACCCACGAGCGCTGTTCAAGCATGATCAAAGCCCAAACACACTAGACAGCGCTCGTGCCCATCAGAGTCCGATACCAGTCCGCTGCAACCAGAAATGCACGGGCGAGCCGTCTTTAAAAAGACGTGCCACGTGTAAGCTCTTTTAGTGAGAGAAAACTCAAGTGTTGAAGCACCCGGGGAGAAACGCACCGACTGGCAGACCACTGCAACAGATCAGCAGGAAGCACGCTCTCGCCGTAGATCGCCGTCACACCAACACTCGAGGTACTCGTTTGTAAAGCTGACAATTCAGAGATGGCTTGTGGAGAGAAGAATACACTTGGCTCCGAAGCGAAAACATATCTGCTTGCTGCCGGCTTCCTCCTTTTATACCCACGAGGTGGGGCGGAGTTACGCCATGCAAATTCCGCAGACCCATGGCATTTCTTTGCCATTGGCTCGTTTTGTAATACTCGAAGTTGATAGGCTTTCTAAGCGAAACCCCATTCGTCGTCATCCGACGTAACTCGGAGTGACAACGAAAGGGAACTCAAGATCCAAGACTCATAATTGGATGCTTACACAATAAAACACAATGTCCCAGTCTCTATTCTCTTCATGCTAATTAATGATAAAAAATTGCACCGCAATGCACAATTTATATGAGTCATCTGATAGTGAGAATGCATCTACAGTATATAAGGTATATTTCCTTCTCTTACAACTAATTATATAGAGTCCATAAGACACCCTTGAGAAAACAAACAGTTTTCTTGTGAATGTCTGGAAGAACAAAACTACTTTGATAGAGAGAGAGAGAGAGAGAGAGAGAGAGAGAGAGAGAGAGAGAGAGAGAGAGAGAGAGAGAGAGAGAGAGAGAGAGAGAGACATTATGCTGTTGCTGTTGAGAGAGACATTATGCTGTTGTAAGTGCATTACAACAGCATACTGTATGGTTACACTTTAAACAGTAATGAGGATATTTCTAGAAGATGAAGAATCTGAGAAAAGCGAGATCAAGCTGTATCACTTCTTTTGCCAAGATCTAAAGCATAATAATCAAGAAGTCCTTCAATGTCTCACAGATTTGTTTAAGAAAGTTCAGTCCGGATGAAGTGTTCAGGATCGAAAATTCAGCAACAGCTCTGTTCTAAAAGCTATTCAGTTGCCTACAGATTTCAAAGCTTGCAACTTAAGTCAAATAGAGTGCAACAGTCAGGTTGTAGAAATAGATTTTTAATGATAACTTATAAACCTTTAAAGACAGCCTTACTGTGAGCAATGAGGCAGTTAATCGATAGTACTTGCTTCTGTTGAAGCCGTTAGCCTGCATTATTTTAACTTAGTATTAAGTGTTTAACAGCAGGATTTGTGGTGAAAAACTATTACCCATGATGCTGTACAGAAAATTCCACCAATCAGTGTTGAAACAAGCAAAACACACCAAAAGATCTTGTTAGCTCCGCTCACTCACATGAAGCACCCCAAATTACATCATCAAGTCGGTCTTCCTACGCTGTCAAAATACTTCAATATTTAAATGTATATGCATATTTTTCAATAAACTACCTTATGATTGTAGTACTTTCCATACACAGTTCTTTCTGTACACAGTCTTGTACATTCAGTGCCGCTGCTAGCCATTTTGGTGCCCTAAGCATAATTCCTTTATGATGCCCCCCCTCAAATCAAAGTTTGTAATGTTATGATTCACCTCGTGTAGCTGATTGACTTGGCTCATGGCTTATAACGCTTTAACAAAGATTAAAAAATAAATAAATAATTATATCCAATGGGAGAAATGAATGAAAAACTACTTTTTTCATTCAAAAGAACTAAAGCCTTTGAAAGTGTGGGCAGTTAGGCACTAACCCTAACCTGCACTCTATAGAAACCCATAAGTGACAGATTTGGAATGCTGTATATGAGTCATCTGATAGTTTAGGAAGCAATGCTGTGCATTATATGACAAGCGCTCTGTGAAGAGTCTTATAATACTGCCTGACTAGGTCTTTGAACCAAAATCTACTGATGTCCTTCTACAGCAATATGTTGCCACTGTATTTGGCTTTCACAATGGCTAACATTACTCACTCTGAGGGAACTTCGGTGGGTTGTCATTGATGTCAGTTAGCGTGATGTTGACCGTGGTGGAGCCCGACAGCCCTCCAACCTGCCCTGCCATGTCTTTGGCTTGAATCACCACTGAGTAATGTTCTCTTGCCTCTCGATCCATGTCTGCCAGGGCTGTTCTGATAATACCTGCAAAATGTGCACATAAATAGTATAAATGCAAGGGTTAATAAGTGATAAAGTTACACTGATGACCATCTCACACAGCGGTCTATTTCTTATCATTTTTGGTAAAAATGTTTCAGCCAAAATACGTATGTGTGAACACTTATACAATGATGATTCATATTTATAATTTTTGGATTAATCTAGAAACAGAACTGGATGCAGAGGTAATGCCGTGTGCAGTGTGACATTTTGTAAGACTTGTTAAAATAAAGCACTCTTGTGTCTGGAAGCTCTTTTCTCAGCCAAGGTGAGTTTCTGTACACCTTTCACTATCATTCAAACGACATCAAAACCTTGAAGTACTTTTTTTTTTACCTTGTACATAATGCATCAGCAATGGCAACAAATGGTTAATAATAAAAGGAATGACTTCAAATAAATCAATAAAAAGCCTTCTCATAACTGCCTGCTGGCAAACATTTTGAAATGTTGTTCCGGCATTTTGGTGCAGAATGTGGAGGTCACGCATATTGCTCTAGAGAACTGCGCTCAGAAAAAAAAGAAAAGAAATCATGTTTGTTTTTGCATTTAGAGTCACATAAATTATGTGTATGTTATGAGGAATTGCTTAAATGTGTTTGCAGCCCAGAAGCAACATTATGCCACAGTGGAATTGATATGACGCTTCCACTATAGAGAATATTGCAGTCATCAGCTCCCATTCACTAAACATTTTCATAAACAAATCATGACTCATCAGTAACTTTCTTATATTTATTTTAAATGTAAGAAAAAATTTAGGAACAACTGACATCCCTCACATCACATGCAAAAATCATATATTCTTGGTGGCCTTATAAACATGTTAAGATTAAATTTTATACATAATTATAGATACATACATATGGTAAAAGAGTAAGAAAAGGTGCATTATAGCTTCAGGTGCGAGGTTCCTCTGCATAAAGGTGCAGATTTGAGTTTGTGCAGCTGGCTAATCAGAGGACTGTAATCTGGGTCTGTTTTAAAGTTTTTTATTGCACACTTTGCATTGCTCGAGGATCTTGCTGCGCGTGCTTTCAGGCAGAAACGAGACTTCAGAGAGCATCATGTTCGCTGAGAGTAGAAAGAGGAAAGGAAAGGGTCTGCAGAAAGCCCTAACATGGACATGGTTTGGCTGGGTTTTATGCAAATGACTTACCTCGAACACATTCAGAATCATTCAGAATTCAGAATACTCCAAATTCATTAACGTTAGAATGAGGTTGAGAGCAAATTCATGTGCGTACGCACGTGTTGTGAATTAGACGGACATTTTTCATGAGAAGAATACATTTTTCCTGTGCGTAAAAACACAAATAATTCATGATTAGTGGATGAGACCCAATTTTTCTATTTACATTTTTTCTACATTGTTCATTATTGAAGTACATACTTTTTTGAACATTTTCTTAACATTTAGGTGAAATTTAAGTCAAAAGTAAATCCAAGAACCAATTCAGTGGCAATCCACTGACTCACCCTGAGAGACCCTCACACCGGTTCAAACACGTCTCTGAATCACCACCGCCTCACACAATATATCACACAATGACTGTTAGTTCCTTTCCTCTTTGTGTCTCACAGTGTCTTTCTTTCTCTCACTCAAATCTCCCTCCCTCTCCTTCTCACCTTTGTACTGTCACAGACTTGAAGTCCTCACAAATGATCAAACCCGCAGTCAGATGGAAATCACACAAAAGCCATTGCTGGAAAATGCACAACTATATATTAGTAGGTAGGTCTGAGAGGCCATTTTTGAAAGTTTGGTAATCATTTCATATAGTTATTGTGTCATCACCATCTCTTTCCATTATTTTAATCTTTTGTACAATTCCATTGACAAAAGCCAGTTCCTACTGACATCATCATCCAGGAAGTGACATAATTTTAAAGGGAAAACAACAGCACCAGAATCAATGGATTTGGTGGGTTACTGATATTTTGAGTACTATGATTGGATGGCTTGGACATCGTGGATGATTCTGCTTTATCTCGTGTATAAATATGAGCCTTCTTCCATAAACTTGAGAATGTTATGTTATTACACCGTCTCTGTGTCTGCTTAATCATTCTCCCGAGATCTCCTGCCACACATCACAGAGGTTGAGACGGCTGTTTGACTGATGACAGATAGCCTTGAGGCAGACGGTTGAGAGTCTACATGGAAATTAATCTAACAGATCTGGGGGCTCATCCGGGATATTCCCAGTTCTGTGATGTTTTGTGTTTTTCAATCAAAAACGATACAACCTGTTAGATAAAATTAAATCAGAAATGTGTATTTTATTAGAATAATATAACATTTTATTAATTCATAAATAAATAAAATTATTGTTCAGAGAGGGAATGACAGTTGACTTATACTGTACATATACACTGTTCAAAAGTTTGGGATTTGTAAGATTTAACATTTTTTAAAGAAGTCTCTTATACTTCTCACCAAGGCTGCATTTAATCAATCAAAAATACAGTAACAACTGCTATGTTGTGAAATATTATTCAGATTTAAAACAATCGTTTTCTTCATTAACATATCTTAAAATGTAAATTATTGTTGTTGTGGCAAAGCTGAAATACTCCAGTCTTAAGTGTTGCATGATCATTCACAAATCAATGTAATTTGCTGAATTGATGCTCAAGAAACGTTTCTTATTATTATCAATGTTGCAATTTTCTTCTGTGATTACATGCCGACATTCACAGAAACTTCTCCAGACGGGCAAAATATGTTCAGATTGTTAGATTTTATTTGTGTCAGAATTGAGGGATGTGCAGTCAAGGAGGAATGGCAGGAACAGTCTCTCTTTACAAAATGAAAGTGTTATCAGACAATCCAATCCTGCTTTATATTTGCTTGAAAACAATAGTGTAGGTAGCCCGCGGCTTCCTCTGATAGAGGGGTTCGACTGACACACAGTCAATACACACAGGCCATTAAAGAACAGATTACAGACTCATGAATAAACAGGGTGTTTGAGTCAGGCTCCAGACCGACTCTAAACAGGAATTTAGCACGCCGCTTGCATCCCCATAATTGACTGATTCATTTTCACTTTAATTTATGAAGTGCAAACAGAGAGAAAATATTGATTTGTCATTATTACACTGAAAAGTGGTTTTGCGTAGACCATAAATAACCGTCGGTTTTCTCCGTTATTGACTACAATCATCCCAAACCTTTTTTAAATACTTGTTTGGTTTCATTCCCCTCCTGATAATGAATAACTAGAATAAAGAATAAAAGATGATGACGCCAGTGTTCTGTGCTCATACACCGAGGGTCTGTCCTCCTCATGTGCGGGGTGTTGGGTTGACAGGCTCAGGATTAGCTGTCCGTGGGCAGGTCACAGCATTAGATGCCGGTCAAGGCACGAGTGACCGGAGACAACAATATTAACATGCAGGGCAAGTGAGGTTGACCATTATCACCTGTCACAGTGAGAGTAGAGCAAAGGCCTCCATAATACACTAGGGACAGACCAGGATATCTTGTACTGTTCCAAAAATACCAGAGAGAACGGTCAATTGTTCATACAATTGAACATTCTTACTGGGTTTTTACAGACAGGTGTTATGAGTGGTTGCAAGGACATTGCTGTGGATTGCCAAGGTATTTTAGTGGTTTCTAAGTGAAGTCATCTTCAGGCCATGCATTTGTAAAAATTAAATAAATAATTTCACAATTTAACTTTCATATATTTATTAAAAATAGTAATATCCACATACGTTTTTTCCCCGTTACTCATACTTTTAGTCTTTTTACGTTACAAGTTTTTTTTTTTTTTTTTTTACAAAACTATTTTATTCGAGTCAATATTACCAGCATTTTGAAATCTGAGTAACAAAAAAATCAGTGTAAAATTTAGATTATGCTAGTTAATGCTGTTTTTTTTTTTCCCTGAAAGAAACAACTTGTCTGATAAAGCTTTTTTAGTTTTGAAGCAGCATTCTGGTTGGTTAAGTTACTGAATGGGCACACAAGAATCCCATGTCAGAGATCAGCATCCAAAACACATCATACGCTTCCTCATTAATATATTTGTTTTAATTAACAAGCATAATCTAGCTTTCACACTGATATAAGCTATTTTGCAAAATCACAAAAACAGCTAGCTGGGAAAGAGTTAATATATTGTAGTTGATTTTTGTTGTTGTCGTATTTTCCGTTTTCATTATAATTTGAATTTAATTTCTAGTTATTTTGTTTTTGTCATTTTTATTCGTTTTTTTTAATAAGTATATATAGTTTTTATTTAGTTATTTTTGTCTAAAATGAGAAATGTTGAGTTTAAGTTTTTTTTTTATATATATATATATATTTGATTGCATTTCAGTGAACAATTATTTTATTTCAATTAACGGAAATATGGTTTTAATTTTAGTTAACAATAACCCTGGATCTCACCATCCATAACTAAGAAAACCTGAAAAATTGGGCACCTGCAGTGTAGTGTAGTGCGCTCACATTTTAGCTGCATTGCCAGTGTTAAATACACTCTTCCATTCATGTTTCATCATCTGTGAATCTCCCACATCCCAATCCAAGGGGGTCCGTCCCCATTCCACCCTCTCAAACCTGCTGGATCTGTCACCAGTCCTTGTTCTGGGACCTCACAATTTACAAATGAGAAGAGGCATTAAAAAACAATGTCATAAACACATCCAAAACATCTCCTAATAAGTACCGCAAGCGTACCGAAGGTTGGAAGATTTCCCAGAATGCATCTCAGCAAACAAAAGCCCAGCACAATGGTACAAAAGGAGGTTTGTAAACTTTCCAAAATGAATCTCCCATCCATTTCTCCTGCTTTAATGCCATAACTCCATTTCTAGCCTGCCAACGCTCGAGCCCCAGCGGCTAGGCAGAGATATTACCCGAGCTGCAGCATTACTTAACCTAGGCTCCTAAGGCAACACAAGTCTCTGGCACACAGCCATTCACTCCATTAAAACAACACAAAGACTAATGTTGTGACCTTTTCATCATTCGTCAGGGGTGAGGGACTGTCTCTCTGCAGCTATCACTCAAGTTTATTGTGTGGGATTGGTAAGTGCTCTTGAGGAAATGTGATACAGGCTTGCTGTAAATGAGGGAGAGTGTAGTATTTGTTATAAGGATGTACAGGAAGGCTTCAGGGAAGCCCTCAAAAATGAAAACCCTAATAAAACCCCATCCATCCTTCCATCAGAGCTCACTTTAGACAGGCAGCATTAAGAACCCCTCAGCATTCTTCCTTTGCTCAGAAGAACCATGAGGTCTCTATGGAAATTGGAAACAATTTCTGCAGAGACCGTCGAGGAACAAGTGGCAAGTCTGACCCAGGGTTAGCTGAGTGAGCAAAACTGTTTTAAGCCTTTGACTGGTCTCTCCCGCACCCCTTCTGTCTGTAATCTTCTATCGCTTTGTCTTCTTCCCTCTCGCTCCCTAGGTTTTCACAGGCTGTACATTTATAAAGAAGGTTGAACTAGGAGAGCAAAGGGGATTATGGGAAATTACCTTTGACCTAGTTGAGCGCTAAGGGCTGTTCACACAGGACTTTGTGCAGTTTACTTCTGTAGGCTGATGGGATTAAACAGGATATTCAGAAAGACAAACTATATTTTCATTTACTCAGTGTGTTCACACTTGTAGTTCAGATCGCTTGGTTCCTTTGGTCCAGACCCAAATAAATAAATAGATAAATAAATACAAATTCCTGGTCCGCTTAGCGATCAGACGGGCATTTTTTTCACTGGACCAAAAAATACCAATCCTAAAAGTATATGAATATGATCTCACCTGATGGTCGGTTTTTATTATGTATATTTTGTGATGGGTCTTACTGAACATCCAAAACAATGCTGTGTGCTGGGCTAAATGTACTTGTTGTATGTGTGTAGCTGTATTTTGACCAGCTGAGAACTCGTGTACATCTTATAAGATGTCTAAAGGAGTCAAAACAGCTTCAGGAATCCCTCCGTCATACACAAATGAAGATCTGCTGCGAGGAGACGCGGTTCTGACGCCTGTCCTGAACTGTGATGGACAACATCACGACTATGATGAGAAAAACTGTTATGCTTGAGCATTCTGTCCTTTTTTAGGGTCGCATCTTGTGACATTATGTCCTGTTTTTGGTTCATTTACATGTCTTTGGTCCGTGTTGCATTCAAATTTCATTCGAATCGCATCAGAGTTCTTTTGAAAGCTGATCGGGACTCATCTTTTCAGCGGTCTCTTGTTTAGTGTCAACTGGATTCAGATGGCAGCGCTCACACTTATTCAAATGAACTGCACTAAAAGAGCAATCACACAAGAGTTTATTTTAATCGAACCAAACATGCCAAGTGTGAATACACCCTTACTTTCTTCTGATATTTTGAAGAATGGCTCAGTATTTTTTTCCCCATTTAATGAAAGTCAGTGTGCTCCAATATTGTTTCAAACACCACTGCCTTTCATTATACAGACAAAAACAGTTAAAAAACTGTTCACAATACCTTATTTTGTTATCCACAGAAGAACAAAAGTCATACATGTTTGGAACAACACGAGAGCAGTGTTACTAATGCTTGAAAATAAAAGCTAATTTTAAATATGTAAGCCGGTCTAAATCGGCCCAATGGAGGTTTTCCGATAGAGCGGGTGAAGGTCTCTGCGTGTTACTGTCTTTCCGTATGGAAAAGTAATTTGATTAAATTAAATAAATTTTCTCATATGTATTAACTTGTTATTTCATCTGACTCCATAAATGAAAAAGGTTTTAATGATATCTGTGTATCATTAAATGTGAGCAAATTTTTGACTATTCTTTTTAACTCTTTACTGAAAATAATGTCAGAGTCGATTAGAATATAGTACAATTTTTACAATTTATTATGTCAGGTAAATGTATCATGCCAATTTCATAATCAGTTCAAAGATAATAGATACAAAACATCAAATGTTCTGGAATAAGGAGAAAAGATGCAAACCTGACATTAGAAAATACATGAAGCTTACGCCGGTGACACACTGGCTGCATGGCGTGAGCGTGGCCTTTATGTTGCGTGTCATCTGCGTGGCAGTTGCATTGCATTTTCTGCGCCGCTGCTGACACGGATCACCCTTGTTTGACATATGGGAGAGAGTTGTGGAAGCCCTATATACTTCTGGTTAAGCATAAATATAAACCTACTGATAAAGACAGTAGTATTGACAGCAAAATAGACTACAGAATATTTCGTTCTGTATTGACAGGTGCAATATTTGAAAATTGATGATTATTTATTTATTTTTAAATTATATTTATATCTGAATTTGTCAAAACCCAGACTTTCAACCATCGAAATGTAATTTATTAATATGTATTCGTGTACAAAATAACATATACACATCTGTTCATATTCTATTTTGCCTGGAAACACTTCCAACACGCTTGCGTGTCGCGTGAAAAATAGGCGTCGGTTCTATTTCTAGCATGCACGCGTTTTCCGCGCGGCTCAAGGCAGAGATATGCAGAGTTTTCCCTCCTTGACAGTATTTCAGCATGAGAGAGGAGAGGTGGGACTTGCATCTCAAATGGTGCACAAGAGAGAAATTCAATTGCTAATTTCCTTTGTTTTCTCAGAGAGTTGCTCTCTCTTCCAGTTCTTCCAGTCTTACAATATTAATACAAACTTTACTGGCATATAAATAAAAATAACATTGCTCAATTGTGAGTAAATTATGATTTGTGGGTGAACTATCCCTTTATTTTTGTCGATCAGGATCTGATTACATTGTGAAGAGTGGGTGTTACAGTACATACCTAGAGAAATAGAGGCAGGTGGGACTGGTGGACCAGTTTCAAAAGTATTTCGATAAAGACAAGTAAGCAAACAAACAATTTTCAGTTGAAAAACATGCACTGAATGGCACACAAAGCCAAAAGATCGCACCTTAGACTGCAAGACCTTAATTCAAAAAGAAAATGCTGCACCCAATTCAAAGAGTTACTGTATTGCATAGTATATTGTGATACATTTGTCTGTGATAAATATGAGCTTTTTTTTCTCTGGAGGTAAAAATAGCTCAGGAGAGGTTAGTAATATGTTGAATAGCATTAGGGAAGGCTTTGACAAACTGGCATGCTTTTCTAATTTGATCAGAACAGGAAGTTGCACTAATCCTTCCTTTTAGAGACTCCCTGATCTGTGTCAGAGAAGCTCTAAACTCACTCTCTAAAACCCTCCAGACTCCCTGATCAGCAGAGAAATTAGCCTACTTACGTGTATGAGTATGTGTGTGCGTTTGAGAGAGAGGGTTCCTACGCTTTGCCCATCATCGAGGCCTCTGAAATAACTCCCTGGAACCTCTTTACAAGAAAAAGGGGAATACGTAGATCCGACCTCACTTATTAACAAGCGTAACGTCTTGCTTTAAGTGTGCCGGTGAGTGGGACATGTTGGGCTTCTGCACTGCCACTCGCTGATAATGAGGTGTCTTCACACAACAACACTTTCTTTATTTCTAAAGAATATGTTCAGTTTCAAATCATAAATTAACAGGGATGATGCAAACTTGTCAAGTTTGTGACAATTATTAGCATTGCTCGCTAAAAAAAAAAATCATTATTACTATTGTTTGGTTCGGGTCAGTGATTTGAACAAACCTTGCTTGTAATGATGTGTCAAATTGCACAGCTTGTACATTATGTTTTTGAATGTCTCTTATGATCACCAGGGCTGCGTCTATTTGTTCAAAAATACAGCAAAAACAGTTATACCTATCATTACAATTTAATATAACTTTTCTATTTTAATATATTTTAAATGTAATTTAAAAATCTGTATTTTCATCAGCCATTACTCCAGTCTTTAGTGTCACATGATCCTTTGATGCTCAATAATCATTTCTTATTTTTATCAATGTTGAAACATTGTGCTACTTAAAGGGATAGTTCTCACAAAAATGTTTACATTTATTCACCTTCATGTCATTCCAAAACCGTAATGCAAATGAAGATAATTCAAAAAGTTCATAAAGAGACTGCAAAACTAATCCATATGAGTTGAGCGGTTTAGTCCAAATTTTCTGAAGAGACACGATCGCTTTATAGTCTGAACAGATTTAATTTAGCCTTTTATTCACATGTAAACTTTTTCTTCAACGCACACATTAGTTGTGGTAAATGGAAGCTAAAGTATGTTCACTTGACGTGCAAGAACCAATAAGGTTCATTCTCGTGTTACGCAGCACGTTTGAGTTTCCACTTTTTGAAGCTTTAAAGTGGTAGTTGCATAAACTGTCAATGGAGAGACAGAAATTGCTCAGATTTTATTAAATATATCTTCATTTGTGTTCAGAATATGAACGAACGTTTTGCGGGTTTGGAACGAGAAGAGAGTGAGTAAATGATGACAGAATTTACATTTTTGGATGAACTATCTCTAATGCTTTTGTAGAAACCACCATATCGAGAACACATCTACCTTGGCCTGTAACCAAACAACCGAAACGCCAAACATTGGAACGCTAGCATCCTGATAGCAAGCTTTGCGCTATCAAAACTCCACTAACGTTTTCCTTTCATCTAGTTAATTATTAAAATTATTCATTAGGAAGAATCACTATGCTTGTTAACTGCTAGTTTATATGAGCCAAATAAATCCCAACACCTGACATTAACATCTCCTCTGTTTCAAATGGAAATTAACCAAATAAATAAATAAAGCCATTGCTTTTAGTTACCACTATTTATTGTTATGGAGTGGAAGGTTGAGCACAAATCCATAACCCTGGCATTAAACTGTTTACGGTGCCTTTGTATCTCCCACAGTTACAAATGAAACTGTATATTACTACTATAGCATTCTCCTCCTAAATGACATGTCCTTTTCTGGCCCTGACTTTGTTATTCTATCTGGGTGCATTTGCTGACCTAATGACCACAATCATCTCATCCAGCTCAAAACAATACGGCTGCGCTTACCATATAATCAAAGCAAGATTGACTATTGACCAGCACTCTCTTAGTTGAATTGATTCACGTGGGCTTCTCCTCTGTATCCTAGGGTGCTTTATCTAAAGTTTTTAATCCCACTTGTCGTCTATATTTGTGTTCTCTGACATCCTGAGAGAAAGAATTTAATCGCCAATTACCAGTGAAGCAATTCAATAGCATATTAAAGGGTGGAAGGTGATAGCATCTCATTTCCAAGAGATGATTCGAGTTTGCCTGCAGCTTTGACTGCACATTAGGTGGAAATGAGCAGTATTTGACTTTCTTATTGTGAGTTTTCTAATAGGATGTCAAACATTTTGTACACAGAAAACAATGATCAGCACTTTTAATGCCCCGATATACTTCAAGCAAAAATTGATGTGACGTAATAAAAAAAATAAATCAGGGCAAAACAAAGTTAGTTTGGAGTTCGAAGCAGTTTTCTGGAAAAGTTCACTCCGGCTGGTAAACACCTTTGTACTATCATTGGTCCGTGGCGATTATGTAATAGATAGGTTTGTGCAGAGGCTCTGCCTTTTTTTCTCTCTGAAATCTTTTTCAGTATATTTCTCCCATTGAGTCCGTGGAGGACAGATGTCCGTAAGTAAAAACATGAACACACTAGAGAGAAGCTTTATAGTAGAAAATGAAGTTGTACTTCTGATGAAATGAGACACGTGCACTGTTTTTCATGTTTAATATGGTAAAGCTGCTTGATTAAAGTTACAATATGTAATTTTTTTTCGCCGCTAACCTCTTACAATAACAAAGGCGTATGTTTATAACGCAGTGATTAGCCGAATTATGGGACTTGCTGTCAAGCTTATGGATCTAATAATGTTTATGGATGAGTGAAAACATTCATGTTTTTTTAACATTACAGTGGTATGAAGCAGATCGCGATTGCTAATAAGAGACAGATATCACACGCAAGTCCAGCGGATATAAAAGAATAAGGATTTCATTCTAGCGAACTACCCGCAAGTGCTGGATTACTACAAACACAGGTCAGTTTATTAGACAAATTAAACTCGTGAGGTAACACAGCGCTGTTTCAGTTGGTCTAACGTTACACTATCACACTAAACAGCATTTAAATGTGTGTTGAAAGTTATGATGTTATTCTATGTGTTAGTTTTTTTGCTATATGAAACTATCAGTAAGCTAGATCAACATTAGAATAACATACTGATCATATTCTAACATTTCATCATGTTTTGCTATATAAGATTGATTTGTTTTATGTACATTTGCTCACCTGTCTAATAAAGTATGTGCAAGAGCGGTGTCGCTATCAAGTCGTGACTCGTGAAGCTCTGTCAAGTCCAAGTTAGTCGCGGATGTGGAGCTCTCGGCATCTCAAAAACGCCACGCCGATATTGACCCTCATTTTAGTTCTCCTTTTTTTTCCCCAAGGTCTGCTTGCCATGGTCTATAATGTTTGAACGAAACAAGAACAGCGTGTCGCTAAACGTTACGCACTGCGCAGTTGTCTACGTCTGTCGCCATGGTTACGTCATGGCTATGGCAGTACGAGCGGAAACCAAGGATAGCGCGGATATTGACAGGCGACATTTTTTTCCGGGACGGCCACTTATTTAAAATTGGAATTTCTCTGAAATAAAAAAAATCTTTGGAGACTTTTGGGATATTGTAAGTACACAACTGCAGGAAATATATCACACTGTGCAAGTCATTTTTGGACTTGCTGTTTTCTCAATTTTGTTGTGTTTATTTTGTTATAGAGAGGAAAGCGTGCCGACACATATTTACACATTCATCTAAACGCTACTCTCAGCAGAGTGGGCGGCTTCAGATGTTGCATAACATTATATCGCTGCTCACGTATTTAGAACTTCGTTTTATCCCTAAGCGAAGAACGAAATAGAACTTTGCCATGAGTATGTCGGGGCCTTTAACGTGTGAATAATTCACAATTTTATGTGTGTGGGGGGAGAGGGGTTGGGGTTGGCTAAAAGTTTCATGCGACCATAAAATATGCCTTCATATTTTGGATAGAAAAGAAAATGAGCAAACGTATAAAAATATTACATTATATACATTTTATCCAAATCAATGCTTTTATTTAGCAAGGAACAATTAAATTGATCGAAAGACATGTATAAATGTTCAAATTAAAAGATTTAGATTTCCAATTATTTTTTTTTTTACTTTTGGAAGGATATTGTATTCTGGAAAATGTATTATGTACCATGGTTTTTGAAAACTGGAATAATGATGCTGAAAATTAAGCTTTTCCATCACATGAATAAATTATATTTTAAAATACACTAAAATAGAAAAAAAAGTTATTTAAATATTTCTGTTATTACAGCAACCTTGGTGAGCACAAGATACTTTATATTTTTAGAAAAAATAAAATAAATAAATAATGGTAGCTCCTTATTTTACAGTCCTGTAAATACTATGTACTTATTATAGTAATTGCAATAACTGGTTAATAACTAGGTACTAAGCTTGAACCTTTCCCTAAACCTAACCTTAACCAATGTAGTTACCTTATATGACCAGTACTTTCTTAGGCTAGAACACTGTAAGTACACATAAGTGCACATACTGTAAAATAAAGTGCAACAACAACAACAACAATAATAATAATCGTACAGACACCATAGTATATATTTTTGTTTTTGAGTGAATGTTGACACAACTGAAAATGTATTAAGCCATATTACAGGTTATTCTAATTCAAATAGTGTTTTAATTACATCATTCAAAGTGTACTGGATAACAGAAATGACCCATATATGAAATATTTTGTGGGGTCAAATGAGAAACGCTAGATTCATCATCTCATCAATCAATTCAATCATGTCAGATTCTGTTGTAAAAAATAATTCACACACAAATTCATTCATATGTCTTTTGAGCTTCTGTGTGCAAATGCAGCTCAACAGAGGTCGATGTGTTTTAGTCACCTTTTTAAAAAACAAAAATATCTAACTTAACTGTTGAGTTTTACATACAAAATAAAAGCTTTTCAGCACCATGCCTGTGATGATCAAAGAAAAACATGAACATAAAGAGAGAAATCCCACAAACCTCCAAGAGAAACAACACCTGATACAGCTGTTGACAGCAGGAAACATCAAGGAAAAATCTATATGAAAGCAACCCTCCTACACTGTCTGTCAGAGTATATTAAAAAGATGCAGATTAAGGGGTGAGATACGAAAGAAAATAAGTCTTGCTAAACAGGAATAAATTAGGGCGTCATGCACACAACTTTGCATTACGTTCTTTAAATGCAAGGCAGAATCTGCATAAACACCCACAGCAATGGGTTATGACTTCAGCATCAGTGCTGGAATAAACTCTTGATTCACACTTCAGAAGTAGAATACTTCCTCAATCTACTTTCTCATCTTTGTGACTTGCACCCTTTTTGCTTTCACTAGTTAGTATAAATATTATAATATTTATACTCAAACTACCTAGTAACCAGTCCTGAGGTAAATTAAGCAGCTTAATTATTTAAGCCAAGACTCACATAGAATCAGTATTGAGTATAACTGAGAATAAATCATCATCATTATTATTATTATTGTCATCAATATGTTTTTTTATTTATTTTTTTTATTGTTATTACGTCTGTTGTACATATTCTTCTGTTAAGATCCCCCCCAAACACACACACACACACACGTACACACACACACACACACACACACACACACACACACACACACACACACACACACACACACACACACACACACACACACACACACACACACACACACACACACACACACACACACACCATGTTGGCAGTTGTTTTGTTGGCCTTGGTGTTCTTTGTTCTATCTGTCACTTGTAAGTATTTGTTGGCATAATACAAAATAAAATCAATTGAGTATAAATAAAAAATTAAACACAACATAATAAAAACATTCTATAATATAATAACTTATACAAATGAAACATGAATATAAATCAATATTTAAATGCATTATATATTTATATTTCTCTTTAATAAAATTAAGCATTTCTTTAAAATAACTTACACTGATGAATCATGCATAATAAGACCCTTAAATGTGTATTATGAGACTTGTCGACTTGAAAGTCCTCATATTATGCACTGAAATCTCTCAGTATATTCATTTTATACATCTCCAAATGGGATATTTGTGTCTTCAGTATTAAATGTCCTGAAAGGTAGTTTGTGAGAGATTGAAAGTGAAGTATCACTAACAGGCAATGCAGTAAAGCAAGAATAAGTCAATCTTTGTTGTCTTTTTTTTCTTTCTCACACAATCCCCTTGATTCCGTTTTCATGTCTCCTGTCTAAATGCATTAAGTCCTTGAACACCATCTAAAATGAACTCTGTCTGGCAACACTGATACTGTCTCGCCAGAATTCCATTAAGCATTTCATCTCTAAAAACTATTACCAAAGTCATTGATATACCTGCATGCTCGACAACTTTGCAGAACAAAATTCTTCATGGTTCCCCTCCAAACTGCTGCATTTGTCTTTACTAAAGGCCAAATGCTCACAAAACTGGATGGACTGAATTGTCAGAGCACTAGTCTGTCAGCGCTGCTAGAAGGGATTCGCGAGGGCATGTTTGGGTGAAGGCTGAGAGGTGTCTAGAGATTTTCATCAAAAACTTCTTTGAGGTATTTCTGGCAACATTTCTCAAAATAAGCAGTGTACTGTGGCCATGAATATGTAGGGATACATTGGTGGTGCTTGCGTGTGTGTAAGAGGTAGTGAAGTGTGCCGTGTTTCAGCACCATGGACAGCTCCAGCAAATATGATAAAGCCACAGAGGCCCGGGAAGCATTTCAGCACCATGGACAGCGGCAAATATTCCCTCTATACTACAAATTAAGGAAAACCAACAGCATGTCCATACAACTACTTGATGATTGTACATGCAAATGTTTCTGGCTTTAAGGTCAGAGTGTTTGCACACCATTTTACCTCTGTAATCTGACATATATACAAGTAAAACAGATATTCCTTGAACACATAGAGCAGGATGTGATTTTATCTATTGGGAATTGGTTGGTTTCATTCTTCATTCATTCTTACTTTCTATACTTTCTTATTTTATTATTTCTTTCATTTCATTCATTCCTTTCTTTCTTTTTTCTCCATTCCCTTTTCTTTTTTCTTTTTTTCCATTCCCTCATCTTTCTGTCTTTCTTTTTTCATTTCTGCATATCTATAATTCTTTATTTCCTTCTATACTTTTTTCTGTTCTTCCCTTCCTTCATTTTTTTGTATTTCTTTCCCTTACCTTCCTTCTTTTTATCTTTTCTTCTTTATATCCTTCCTTGCTGTCCTCACTTCTCGTTCTCCTTCCTTCCTTTTTAGTACATTTTCTGTCTTTCCTTTTCC
This sequence comes from Siphateles boraxobius, assembly GCF_051911475.1. Taxonomy (NCBI): domain Eukaryota; kingdom Metazoa; phylum Chordata; class Actinopteri; order Cypriniformes; family Leuciscidae; genus Siphateles; species Siphateles boraxobius. The sequence continues at coordinate 31,775,807 of NW_027508699.1, forward strand.
CTTTGCTTTTTATTGCTTATTTTTTCTTTATTGCTTATTTTTTCCACCATTGCTTGGATTTTCTTCCTCCCTATTTTCCACTTTAAATTTTTATTCTCTTTATTTTTTGTATTTTATTTTTTTTACTTTTCATTTATTCATTATTTCTTTCTTTCCATTATTCCTTTCTCCTCTCATTTCTTTCTATCCTTACTTATCTTTCCCTCCTTCAATTTCTCTTGCCTTCCATTCTTCCTCCCATTTCTCTTGCTTTCCATCCTTCCTCCCATTTCTCTTGCCTTCCTTCCTTCCATTTATCTTACCTTCCTTCTTTCCTTCATTCATTTCTTCCATTTCTCTTGCCTTCCATCCATCCTTCCATGTATCTTATATTACCTTCCTTCCTTCCTTCCTTCCTTCCTTCCTTCCTTTCTTCCTTCCTTCCTTCCTTCCTTCCTTCCTTCCTTCCTTCCTTCCTTTCTTCCTTCCTTCCTTCCATTTCTCTTGCCTTCCTTTCTTCCATTTATCTTACCTTCCTTCTTTCCTTCATTCATTTCTTCCATTTCTCTTGCCTTCCATCCATCCTTCCATGTATCTTATATTACCTTCCTTCCTTCCTTCCTCCCTTCCTTCCTTCCTTCCTTCCTTCCTTCCTTCCTTCCTTCCTTCCTTCCTTCCTTCCTTCCTTCCTTCCTTCCTTCCTTACTTCCTTCCTTACTTCCTTCCATTTATCTTGCCTTCCTTCATTCATTCCATCCATTTCTCTTGCCTTCCTTCCTTTCTTCATTCCATCCATTTCTCTTGCCTTCCTTTCTTCATTCCTTCCATTTCTCTTGCCTTCCTTTCTTCATTCCTTCCATTTCTTTTTCCTTCCTTCCTTCCTTCCTTCCTTCCTTCCTTCCTTCCTTCCTTCTATCTTTCAATCCTATTTCTTTTCTTCTGCCTTTATTTCCATGAGACATACACAAAATGTGCCTCTATTAAAATTTAATGGTTTCTTGTAAAAACCCTCAAACAATGTCCACCTCTAATGAACACCAAATCCATCTCAAGGCACTCTGAATCTCTTTCCCTCTCCTACCGTCTTGTCTTTATCCCTGAAAGCCTTAACACAATGTTCTCTCCACCTCATTCTCCAGGGATGCTCTCCATTATACAGCCAAGATCCAAACAATACTGCATGCATGTCAAGCTCTATTTCTGCACAGTAAAAGGTGCTGGTGGTGTATTGTATTGCTCACAGCTGTTTTCTGATGAACAAACAGTCTAATACAAACATCTCATAAGAAGATAAGGCAGATTTTCTGTGTGTATGTTTTGATTGTACATCTACTCGACAAAATGCACCAACAGCTCGAAACCTTTAAGCAATAAAAGCACTTTGTATTAATTCAACTTCACGGAGACTATGAACAGAAGTCTTGAATTTACCAGTTTTGGGGTCGACAGAGAAATATGGCTGTCCATGTAAAACGCTGTACACCACCCGCGCACTGTTTCCATACGTAGGGTCATCTGCGTCTGTTGCTGTGACTTGAAAAACTGATGTTCCTGCAGAAAGAGAGAGAATAAAGAATTGGTGGATGTATTTGAAGGGTGGAATGAATGAAAATGATTCCCAAAACATCATCAAATGTTCTTCATGTAGACCTAAAATAAGTCCCTCAACCACACAAGGAGAGTTCCTCCACTGTTTCTGCTCAGACCAAGTCAACAAAGATTAAAGACAGGCTGGAAATGCAGTTGTGTGCTTTGCAATCTCTCTCGTGTCTTTTAAGCCCTCTCATTCCCTGCTCTGTCTTTGCTCATTTCAGCCCTCCGCTTACAGTCTGTCTTTCTAGCAGTCTTTTTCCCCCTCCAGCTGACAGTAGATCTCTCATTTCGTCTGCTGGCTCGGGTCGCATTTCTCATCTGCACTTGTTCTTGCTCACTTTCATCACAGCTCACCAGGTTCAATCCATCCATCTGCATTGTCTGGTGCTGACGTACTGCAAACACCACAAAACATTTAATGCAGTCTTGAGGGCTGAGGCGTAAAATAGGATTATGGAGGCAGAACCTTAAATTTCATTTTTTATTTCTCTCAGTCTCCTTGCAGTGTTAAATTGTCTCTTTCTCTCTTTCTCTCTTGCCCTCTATTCAAGTATCTTTATTCTAGTATAAAACAGATTTTTGTTCTGTGCTTTAGCGTATTTAAAAATAAGTTTGGACAAAAAAAAAATCATTTGGTTTAAAAGCTAACACCATATAAATCAAAAATGTTTATTTTTTATTTCCTGAAGAAAACGAAAAATGATCTTGTTTTAAGGATGTTTAAGTACAGTCATGCCCACATGAATGATTTTCTGCAGTGTTCTCTTGCGCTGAGAGCCAGCCGGAGTAAAGTAGAAAAGCTGTGTTCTCCCACGAAGACTTTCAAAAGCTTTTCAATTACGGTCATCACTCAGCGTAATGCACACGAGAGACACGACGTTCACTGGTTTCTGCATAGTTCAACAGCATAAAGACCTGATAGCCGCAATTACTGCTATAACCGCTTCAGATAAGTGTAATTTTGGTTCTAATCCTGAAGCTTCAGTGGGTTAAAATGAGATATCTCATCCCTCGCTGAACTGTATCCAGCTTCAGCTTAAGTAAAAACATTTCTATCAGAGTCTACCAGCAGCTGGAAACTTGCTGAAACAGCTTGTCGAGAATTTTCTGATGAGCGTGTCTCCGAGGGCCAGCAGATGAACAGTGTGTGTGTGTGTGTGTGTGTGTGTGTGTATGTGTGTGTGTGTGAAGGGAGTAATAATTCTGCACCACTAATAAAGATATTGAGGTTTTCAGAAACTCCCAATCAAAATTTGACCCATAAAAATAAATTATAGTAAAACTGCAACGCAAGCAGTGGCTGCTAAATGGGAAGCTGGGTAATATTTAGAAGTCAATATGGATCTTCTGCTGATATACATGGCTATACACACTCAGCAGTCACTTTATTAGGTACCCCTGCTGAAAAAGACCAGCTTACACCAGCATGAATTTCCAGGCTGGCTTATACTGGCTTTGGTGCAAATTGTCTGGCTTGTTTTCCTGTTAAAATATCTAAAAATCCTTAAAAACCAGATACACTTACAAGTCTTAAAGGGGTCATCGGATGCAAAATTCACTTTTATATGGTGTATATGGTTTGCATATAAATGTGTCTTTGCAGTGCGTGGACACAACCACCATACGATGAAAAAAATCCATTCACTCCTTTGATTTTAATCCTCAAAAAGCCTAAACACTCTCAATAATCAAGCCATTTGGATGTCATATTGCTCATGCTACACCCACGACCCCTGATGGACTGTCCCGTATTAGCATATTTCCCGTATTGGCATATTTCCGCCCTCAGCCATTTGTATACTGTCCACCAAGGCAGCACTTTATGTGACTTGTGTCGACACCCCCATGGAAGAGAGGGGTGGGGTGAGAAGCTGCTCATTATCATTTAAAGAGACATGCACCGAAATGGGTCGCTGTGAACAGAGCTGTTTTTTAGGAGGTAAAAAGGGTGTTGTTTTACACAACCATTGAGAAATTTGAACCAAAGTATTTTACAAACTTTACATAAGAACCCTAAAGAATCATACCACTTGTGGAAAATGGTCTATCTATCTATCTATCTATCTATCTATCTATCTATCTATCTATCTATCTATCTATCTATCTATCTATCTATCTATCTATCTATCTATCTATCTATCTATCCATCCATCTATCTATCTATCTAATCTATTATCTATTTTTTTAGCCATAAAAGCACCCCTAATACATACTTTGAAATGACCAGAAGATCATGTAGTAGGGGACACAATACATATATGATATGTATGATAAACAATGACTATTAAAGGATGTATACGTTTGCAGTTATGATCCTCTCACAGTCTTCATTGTCAGACCCTCTAGTTTCTCAGAGCTGAAAGGTCCAGTCAATAAATTCAGATTGGCAGAGACAAACCAGCAACACACAATTAGATCCAGACACTCAAACGCACAGGGAATATTGACAGCAGTGGACTAGTGTTGCGTGGGGGCAGAAGTGTTACTGTCCAGACGGGCTCATTCTGCTCAAAGATGCCTACAGATAAACGCCTCCAAACACTCAGCTTCAGAAATAAGAGGAAACAACACTAATTATTCATTTCCCTCTTCTTCTGTCGATCCTTGTTACCGCAGCATCTCTTCTCCATGTATCTCATCAATACTAATCGACTGAGCATGTGTTCTTACAGCTGCAAAAGTCAGTTGAGGTGATGCTGTGCTGGTGGACAACCTTTTGATTATCTGGTTAGTCTTACATTTCCAAGAGCAATGAATGTTATAAACCAGGTAGTCCTGATAACGAAGAGTTTATATCCCAATGAGACATTTTCAGCTCTAATCCCAATGTGAATTGATATAAACATATTTACCAAAACAAAAATACAGAAATAAAATCCCACAGTGGATATGTGGAGATGAGTTAATTAACAGTGAACCTTCTATGGTAAATGTGCCCTTGAATCTGTGTGCACTGAAAAAAAAAGAAAAACAAACAAAACTTTTTCTTTATGAGCATTCTTGCCTAGTTACCTAGTATTTCCAGTATTATATTTCCCATAAAGGCAGAGCATCACCTCAAGATAAAACTAATCTGTGATGGTCAAGTGGACAGTATAGCTCTAACATAACAGTGCAGTGTTCTCTAAGACATCTATAATTGGGATTCTGAACCCACTCTGCGCATGAATCGCAAACAGTAATGGACAACAGCCAGGCAATAATAGACTCCTTCAACATTGATTGCAGCTGGTCTTCAAATCTAACGATACCACAGATCATTGTATGGGCTTCAGTTGCTACGGCAACAGCCAATTGGGACCTAAATAAACAATAAACAAAGCTTTCTAAACCCACAGGCCATAATCTCCACCAAGAAGTGTTGCACACTGCCAAAATAAAGAGACATATTTTATTTGTACATGCAAGCCAGGAATATAGCCTTCAAGACTCTCAAAGAGATCCAAAAAAAAAGACTGAGTGTGAGAACGTGTGCAACAGTGACATTCCTGTACATATTACAACATCTCTTTTACTTCTGATATACCAATAATATGATAAGCATTTTTAAGAAATCAACAGTGACATACTGTGTGTGGGTTGGAAGCGAGTTTACGGGAGAAGTGTTTCTCAAAGGCAGGAAGTACAAAAAGTACAAGATACATGGATAAACAATTTGCAAAACTAATGTTCATCTTCAGCTATCTATTATGTTGAATTAATGCTGAAAAAAACCTTCCAGCCTCTGCAAGTGTATGAAATACACTGCTTAATGAATGCAACTATGTCTAAAACCACTTGAATACACATAACATCATAATTTCAACTTTGCAACTCGTAAATAAACTGCACTGCATTCCTCAAACTGTATGAAACATCAAACGTATACAAAACACAATCACAAACACAACTCATAATGCATACAACACACACACTAAACTTGATACAAATATATATATATAATATAAATACACTTCTCCTGTAAACTGACTTCCAACTTACACACTTTTGATTTCTTAAAAATGCTTATTATATAATTGGTATATCAGAAGTAAAAGAGATGTATAAGTACATAAGTTAATGTACATTAATACATAAGTTAGCCCACATTAGTATTTCTATTACCACTGCACAAACCCCCTGCAGTTCCATCACAAACCCCTAGGGGTTCACAAACCCTGGGGAAACCCTGCTGTAAGAGAATCTCTCACTCTCGTTATATTTTTGCACTATTTCTCTAAGTGGAAGTGGAGCATTCCGGAAGAAGCATGAGTACATAGTGCTCTCTAAGAGCTATGGGGCTCCTGAGGGAACTCCAGCCGCAAAACACAAAACAAGCGGATAAAAGCCATGGGCTGGATAGAAAAAAAAAAAAAAAAACAGTTTGACTTGGGAATGGAGTGAATCAGGGAGATTTGAATTATAAGTGATGAATCTTGGAAAGTGACAGCTTATAACGTTTGCACCAGTACAAGCCTTTGGTTATAATCGTTTTTTTTTTGACAGCTATGTTTTTTAAAAGCCATTTCAATTTTCACAAGCCTTTTTTTACATAGACATGGACCCAATATCCAAAACTTGAGATAAACAATTTAGACAGGGTGAACAATATACTATTCACTTCTCCTCAGAGAAAAGTGAGAACAAATGTCATGTGTTTGGGCCAGCAAAGGCACATTTGCTCAGAGCTACGTGGTAATGTAAGGTGGTTCCATAAAGACCAAAAGTCAAAAGAACACATTTTCCTGTATTTACATGGCTTTAGTCTCTCATTCAAAGTAAATCTATAGGAATTTTGGACCTGATTGATGAGAAATCGTAGGCCAGATTGATTGGAAAATTATCACACCTCTCCTTCACATTCACACGGTCAATTTTTGGGATTGACAACCGCATTTACAGGTGATAGATAGATTGAAAGGTGTGTGTGTCGAAATGTCCTGTTCACACAGCAACTAACATGAGCGACTCTCTCTAACATGGACTCGACATGGAGTCCAATCAAGCTGTGAGTTCATCTGTCAAATCTTCATTAACTGACAATTTTGTTCTCATGGTGACATACAGTTCATAGAGCTAAAAAAGCTCGTTCAAATCACCAACTCTACATTTAACCAACACTGCAAAACTACACCGAAAAAATACTTAGTTTGCTCTCCTTGATTTTCAGTCAAATAATCTAAAAATTCTAAAACAAGATACATTTACTTTAGAAGCAACACTAAGATACTAGGACTTGATTTCATGGATTGTATCTTGAATATATTGTATTTTGACTTACTGTACATTACTGTACACTTACTGGCACATTTTTTCACTTGTTTATATGTAAAATAAGTCCTAATGTCATTATTGACTAATGACTTGCTACTGTACGTAAATTGATCTTGTTTTAAAGATTTTAACTGGAGAATTAGACAAATATAAGTGTTGTGAGTAAGTTTATCAAATGACTGCAAATCATTTTCATAAAAGACCAAAGGTAAAGTTGAAAGAACACATTTTACAGGAAAAAAATAAACAAGGAAATCTCACCAATTTCCGACATCTCAGGCACAGATGTGACGAAGGGTCCGTCTGGGAATTTGGGAGCGTTGTCGTTAATATCCTGAACTTTTATAATGAACTCTGACTTTGGCTCCAGGGGTTTATTTTTGTTGCGGTCGATGGCTTGTGCATGAAGAACATAATGTGATTTGTTTTCCCGGTCCAGACTCTTGGTGGCGTGGATGTCTCCCGTTACCTCGTTGATGATGAAGATACTCCCTGCTCCTTCACCACTAAGGATGTACCTGACCGAACCATCGCCTTTGTCTGAATTAGAATGCAGCTGAAATGAGAGAAAAAGAACCGTTGGTGTGTAACTACTGATGTGAATCAATACATTGCAATATATTCAATAATCAGGGCTCATTAAGCACAAAATACTCCTATAAACCCTTAAGCTAGAAAACTTTTTTTTACCTTACACTGTAGTTCCTTGCAGACCAGACTGATAATGAGCAATAATGCTATTGGTTGATAGGGAATTTATAAGTGGTTGCTAGGTAAATACATACTCTCTAGGAAGTCGACCTATGAACAGCTTACTTATAACTATCCTGGCACATTAAACTGGGACAGGAGAAAGAATTTAACATCAAAACATCATGCGCATCACCTTTAAAGTGACTTAAAAAAGAAAAGGAGGATGTTGGATGTTGAATAATGTATTTGCATTTAGCAAAAAAAAAAAAAAAAAAAGAACAGTCTTAAAAGACTTCAACTGCTGAACTGGAGGATCATCCTCAGAGATGTGAAATCTCAGATCATCTAGTGTTGATGTGAGATCTTGCCCTACTGCAATGTCGAAAGAGAGAGAGAGAGGAGGTGCAAGCCAAAAAAACTGCTTAATTGATAGAGGGAGGATTACTTACAGCTCTCTAGCTGATGGCTACCAACTCAGTTAAAGCTTATGACAAATAAAAGACACTTAAAAATAAACAATTCTGCATGGTGGTCCCTGCAGACTGCAAAAACATAAGCATGTTTATAAAACATTAGCACATTTATTGCACTACCATAATGTATCTGGAAGTCATTTATGTACTCATTATTGTCAGTTGTGATTTTACAATATTCTCATTACTGGTTTTGTGCTAATACAATGATTCTATTATGATGATGATGATGATGATGATGATGATGATGATGATGATGATGATGATGATGAATAAACCATGTTATTTTAAGGGTTTGTTTCAATCTTATTTTCTTTTGTTGAAATAATTTGTTTATTTTTTGTTTGTTTATACAATGTATTTTCCCTTGGGTCAAACTAATCCCAAACAAAGAGTCTTTTATCAGATAACAGATGCATTTCTGAAAATTGTTACACAATTTGTGACACAAAAACCACAAAAATGCCTAATGGGCTTTTGCTGTATCAAAGGCACATAGTTAAGACATTAAAGGGGACAATATTTATTGATTATAGTTGTTATTTTGAGAAAAACTGTATGTCGTGACACCAAACGTAGGCAAAGTCAAACTCACCAGAACAAGACTATTAAAGCTATTATGTCAAATGTTACCCAAATGTATAAATACAACAGTATCTCATTGTTTTTTTTCACATAATGAAATGTGCTTTATTTTCCAGAAAATAAAGTCTCAATGCTAAAACAATCCAACAAAATAGGCTTACTTTAAAGCTACACTGTGTGATTTTTACCCCCATCTAGCGGTGAAAAGGTATATGCCCATCCAGTGAATATTAGTTTCTGTTCCTCTCAATTCCGATTTCGTTTTAACTCCTACGGTGGCCAATGTAGTCCAAGATTAGCATGGCTTCCAGTTCGACCTCGTCCATGAGTGAAAGGTGAAGCTTGAATTAACCGTATGTCCCTCTTTGGCTAATGTACTTTCAAGATGGAGGGGCAACATGGTGACCGACATTAGAACCCCCCACCCGTATGTATTTTCAATGGCATATTATACACTCACGAGAATACTTTATTACTTGAACGAAGTAAATATACATTAATGAGCACATATATTTTTGAAAGAACTTAGTGTTTTTAGCTAAGAATAAACTAAAAAAGTTACACAGTGTAGCTTTAATTTATGCACATATATCATTTGCTACTTCTGTTGATTTGTGATCATGTTTTGTTGATGACTCCTTTATTTCCTGTTTCCTTTCTGTTTAGTTCCAGATCCCTTTGATTCTATTGTTAGTTTGTTGCTATGGTTACTAATTGATTGTTTGATTATGTTCACCTGTTCTTCATCTAGATTCCTTTGTATCTACTATTTACACCCCATGCGCTTCAGCGTGGTTTGCATTTCTCCAGCGATTTCCTGTGCATTGATTTTGTAAACAAAGACTATTCTGGAATCAGACTGTGACAATTTGAGGGTAAAATGTGACCTGGATACGTTCTTGAAAGGTTTCGCAAGATTCATCCATCTAAATGTCAACTGCATTTTCAGGATTTCTCGAAAGTCTTTGCACTTACAATTACCTCTCTTTGGGGACTGAAAGAATGACCAGGCGTGAAAACAAACCAGTTCAAGGCTGGGATGATATTTGGCTGCATGCTCTCAAGATGCACCGAATAATAATAATTTAAAAAAGCTGTAAAAGACAATACCGTCATTCCCAAAGCATAGTGAAAATGACAAGAGCGGTTAATGTTTCAGGAAGGCATAATGTGAACCCATGGGATACCTGTGCACTGGTGTCTCAGCTCTGTACACAAGTAGTCTGCTCAATGCATGGTGTCTCAAGGCTCATTGGTTTTGTGATAAGGCAAAACATTGACAGAACACTCAAAGCACTGAAAGCCTTGGTTCTCCTGAGTGTTTTATTGTCACTATCCAATAAATGTTAGATTGTGATCCACTCAAGCTAAGTTTAATGACTCAAGCGCAGACTAAAGCAAACAAATACATAGACCTCGACCCATCCAATCATTTATAGTCCACAGGAATTCAACATTGATGCGATTTACTTTTTTTTAATACACATTACTAATCTTATCGTGACTCATCAATGCACATTTGCAGAGAAGAATGGATTATGTTAACTAGGAGCTGAATGGTTTTTTAGGCACTGGTATAGCAAACTTGCATTCAGGTGTGGATTCATTCTTATATTGAAACATCCACTCTTTCATGATCCAATAAATTCCAGATGGATAGAACACCTATGCTATTTTTCTCACTGATCTTGTTTCACTCAGAAATATGCCACATTACAAAGTAAAATAGGTTGGGACTAAAGGATTGTGATGTTGATACATTTTATATAAACTCTTGATTTTGTTTCCGGGGTCGGAATAGGTTTTCATGCTTGAATGTTCAATCAAAACACCTATTTTCATTATTTTACATTGTTGCAGCACCTCTCTTTGCAGTCTGTCAGTAACGCTCTGTTTAGTAACTGTCTATATGAAACCCCTCCTTCTGAGAAGCGCAGTGTGCTCTGATTGGTGGGCTGGACCAGTGTGTTGTGATTGGTCAAACTAAACCAGCCCACGCCCATTTGATGTGTATACTTGTAAACTCAAGACTACAATAGAGGCATTTCAGGGAGTTCAGAAACAATGCACACTGATATACTTTGTAACTTTGCAGACCTTTTTCATGCTCAAGCAGCAACATTACATGTTAAAGAAAGTTAAAAATATAAAAAAGCATAACAGGACCCCTTTAAAACAAACATATCAATACAACCTCAAATGTTTCTAATCAAATACTTCTGAGAGTAAATTATCTCATTGATGTGTCTGTTTTTATTTCCTAAGAACTTTAAGGAGAAACATCTGAGATAAAGAGAAATGTTTGAGCAACCAAATTTTTCTCTGCACATTTCTTCAGTCTACAGTACTGAGTCCAGTTGAAATAAAAAGAGACATTTCCTTAATTTAATCTGAATATTGTATGTGGTATTTTAAATCAAAGCTCAGCTGGTCTAATGATCGTTTAAGGCATATTCTGAAGCTATGAGTAGGTAACTCGACACAAATTAAACACTTTAAATATGTTAGAGAGCACAAATAAGATCCCAGACATCGATTATGAAGTTATAATCTGATAAGAATGTATTACAAGGATCGCAGTATTGTCTTTGCAGCCCAGTTTGTGGACATTAGAGAAAAATGGCAAAAAAGATATCAGACACTTCAATCACACCATTCCATGAAGGGGTGAAACTCATGGGTTATTTGACTGTTTAAGGCCAAGAAATGTGCAAACCGTGGCCGGTAATACAAACAGCGATGCTGAAATTAATTCGTAATTAAAGGAAAGGGGGGCTGATTGCACAGCCGGGTCGTCGGCAAGAGTGAACTGTCCGTTTCTGTCAGTAAACAGAGCACTCAGGCTAGCAGTCAGTAATTAGCTGAACGGTCAGAGCTCACACTCGGGCTAGAACCTCTCCAATCAGAAGACAAGTTAATGAGACTTTATGTTAGAAGCCGTAAACAAAATCACTTGCAGTCACAGTGAATCTGCACCAATTATTTTACATTATCTTCTCAAAAAACAATCCACTTTATCTGGGCGCACCTCAATCAGAATAAAAAAATTAGCAATTTAAGCTTAAGCAAGAGTGCTGCTGTACTAAATAGCTGAGAAACCTGAATTTCAGGTTAAATTTGTCCAGTAATATATATATATATATATATATATATATACAGGTCCTTCTCAAAAAATTAGCATATTGTGATAAAGTTCATTATTTTCCATAATGTAATGATAAAAATTAAACTTTCATATATTTTAGATTCATTGCACACCAACTGAAATATTTCAGGTCTTTTATTGTTTTAATACTGATGATTTTGGCATACAGCTCATGAAAACCCAAAATTCCTATCTCAAGAAATTAGCATATTTCATCCGACCAATAAAAAAAGTGTTTTTAATAAAAAAAAAAAAAAAGTCAACCTTCAAATAATTATGTTCAGTTATGCACTCAATACTTGGTCGGGAATCCTTTTGCAGAAATGACTGCTTCAATGCTGCATGGCATGGAGGCAATCAGCCTGTGGCACTGTTGAGGTGTTATGGAGGCCCAGGATGCTTCGATAGCGGCCTTAAGCTCATCCAGAGTGTTGGGTCTTGCGTCTCTCAACTTTCTCTTCACAATATCCCACAGATTCTCTATGGGGTTCAGGTCAGGAGAGTTGGCAGGCCAATTGGGCACAGTAATACCATGGTCAGTAAACCATTTACCAGTGGTTTTGGCAGTGTGAGCAGGTGCCAGGTCGTGCTGAAAAATGAAATCTTCATCTCCATAAAGCTTTTCAGCAGATAGAAGCATGAAGTGCTCCAAAATCTCCTGATAGCTAGCTGCATTGACCCTGCCCTTGATAAAACACAGTGGACCAACACCAGCAGCTGACATTGCACCCCAGACCATCACTGACTGTGGGTACTTGACACTGGACTTCAGGCATTTTGGCATTTCCTTCTCCCCAGTCTTCCTCCAGACTCTGGCACCTTGATTTCAGAATGACATGCAAAATTTGCTTTCATCCGAAAAAACGTACTTTGGACCACTGAGCAACAGTCCAAGTCAGGCGCTTCTGCCGCTGTTTCTGGTTCAAAAGTGGCTTGACCTGGGAAATGCGGCACCTGTAGCCCATTTCCTGCACACGCCTGTGCACGGTGGCTCTGGATGTTTCTACTCCAGACTCAGTCCACTGCTTCCGCAGGTCCCCCAAGGTCTGGAATCGGTCCTTCTCCACAATCTTCCTCAGGGTCCGGTCACCTCTTCTCGTTGTGCAGCGTTATTTGCCACACTTTTTCCTTCCCACAGACTTCCCACTGAGGTGCCTTGATACAGCACTCTGGGAACAGCCTATTTGTTCAGAAATTTCTTTCTGTGTCTTACCCTCTTGCTTGAGGGTGTAAATGATGGCCTTCTGGACAGCATTCAGGTCGGCAGTCTTACCCATGATTGCGGTTTTGAGTAATGAAACAGGCTGGGAGTTTTTAAAAGCCTCAGGAATCTTTTGCAGGTGTTTAGAGTTAATTATTTGATTCAGATGATTATGTTAATAGCTCGTTTAGAGACCCTTTTCACAATATGCTAATTTTTTGAGATAGGAATTTGGGGTTCCCTGTCAAGGGAACGAGACGCTGCGTTGAGACGCGGTGGGAACGCTCTGCGTGATTGCGTCGTGAAGCACGTGTATAATCAGTCCAATGGAAGAGCGAGACGTCATAGGCTGTGACGTCATAGACCAGGAAGCTATAAAGCACACCAGAAAACAGACTGCGACAGCTTCTGTTGCCTTCAGCAAGCGCTCTCTGTATACTGTCCTTGTCTATTTACTGTTGTCTGTCACAAGCACATTATCTATCAATATATATATATATATATATATTATGGCGAAACAAGAATTCAAGCGTTGTGTTGTCCCTTGCCCTCGTTTCATCACGGGTGGGGACACATATCAGCTTTGTGTTGCTTGTCTGGGAGTGGAGCATGCCCAGTCAGTTCTCGAGGGAGCTGACTGTGAGCATTGCGAGAAGCTGTCCGTGAGGACGCTCCGCTCTCGCCGGGCGTTCTTTGAGGAGGACAGTTCGGTTCGCGCTCCCCGAGGTGCGGGTCCCGCTGCTGCCGAGGCACAGCGAAGGCTTTCATCTTGGGGTTCGCATATGGATCTAGTAGCGGGGCTTGAGACGGGCCCAGCCCTTTCTCAACCCTTACCTGCTGGATCCGGTGCCTCTGCCCAGGAAGGAGCCTGCGCTGCGGCTTCTCCTTCCCAGGTTGGGGCACCATTGTTGCGGCTATCCAGTTCTGAGGATCTGGATGTCGTCAGTGTTGATATGGGGGATGTTGAGTCTTCGCCAGCTCATGCCTCCGGTAATGATGAGGAGCTTATGGAGGTTTTATCTCGTGCTGTAGCTAGATTAAATATTGAATGGCCAGCTGATGATTCTCTGAGTGTTACTAAGAAAAGTTTATTAGATGAAAGATTTTTACCATCTAAAACACAGCCACGTCGGGGACTCCCATTTTTTCCCAATCTCCACAATGAGGTTTTGAGATCGTGGAATAAACCGGCGTCATTCAGAGTATTTAACCCACAAACTTCCTGTTACAGTAATGTTTTGGGAGCATCTGATTATGGTTGTGACTATGATTATGTGACGGTGCCTCGGGCTGAAGAGACGCTCGCGAGCTATCTCTCTCCCGAGTCATTGTCATCATTAAAAACCCCGACGTTACCCACCAAGCCATTAAAATCTACATCTTCGCTGGTGGGTAAAGCTTATTCGGCAGCAGGTCAGGCTGCGTCATGTCTGCACACTATGTCTATACTGCAGGCATACCAGGCTGATCTGCTGAAGGATATCGATGAACGTGAGGAAGTCAGCGCTGACGCAATTCGAGAATTGTGTCGCGCAACAGACCTGTCTCTCCGGGCCACCAAGGAGACGGCCAAATCAGTGGGCCGTTCTATGGCAGCCCTGGTGGCCACGGAGCGGCATCTTTGGTTAAATGTGTCTGATATAAAAGATAAAGATAGGTCTGTTCTTCTGGACGCGCCACTGTCACCTTCAAGTTTGTTCGGCGACGCTATCAACTGTGTCGTCGATAGGTTTCAAGAAACGAAAAAACAATCGGCTGCGTTCCAGAGGTTTCTTCCTCGACGTTTCGATGTCCCCGAGACTGCTGGGCGAAAAATGATTATTAAATCAGAGCAGTCTCATCCGAGTACAAGCTCCTCACAGCACAGAGTGCATCAAAAACAGAGCGTCGCCACTTGGGCTCCTCCACAATCTGGGGAATCTGGGTGGCGGTCGCAGTCCAGGCCAGCTAGGGGTAGGCAAGATCTGAGGACTGTCATCTCTAAGAAGGCTTGGGCTAAGAAGAAGTCCTGACGCCCAAACCGTCAGGCTTCTGAGGGTGGTCCCCTCCGAGGAGGGACGATTTCGAGAAATCGTTCATCCTCGGCACCCTCTGGGGGGCGATTCTCTGAGGAGAGTCGCAGCGCTGCCACATCGGTTGTTCCCTGCCGGTTCGCCGCTTCAGGGCACCGAGGTGTCAGCGTCCCCATACGATTCTCCGAGGAGGATCGTAGAACGGTCAGTTCGGTTGTTCCCTGCCGGTTCGCCGCTTCAGGGCACCGAAATGTCCGTACAACCGAATCCCGAGGCCAGTCTCGAGAGACTGGTCCCCTTAGTAGAATTTCTGGCAGCGTGGAAACTACTGCCAAATATTTCTCAGTGGGTCCTGCATATAATAGAAAAGGGTTACAGAATTCAGTTCGGTTCTCGTCCGCCCAGATTTCAAGGGGTCCTTCCCACAGTGGTGGACCCAAGGCAGGCTCGGGTCATGGAGCTAGAAGTACTGACGCTTCTGCAAAAAGGGGCTATAGAAAGGGTTTCTCCTCCCAGCAGAGAGTCAGGGTTTTACCGCCGTTACTTCATCGTTCCCAAGAAGGATGGGGGGTTGCGTCCTATTCTAGATCTGCGTCAGTTAAACAGCAGAGTTCACAAACTCAAGTTCAAAATGCTTACACTCAAACAGATTGTATCACAGATTCAGTCCGAGGACTGGTTTGTCACAATGGACTTGAAGGACGCTTACTTTCATGTATCCATTCATCCTCATCACAGGAAGTTCCTGAGGTTTGCTTTCGGGGGCGAAGCATACCAATATCGGGTCCTTCCATTCGGCCTAGGTTTATCACCCCGCACCTTTACGAAATGCGTGGATGCAGCGCTGGCTCCTCTGAGACTCCAGGGCATTCACGTATTAAACTATATCGACGACTGGTTGGTCCTGGCTCGTTCCGAGCAATTGGCAGTTCGGCATCAAGATGTCGTTCTGTCTCACATAAAGAGGTTGGGGTTGCGGCTAAACACCAAGAAGAGTGTGCTCCTCCCAGCCCAGAGGACCACTTTTTTAGGGGTGATGTGGGATTCGACAACTATGCAAGCACGATTGTCTCCAGCACGTATTTCTGCGATTCTCACAGCCGTAAATATGGTAAAACTAGGCCAGTCACTCACTGTGAAACAGTTCCAGAGACTGGTGGGTCTCATGGCAGCTGCGTCCAACGTAATTACTTTTGGCCTTCTGCACATGAGACCCCTGCAGTGGTGGCTCAGGACCAAGGGGTTTTCTCCGAGGGGAAATCCGTTTCGCACGATCAAGGTCACGCGGCTATGCCTACGTGCCTTGGTCATGTGGAAGAAACCTTGGTTCCTCGCCCAAGGCCCAGTATTGGGGGCTTCTTGTCGACGCGTAACGCTATCGACTGATGCTTCCCTCACGAGTGGCCGCTCGGCGACAGGTGTCTGGCAGGACCATCAGCTTTCGTGGCATATAAACCGACTAGAGATGATGGCGGTATTTCAGGCTCTCAAATACTTCCTGCCAGACCTGAGAGGCCATCATGTGCTCGTCCGCACGGACAACACATCGGTGGTCTCTTACATCAACCATCAGGGGGGTCTGAGGTCCCGATTATTATGCAAACTGGCTCATCAGATCCTCCTATGGGCCCAGGGGAAATTACTGTCACTCAGGGCAGTTTATATTCCAGGGTGTTTGAATGTGGGAGCAGATATCCTGTCAAGACAGGGGCTGAGGCCCGGGGAGTGGAGACTTCACCCCAAGGTGGTGGAGCTCCTATGGGAGAACTATGGTCAAGCTCAGATAGATCTTTTCGCATCTTACGATACAACCCATGGTCCGCTTTGGTTCTCCCTCACATATCCAGCTCCTCTCGGACTGGACGCTATGGTACAGGAGTGGCCGAGGCTGCACCTGTAAGCATTCCCCCCGATATCATTGCTTCCGGGAGTTCTGGAGAGGGTTCGCCGAGAGGGGGCTCATCTATTATTAGTAGCCCCGCACTGGCCGACCCGAGTGTGGTTCTCGGACCTAGTGTCCCTTCTGCACGGCTCTCCCATGGAGATTCCTGTCAGAGGGGACTTGTTATCTCAAGCAGGGGGCACGATATTTCACCCTCGCCCGGAGTTGTGGAAACTGTGGGCTTGGCCTCTGAGGGGGCCCAGCTCTTAGAATCCGGTCTCTCGACTGAGGTCGTTGAGACCATCCTTCAATCCAGAGCTCCTTCCACGAGGAAACTATATTCATTGAAATGGAAATTGTTCTCTACATGGTGTGGAGAATGTTTTTTAAATCCTGTTAACTGCCCGGTTGGTACAGTTCTCGATTTCCTACAAGACCGTTTCTCTGCTGGATTATCTCCCTCCACCTTAAAGGTGTACGTAGCGGCTATATCTGCTTATCGCTCCCCTTTGGGGGCTTCTTCTCTTGGGAGAGATCCTCTTATTACTCGTTTTCTCCGTGGTACATTGAGGCTGAGGCCTGCATTGCACTCTAGAGCACCGGCTTGGGATTTGGCCATTCGAGCCTATTGAAGAGGTTTCAGAGAAGTTCCTTACACTAAAAACTCTATTTCTTCTCGCTATTTCTTCTATCAAGATAATTGGAGATCTGCAAGCCCTGTCGGTGGCTCCTTCATGTTTGGAATTTGCACCTGGTATGGTGAAAGCATTTTTACACCCTAGGCCGGGTTACATTCCTAAGGTCCCCACTAATGTGGCTGGCCCTATTGTGCTGCAGGCTTTTTGCCCTCCACCTTTCGTTACCCCAGATCAGGAAAGTCTCAATCTGTTATGTCCCGTTAGGGCTTTGGATGCCTACGTTCACAGAGCTGCCCTGTGGCGTAGATCAGAGCAGTTATTTGTCTGCTTCGGTTCAACCAAGAAAGGTTGCCCTGCATCGAGACAGGTAATGAGCAAGTGGGTAGTTGAGGCTATCTCACTTGCTTATGAAGCGGCCGGACAGCCCTCACCTATGGCTGTCCGCGCCCATTCTACTAGGAGTATGGCTGCCTCTAAGGCTTTAATTTCAGGGGTTTCCCTTCAGGACGTTTGTAATGCGGCAGGCTGGTCCTCACCGCATACATTTGTCAGATTCTACGACCTAGACCTCTCCACTCCCGGGGCTAGGCTGCTTGTTTCTTAGTGTGCGCAAGGACTCCACACAGAACGGGCATTTCTCATTATGGCGTAGTGGATATGGGGTTCCCACCGCGTCTCAACGCAGCTCGAGTTCCCTTGAAAGGGAACGTCTCAGGTTACGTATGTAACCCTGGTTCCCTGAGAGGGAACGAGACGCTGCGTTCTCCTGCCATACTTCCTGCATGCCCTGATCGACTTGCTTCAGGCCTTTTCAGAAGCTGTCGCAGTCTGTTTTCTGGTGTGCTTTATAGCTTCCTGGTCTATGACGTCACCGCCTATGACGTCTCGCTCTTCCATTGGACTGATTATACACGTGCTTCACGACGCAATCACGCAGAGCGTTCCCACCGCGTCTCAACGCAGCGTCTCGTTCCCTCTCAGGGAACCAGGGTTACATACGTAACCTGAGACGTTTTCATGAGCTGTATGCCAAAATCATCAGTATTAAAACAATAAAAGACCTGAAATATTTCAGTTGGTGTGCAATGAATCTAAAATATATGAGAGTTGAATTTTTATCATTACATTATGGAAAATAATTAACTTTATCACAATATGCTAATTTTTTGAGAAGGACCTGTATATATATTAGAGGGCATCCCAACAAATATATAGTAAGTATATATATATATATATATATATATATATATATATATATACAGTAAGTATATATATATATATATATATATATACATTTACATTTAGCAGACGCTTTTATACAAAGCGACTTACATCTGAGGACTAAAGCAAGCGAGTCATCATGAAGAGGGAAGAACGACGCAAGTAGTGCTCAAAATACAAAGTTCAGGCATTGCTCAGAGTAGCAAAAGCCAGACAAGGGAAGATTTAAAAGGGAAGGAAAGATTTAAAAGAGAAGAATTTTTTTTAAATGTTTTAATTTTTTAAAGTACTCACGGAATAGATGAGTTTTCAGTTGTCTTTTGAATGCTGTAAGGGATTCTGCATTACGGACGAGGGTGGGGAGATCATTCCACCAGCATGGAACCGTGAATGAGAATGTTCTGGAGAGTGATTTAGTGCCTCGCTGTGATGGCACCACGAGCCGTCGCTCCTTGGCCGATCGTAGGCTTCTGGTAGGGACGTAGACTTGTAGTAGGGAGTAAAAAGTAGGACGGAGCTGAGTCTGTGGTAGATCTGTAAGTAAGCGTCAAAGCTTTGAATTTGATGCGAGCAGCGAGTGGTAGCCAATGCAGTGAGTTGAACAGAGGAGTGACGTGAGCCCTTTTGGGCTCGTTGAAGACAAGGCGGGCTGCAGCATTCTGGATCATTTGTAGAGGTTTAGTAACACATGATGGAAGTCCAGCTAGAAGAGCATTGCAGTAATCAAGCCTAGAAATAACCAGGGCCTGGACGAGAAGTTGTGTTGCATGCTCAGTTAGGAAAGGCCTGATCTTCCTGATGTTATACATTGCAAACCTGCATGATCGAGCTATCTTTGTAATGTGGTCTGTGAAGGTCAGCTGGTCATCAAATATTACTCCAAGATTTCTGACCGACCTTGATGGGGTGATTGAGGATGACTCTAGCTCGATAGTGAAGTCGTGCTGTAGAGACGGCTTTGCAGGGAGGACGAGAAGCTCAGTCTTTGCCAGGTTGAGCTGCAGGTGATGTTCCTTCATCCATGCAGAGATGTCCGCCAGACAGCTTGAGATACGTGTAGCTACTGTCGGATCATCTGGTTGAAATGAGAGGTAGAGCTGGGTGTCATCAGCATAGCAATGGTAAGAGAAACCATGTGCCTGTATGATGGGTCCCAATGATGTGGTGTAGATGGAGAAGAGGAGCGGTCAAAGAACTGATCCCTGAGGAACCCCTGTGTTCAGTTGATGTGCTTTGGATACCTCGCCTCTCCATGTAACCCTGAAGGACCTACCTGTGAGATAGGACTCAAACCAGTGGAGGGAAGTTCCTTTGATGCCCAGTGATGAGAGGGTGGACAGAAGGATCTGATGATTCACAGTGTCGAAGGCAGCAGAGAGATCCAGCAGAATGAGAACTGAAGATTTGTAAGCAGCTTTTGCGATCCGCACATATATATATATATGTGTGTGTGTGTGTGTGTGTGTAAGGAAAATAGGTCAATTAAGCTCAAAAGGAATTATTCATTTATAGGGAATTTTGAAAGACTTATTTTATAGCCGAACAAATGAATCGTCCAGTAGTCAGTTAAATGGACCGTAACTATGAACTCTTTAGCGCATATTAAAGGACAATTCCGGCCAAAAATGAACCTAGGGCTAAATAACACATGGGTACCGAGTCCACCGTTTTCATGATAATCGAATGTACCCAGTTTTAACGTTAGTTTTAGCTCAACCACGGATCAGCTTATAACGCTATTGTATGGGCCATCGGATAAGTAAAATAAAAATCACTAGTTAATACCACTAACAAGGCTCAAAATAGCCCCACAATAACACGGAAGCATATTTAGGGTCTCTACCTGGAAACCGAAGCATTGAGAATTTTGTAAATGTACAGACAGTTTAATAAGATACTTTATAAAGACAGTACACAAACGCCTTGGTTTGACTGGTCAAGACTGTTTTCCAAAGATGGATCCTGCTTGTATACGCGAAGTGTACTGTTAGTGGTATTAACTAGCAATTTTTATTTTTATTTATTTGTTTTTGGCCGGAATTGTCCTTTAATATCCAAACTATAGTGAAAACACTATTTTTATTAGCACGGTAACAAGATCAGCAGTTTAAGACATTAAATCCCTAAGCTGATAACACAAAGAACACTTCTCTTTAAATACAGACAAGACTTTATTATTCTAAAACATAAAACTAATATCTAATACAAACACATGCACCCACACATTCACATGAGATGCAGAAAGAAAGAAAGTGATGAAAGAATGATTTTTAAGAGAGTGAAATGATGAAATCCCGAGTTTCTGGCAAAATATGCACTTTATAAGACCTAACGTAAACGAACCATAAATCATTAATTTAATCCTTATACCGGTTGATAGACGTGGTTATTAAATTTAAATGAATGCACCAGTTCTGCTAGGATCTGGAGTTATTCATTGCTTTTGTTGTTTATGTCTTATGTTATATGGGGATTCCCTTCGTTGGCATATTTTGCTTAAAAGGGGTTTCCCAGGATCGTTATTCGCTGGAGGCCTTTTCGTGTCTGGAGTGATGTCTTGGGAATCCAATCACATTCTGGTGTGTTGGCGGATAAATGGAAGCTGAGTCTCTGCTGTTTGAAGTGAAAGTTTGAGACGGGCAAAGACTAGAGTCGTGGACTGCTGCTTCATGGCAAAAACGTCGAAAATGAGACTTGCAACGGAAATGAAAAGAAACTAAGTAAAGAGAGAAAAGAATAATAAGTGAGGCAGAACTCTTTGTACTCTTATTATAAAATGCCCTAAATCATACCTTGGTAGAGTGGGAAATTTAAGTGTGACTAATCAGATAACATGTAATTTATGTGAGAGGAGGAGAGACAGTCACACCCTGAACCAAAAACCATACCTTACTGATCAGAACTCCTACCAAGGGTTGGACAAACAAAGTTGCAGACATTATGTAGAATTATGTGATGAAATGATGTTTGAAGTCCATCTATCATTGTTTTGGAATGATCTGATGCATTAGGATATGGAAAGGTAGTGGTTTTAAAGAGGATTTTAGTCCTGCGTTCAAGAGAGAGGTCAAACAGAGGTCTTCAACAAGAAGGTCTGTTTTGGATCTCTACGATTTTTCCTCATTAGACTCAAGACATGCCATCTCCAAACCAATCAGTCTTTTTAAAAACTGCCTAATATTGACATCTTAAATGTTCATTCTCTAGCTCATCTCTTACAAGCGCTCTTTGTTTTAAAGCTGTGGAGGAGTTACTTATAGCTGGACAGATCTCTTATTTGTGGTCCTGGTTTGCTGATTTGGACTCATGGAATTCTGCTTCTTGGTCAGCTTGAAAGGATCATCTCTGTCTGATCTGATCTCAGTTCCTACATAAGTTCACTTTAAATAAACACATCTTACATTCACACAGCAAGTGCAAAAGTTCTGGAACAGCATTCCAGTTTGGAGTAATTTACTGCTGCTGATGCAATAATGGCATTGTGATAATGGGTACTGTTGGGACTCCCTGTGACAAATAAAACAGGATTCATTGTGAAATCCCAAACGCTACACCATAAGGACTGCTGAACCCAACCCCATTCCTTTTACACTCCGGCTTTGCTTCCAAATTTTGTCCCAGCTACACAAGGGAACATAAATTTCACTTAACCTGCAGTCAGGCTTCTAATTTGGCCACTGACTTAGCTGGGCACAGGCTAATATATCACACTCTGTCTCTGCACCAGCTCCTCTGACGCTCAGTCAAGCCCTCACTAATAACAGGAAATA
This sequence comes from Siphateles boraxobius, assembly GCF_051911475.1. Taxonomy (NCBI): domain Eukaryota; kingdom Metazoa; phylum Chordata; class Actinopteri; order Cypriniformes; family Leuciscidae; genus Siphateles; species Siphateles boraxobius. The sequence goes on from NW_027508699.1 coordinate 31,798,252, forward strand.
AAAGTGGCACTGGGTCAATAGAGCCAAGATCAGCCAGCTAAAACACAGGGTGGGCCATCATTTCTGGAGTGATAACAGAGTGCAATGTATTAACTTTATCAATTAAATTTAAGCGGCACATAACACTGAATCCGCTCAGTATATCAAATACAAATATATCAAGCCAACCAAACATATGAAGCTAAAATATTAAAAGGCAAAGCAGGTGTGACACTAAGAACATTGTGAAAAGAAACGTTTCCTCCACTTAAACAAGTTCTTTCTGAAGAGAGAAAGGCATAAACATAGTGCGAGTTCAGATTTAATCAGCAACAATACATTTCTTGATCAGTATTTTTAGTGTTCAAGCTTTAAAAAGTGTAAGACTTGCCTTAAAGAATATGTCTGACTCAATAAATTAGCAAATTAAGTTTATTTATCTTTTACACCATTGGCAAACCATTTTTTTAAAACATAAACAGCATTTTTGCTTATAAACAAGACATTTAGAGTAAGAAAAACAAAAACCTTAATTTAATACACATTCTCTGAAAACAAGTAATATAATATATTGCACGTAAATTAATCTTTGCTTAGATTATTTTCCCAGAGAAAATGAGAAAATTGTGATTAAGATTTCTTTTTCTTAGGCTAATTTCTAAACTTCTTGTTTTCAATAATGTCTGACTAAAAAAAAATAGCAAATTAAGTTTGTTTTTATTTTTTGTTTTAATAAACATCATTAAATTGTTAGATTTTTACTTAAGAGAAAAAAAAAATATATTAGAGTAAGAAAAAAAACTTAATTTAAGATATACCCTTTGAAAACAAGTAATTTAATATTTTGCAAGTAAACTGATCTTAAAGGATTGTTAGGCAATTTTCCCAGAAAACAAGAGAAACTTATTATTAAGATTTTTGAAATGTCTAAAAACAAGAAATAGCATATCTACTAATGACTTATTTCTTTTAACTTTTTACTGCCTTTTTGTGTTGTTCACTTATCAAAGACTGTTATTTCTAGATTTTATCCACCGCCCTCAGAATATCCTTAAAAAATGACACCTTGAATAAAAAGTCTCACACTTGTAAAGCAACATCCATTAACAGGAGAGACGGTTACCTCTGAATAATGCTCACAGTAACTGTAACCTTGGAAACCCAGCAAATTAACTTCTTCCACTTTTTATTTTCATCTGACAGAAGACGCGTTTCTAAAACCTGAGTAGTTTTTACGCATGCATAAGACATTATTCCAGAATTAAAATTTCCCATAAAAGTTACCTTAGCACTGAGCCTTGAATACACATCAATGTAATTTTGAAAAGTTATTACTAACTCATGTAATTATGATTCACTTAATGATCTACTCATCTAATGTTTGGTATTATATTATGTGGAGTAAAAAATACCGACAATTGTTGTAAAATTTTGAAGCAAAATGAGTAAAGACAGGTTTCATTAAGTGTGAGTCAGGATGGATGGAGTGTGGGATAGAAAAAAACCCTCAATGACAGGACAGAATGTCTTTTAGATGCAGGGGAGAGACATAGAAAGACAGAATGAAGGAGAGGGAGATGGAGGGAGTATGAGGAGGAGCGAAGGAGAATGAGGTCAAAGAGTAAAATAAACTCATCAATCACCACAGAGCTTTATATTCACAATTAGTAAGGTGGACTTGTCTCTGATTAAACTTATCCTTTTTTCCTCTGAAGAGCTTTTAATCAGTGTGTGTGTGTGTGTGTGTGTGTGTGTGTGTGTGTGTGTGTGTGTGTGTGTGCAGTACCTTTGATAGTGGTTCAATAATCACTTAATTTTCTCTAGCCTGCACTTTTCTAATCAGGTGCATTTGGTTAACACTGCACCAAACAAAAAAATTGTGCTCTGTAGCCCAGACGAGAAAATTATATTTCTCAGATGTTGCTCTTTTATAGCTCAGCAAACTAACTGTTTTCAAATTGTATTTAGCAAAGTACACGCCTCAGATGTTTCTACTAAAATAATACTAGGCAAAAATTATACAAGATCATTATTGAGTGTACAAAAAAAAGAATAATATTAAACAGCATTTACTTAATATATAATAAATGGAATAAATGGATGAATGAGCATCACCACAGTGTAATCATATCATAACAAAAATAAACATACATATACATATATATATGTATATATATTTACATCAAAGGGCTGTTGAATGCTTGATTCTGAATAGTTGACAAACGTTCTAAGGTGTGCAATTATTTTCAGGGAAACGCAGGGCTAAAGTAGTTCCAGGCAAGTCTTCGCCAAACTTCGCCACTTCACTTCGCCGAATGACATTCGCCAATGTCTTTACAGTCTACAACAGTAAAAGAACCAAAACCCACAACGACACTGACCGGGCAAATAAATATAGTGAACAATAGGATAAAAACAAAAAAAATAGTTTAGCAACTTAAAAGCTACATGACGTTTCTTACTAGCGAGGTGCAGGTAAACATAGTTTCACTATTAGAACATGGTGGTGTCGAACACTGTTGAGTTTTGGTTATTCACACACACTTAATCTCTCTCTCTCTCTCTCTCTCTCTCTCTCTCTCTCTCTCTCTCTCTCTCTCTCTCTCTCTCTCTCTCTCTCTCTCTCTCTCTCTCTCTCTCTCTCTAATAACTGCATTATTAACTGCATTAGTCTGCTATCAGTTGCTGATGTCTCAGGTACTAGCTCTAAAATGACGTTTGGAATTAGCAATGGAGGCTTGGGATGAGATGCGTAAGAAAATAGTCCCACACACAATAGCGTTTTAAGAACAACGACCTGACAAATGTCTTGAAATACATATTCTGAACAATGTTTTGATGTGTGGTAACCGTATGGTATAAGCAGAATAATTGATGACCGGTGGTTGAATTATTAGAAAAAAAAAATGTACACCCGAGGTGGTAATGCACGACATGTGTGTTATTTGACTTGAAATTATCTCTCAAACGAACTGTAATGAACATTACCTATGTGGCAAGCATTTGCATTTTAGACAAAACTTCATAAGAGAAGGCTAAAGTTTAGCCTTGAACACTTTAGCTTCCCCATCCTGCACTACTCATAGCGGAAACGGTTCCTTGATTCTGCCAAGGGACCATCCATATATAACCATATGAATAAAACATTCAAACACCTTTTGTATCAGAATGTGTCAAGACCTGTAACGCTGACAGAGCAGAACAGACACACTTGAGGCTGGAGGATTTTTTTGGACACATTATGTTGAAATATACTCAAACCATTTATATAAACCTAGTAAAAACCCTACAGAGGCTAAAAGTCAGTAATCTTGAGTTGCACTGGACTTTTCAATATGCTTTCTTGTAAGCCAATTTTGGATATAAATGTATTATTAATAAGGAGTAAGTGTAATATTAAATGTTAATATGGGAGATTGTACGAGATTTGGTGTGAGGCTCTCCAGAACTAAAAAGAAACAACTTTACGCAAATGTTTCGCAGCAAGACTAAAGTCTGGAGTCAGATGAGGCTGGACATAAGTGAGAAGAGACATAAGTGAGTTTTCTACTCATTCCTCAGAGTGAACTCATTTTGATAAAAGATCATTGGTAAGGGAAAGCTTAAAAATGCTGCGTATAAAATAGATAAGCCTGCAGATTTTGTCCTTACAAAAAAATAAATATTTTTGGATGTGAAATATGTCTCAGACGGCAAAATCATTCTAAAGTAGTGGCCGTAGGAGCAACTCCAGTTTCCCCTACAATCATGGAAAAATAAATGCAGTTGTCACTCAAAAAGTATGTGGTCAGCATATCTATATACATAGGTCAAGTTAAAGTCAAAAGTACCAGTATATGAAAATCAATAAATAATTAAAAACAACAACAACTATATCAGTCTTTTCACAATAAACCAACTAAATTTGCATACAATATGTAAACATTTGCATACTATACGAATATGTGTGTAGAGCTCTGAGTTGAGTTACTGCATGCCTGACTTACTCTAAACTTCACTCCAGACACTCCAGAATTAGATGATCTCTCAAGACACTAATCCAGTTTAACATTTTGGTGCCTACTAAAGAATCACAAGATTAAAAATGCAAGATTATGAGAGGGATTTTTGTTTGTACGGCTAAAGAGAATCTCTCTCTCTCTCTCCTCTTCCTCTTGGGTAATGTATGAGTGTCACATAGACCAAGCTTGAAGTTTTTCCAAGGACCCTTTTGTAAGAAGAGAGGCTGCCTGACAGGAGCCAGAACTGCACCGTTTCCCTTTCAAGGTCTAACGATATATAAAGCTGCACCGCCTTAAATATTCCATCACCTGCACAAACATTATATATCACATATGTTACACATGTGTCTTCATGTAGAGCATGAGAAATAACAGTCTCCCAATGTCGAGGATGAACGCACAGGGATGAGTTACTACCTCAGTCAAGGACCTTGTAAGACAGTCTTTGTGTTATTAGTTGATACATGCTGTGTTTTCTAACTCATGATTGGTTAAGTTAATGGAATCAAAAGTACCTGTATTTAATACTTTAAGTTAAAAAATATATATTTTATTTTCTAAAAAACTAATGAAAAAACAACTGACTAAAAGTGGTACCTGGATGCAGCACCTTAAATGAATAAAATTGTTTTAAATAAATGTAATTTATTTGTGTAAGCATTTATTTACATAATTATTTAAATAATAAATAATTAACATTTAATGTCAATATGAATATTTGTATTATTATTTATACATGCTAATATTCATATTAGTTTATATTATGAATTTATATATTTACATAAATATAATGTTATTTTTAATATTACGTGTAGCATATATTTATGATGAAATCCTGTTTCTGCCTCAGATGTAAAAAATAAAGGTAAATTTGAAATAGTACAAATTAAGAAATTAATTTATTTCACTTTGTGAGATATATAGTCAATAATAAATGTATTTAATTCACATACATTCATTTCAATAATTAAGTAATTTATATTAACTAATATTTAATGTCAACATTGATAATCATATTTTGATATGCATACACATTCATATTTTCCTATTATATTAATCAATATAAAGCATCCAGAATGAATATATTAAAGGTCCCATATTGTCAAAACTGAAATTTTCTGGCTTTTTCATGATAACAGAGGTTTAGGGGTTATGAAACTACCATATAAGTTTCAAAACAGTTGTTCCACAGACAAATGCACACAGCCTGGATAAAGTACCTGTGCCTTTTCACGAGCTGTTGTGACTTCCGTATATTTGTGATGTCAGAACTACTCAGTCACCGCCTTCAGTCACCACCCCCACCAATGGTGAGTCACTCAGAAAACCTCAGGCCAATCCAGGGGCGTCATGCAAGCCAAAATTCAGGGGGGGCACAATCTGAGACGTTGCAATTGTTTTCTGACGGGTGATATGGATCATGTTAAGAGGGGTCAGGGGGATTCTCCCCCTGCCATTTTTTAAATTCTGGCTGCTAAACATACCATTTCAATGCAGTTTGGGAGGGACAGAAATACCTTAACGGAGCTAGCAGCAACCCTCCTCTATCTGAGGACTAAGTTAAAGTATCTATTTTGTAAGTTTAAGTAAAAGACAGGTTGATGAAAGAACTGTAAGCTCAAATTCAAAAGCTTTTGAAGTCTACTTCATTAAAGCATGTTTACACACACACTTACTGTACACTCAGGCCTACTACACATGATTTTAAAAACAGTACCATTGCAGTTTTTATGTTATGATTTTAAATTGGTAGGCTATGTGACCTAAGAACGATCTTACATTAAAGGTACATAAAGGTGCTGAGGTCTGACTTTGTGGTGCTCTGAAATTAAGTTATTTTAATATTAATATGTGATGGACTTTGAAAGAAGTTTGACAGATTTCAGTGCTGAATAAGGTTAACACTACCCCGTTTATTTGAAAATGGTTAATATTTGACAGAAATGTAAAAAAAGTTATCAAATCAAATGTAATATGTAACATTACTTTAGTAAGGAGAAACATCAAGTCGATGCCTTGATAACGTTAGGTTGGATTTTGCAGTTAGCCTACAACAAATTGAACACGCTCGTTTCTATGAAACTGAAAACAATTGAACCAGCTGGAGACTTTGACACAAGACAAAACAGAACAGATGTTTCAAAACCGATCAGATAACGTTACTATGGCTTATTGGCTTTGTATGGCAGGCAGTAACGTTAGCCAACTAGTTTACGGTTAGACTAGGGTAGCTATCGATAACGTTACGCTGGCACAACTTAAGTTAATGCTCTGAATTCGCAGCTAATATCAAATCCATAACTTTTTGATCAAGTAAAAATTTCCAGGTCAACCACAAATAATCCCACTACTTTTTAATATCATCCGATAAGTAATTCAATGCCGATTTGTTGCTTTGCCCACTTACCACTTCAAGACCATCTGTAAAACTTTGCCAGCTCAACGTGCGAGACGAGTGAGTGCGAGTTGCTTGAACATACACAGCAAATATTCTAGAGAGCTACGCGCGTAGCGCTCTACATTTGATATAGGTTACACAGACACCATATTAGGAAAAAGGGGCGGGCAGATGCTGACCGATTTATTACACATCCAGAAGAATACATTTGAGTCGTTATAGGCTCTGAGGGGGCACGTCCCATGAGCTAATGGGAGTGGATTTGTGAATGACAGAGAAGCGACTCAACTGATGCCGGTAGGTCACATGACAATGACAACATGGTGAATGTAGTAGGCCTAGTCCGGAAATAATTTCTGTTTATCTACAGCTCAGATCTAGAATTCTGAAGTAAAATAAAGTAGCCCTCTAATATATATATATTTTTATGGAATTCAAATGAATTTACAGAGAGAGAGAGAGAGAGAGAGAGAGAGAGAGAGAGAGAGAGTCATTAACCTAATAGTGGAGCTTGTTGGTTTAATCACAGTTATCTCCTCATTGCTGAGAAATATACTGTATCTTTCAGTAGTGAAGCTGTATTATTTATAAGTCATGGGCAAAGGCTGAAAACCAGCTCTTGAATGTTTCTGTGTTTGCAAGGTGCCACCTCAATAAAGCTGTGAGCGAGCGCATTCAGGCACGCCTCACACAACGATATGTGCGTGTTTAGGTCGGATGTCCAGATATCGGATATGCATCTGATTTAAAAACACATTTGGCAACACAAGTGGCTCAGATCAGATGTGGAAAAATCGGATCTCGAGTGGATTTTTGTGTTTACACGTGTGCAGCAAACACCGTGTCGGATGGGAGTAAAAGATCGGATTTTTTGTGCCAGTGTAAACGCAAAACACTGATTTGTCATCCGTGGCTGTTGTCAGACTCCTTGTGCATTCAACAATCTCACTGGATTATTACAATTAATGACAACAGGATTGTTTGGAAATTAGGGCTGGGCGATAAAACGGTAACGTTAATTATCGCGATATTTTTTTTCTCGATAAAAGGATATCAAGAGTTTGATAAATGTTCGATAATGTTTATGCGCCAAAAGCGGAACAAAACTCATTTGAACTGCATGCCACACGGACCATTTATCCACTCGGCTCAAAGTCCAGATGGCAGCGCAGCGCAAGCTCACTAGAGCAGACGCATCAAGCCTTGTTTATACTCGACGTGTCCGCACGAGCACGAAGGTGCGCTCGGCAAAAATGACGTCATTACGGTGTGGGCGTTCGCGCGTGTTGACCCCATTTCGCCTGGCGGTGTGCACGGCACTTTTTGTAACATCGCACGCGGCGTCGCATCCGAAGATGAACGACTTCGAGGCGACTTTGTCCGAACTGGTACGTCTGTACCAGCATGTTTATGATCCTTCTATACTCATAGAGACATTTGCATTGAAGGGCGACCATAAAAGCATCTCATTTTGTGAATAGGAACACATTTGCATTAAGCACCCAGTTTGCACTTGTCTAAAGTAACTGCTTACATTTACAAAATAAGCCTACAGAAGTAGCCTACGTCCAGATTAAAGTCATACTACAAACATTCATATATAGAATGTACTTTTTAGCGTTTGCAAAGTAATAACTTCTTCAAAGTAAGTAGCTATACAAGAGTCTATGTGATTTCGGATGCAGCGACAGTCTCAATGTGAGATACAGTATAAAGTCCATGTTATGAGAAATAGTGAGATATGAAATAAGATATGGGCTTAAATTCTTATTTGATTTCACTTTACTATCGAAAAATGGTGTTGAAAATTATGAAAATGCACTGGTAATGGCATCAACTACAGAAATTCTGGTAATTCAACTGTAAAAAATGCTTGTGCCCCCCCACTTGAGGCACAGATAATTTAATTTTAATATTATCATAGTTGCTAATTTTGTGTTGCATTCTTTATCATTAAAACGTTAAAAATATAAAGAAACAATGGTGTGATTTTATTTGATTGATGGGAATCTACACTGCAACAGCCTATCACGGCCTTACTAAAAATAACGTTAGGCTACGTACGTGACGTACAACTAAGCCGCTCAACAGTTACCGCGCATTTTTGAAAGCTGTTTCAAAACGAGGTTTCCCTGGCATACTCGCTTCAGTTCCTTCCGAGTGGAAGAATACTTCGATGAGGAGGTTCTGCTCGGAGAAACGCCGCCTCCCGCTGTACTGACAGGAGGGACTGGAGAGAGGACAGCGCTGCCTCCACTCAAAGTACCGGTAGATTCAAAGTCTCTGTGCGAGTGTATGTGCGTGCGTGTGTATGTCTCATGGCAATGCATATCTCTCTGTTGACTGCTTTAAAATGCAATGTTTGAGAGATGCTTCTGGTGTTACATCTAATATGTAGTATAGTCAAGTGTTTTATGGATATTCATAACATTGCTTCTATGTAATGTGGTGTAGGCTAGCCTATAGGCGACCTGGTCATATTGCGGTTGGTTATATGTTTAAAAGTGATGATTACGTGCTGCGCGACTAGAGTTGATTATTATAAATATACGTAGGCTGTAGGCTAATAATAATTGTGCCCCCCCATGCATTTCACATGCCCCCCTTAAGACTGAGGTCTGGCGACGGGTCTGACATTCATTACAGAATTGCATCATGGAACGCTGATGAGGTGATTACTCTAATCAAATGGTACTTTGACCCCTAAAGACTGCGTGAGTCTTTTGGCGAAACAGCTTTTCCAGTCCCTTTTATCCATCTTTGAGGTTAAAGATGCAACCAGTGAGGCACTCAACCACATGAATGCAAGAAAATAAAGAGCAGTAGGAAGGCAGGGTCTATCATATAAGTTTGTCATCCCTCACGGGAACTTTTCCTGTTCTATTGCAAGCGTCTGCAAGTTTTAATTAAGCAAAGACTCAAAATAAACACATGCACTCACTCACACACACACACACACACACACACACACACACACACACACACACACACACACACACACACACACACACACACACACACACACACACACACAAACGGAGGGGCTGAAGGATTAATTGTCAAGAGTCTTTGCCGATCTAATTAAGGGTCATTTCGCATCATGGCCATATTTTACCAGCCCCTGTGATACAGGCGGTAATTAAATATGAGGGAGTTAGCTGCACTAACGATCTTGGGACCTTGCCTTTTGCATGCGCATGTCAAATTAAATCCCTCATAACAGCTTGCTCTTAATGGCATTTTATCGTTGCGGATTAGCATATTCTGTTGACGCTGTAAACCTTGTTCAATTTTTGTAAACTGTTTGAGCACGAAGCACAGCGGTGGCCAGAGGGCTTGGGGGTCTCTTAATCCAACCTGCCATAGTGAACTAACCAATCAGAGCTCTTCAGAAGCAGCCGTGCGGATATGCTAATAAAGGAAGACAAAAAGTAATTATTATTTCCTGCAATTAGCAACCTGATAAAGCCCTATTTTGAACTAATGCAATTTTAAATTAATACTATCTGCTTAATAGCCATATAGCACTCCAGTTACAATGCCAGGGCACGCTAAAATAAAGTCTAGTCGTGTATGTGGCTTTAAAGAGGAACTATTATACTTTTCAACATTTACAATAAGGTACAAAGAACAAATTCAATCCAAAATGAGTAATTCTCTTTAACAGTGTCACTGTATCGGAATTCCCTGAAATGCTTCCATCGTAGTCTTGTCTGCATGAGAGCGCCCTCTAGATGGAGCATCGTTTACTACCGATCAGCTGTGCTGCACAGACAAACTGCGCATGAAATAATCGCAGCCTTTGTCAAATCGTGTGCAGTTTCATTGAGATTAATTGTGCAGCCCTAGTTGAAAATCACAGTCATTGTAAGGGTCGTGGCATTACCAAAATACGCACAAAGCGGTTGACCAATCACAACACACTGGTCCAGCCGACCAATCAGAGCACATTACGCTTTTTGGAAGGAGTGGCTTCATAGAGACTGGCAAGAGAGGTGCTGCAACTATGTAAAATATGTGAAAAATAATGTGTTTTTGACCATTCAAGAAAACCTATTCTAGAAGACCGCAAATATCAAGACTTTGAAAAAGGGCATAGCCTCTTTAAAGTTCACTCAAGCATTTTAACACCTCACTAATATTGCCATTTTATCAGTCTGAACAGACAAAATATAGTTTTACTCAATATAAAAGCTCAGAAATGCGCAAATCACTATCTTATGCATTCAAGTTCCCGGTCATGCTTAAAGTTAAAACATAAAGATGTAAATATATAAACCGTTTTTTCCTCATTTTTGTACCTCTAGATTTTCTCTCACAGAGGCAATTTTCCATTGCTGCCTTCAAGTCCTCCTGGGAAGTTTGTACTTATGAGCTCAGAAGTCAGAAATAATGCTGAGATTTGCATTCTAATTTTGCTTGGATGGTTTTGGGACTAATTTATGCTTTATATAAATTATTCATAGAAAATGACGGCAGTTAGTGTCACCTCATAAACCAGTTAAATGAGAAGTATTTTATGCCACTTTATCACTATTCTTCACCAGCAACGGGTACATTAAAAACCGTGTACAAAGTAAAGTAAATATAGCCAACCATCACAATTACAACTTACAATCAAAAACAACTTGATTTAATAATTCAATGTAAATTCAATTTTTAAATGTAAATGACAATTCACAAAGTAATGTTTTTTTTTAAGCAACACATTAATTGCAAAAATTCAATTATATTACAGTATGTTTTAGCAGTTACAACCAGTAAGAAAGCTGTTTGACAGTTATTTCAAAATTAAGGTACATAACTAAAAGCTTAGAAAAATAAAAATGTTCTAATATTTTTCAAATCGCATACTTCCTGTGATAGCCGGGCAACTGCGAGCATGTGAATGCTAACGGATATCTTTCTCCAGGTATGATAAACAAGCTCATTTCTAATGTATTGGTGTCTTTCCTGACCACTCATAAATACAATCATTCCAACATGATTTGAAGGCAGCAAGTAATAATGTCTGTCTCTTTTTCTATCTTCCTCTGTCTGCACGTCTGTCTCTCTTTTCCCTGCATTTCCCTATGCTTGAGTACCCTGAATGCAGATCAACCGCCACACATTTGCATATTTCTGAAGATAAGAGAAACCAAACGCTACACAGACAACCTAACCAGCTTCCTACGGCCTCATTGTACAACGCTTCAGTAGAGAGACGTAAAGCACATGGACATGACCTGCTGAATCAATCTCCGCTTCAGAAAGAGAAAGAGAGAAGATACACAAAGAGAAAAAAAGGAGGACACTGGGATGGAGTTTTGCCCCCTGCTAACAGTCTCACAGTACCCATTAAACAACGTTTATTGAATCAATTTACGATGAGTAATGCACTTTTTGAGTACTGGGGAGCTCAAGGACAGTGGCTGTGTCTTTTATTGAGCTTCTACTGTTATGTGAATAGGTTCTGGCGATACTGAATATCTGTTCATAGCTGACAAATAGATTCCAAAATAAAATGTATATACTGTATTTGTATAAGGGAAGGTGTATATGTTGTAGAGCTGCACGATTATTTGTTAAAAGATTGTGATCTCGATTCAAACATCCATGTGATCTCATTCCTAAATGACAATGATTTCGCTTTGTATATTAAACCTTTAACAAGTACGATCACAGTGAACATTCAGATATGCATTGGTGCTGCCGCTGAGCCAGAGAGAGCAGTTGTCATGTATATGTATGAAACACACAGTATCGTTATTTCTGTTACAAATATACATATTATCACTGAAGTACTAGAAAATAAGGTTATAGTTCAGATATAAACACTGATGTTTACATTAGAGATCAAAATAGAGTAAATCACCTTTTGAAAGTAACATGGCACTTCAAATAACGATTGTATTTATTACATCATTACACCAGTAGGTGGTGACAAATTACTGTCAAAAATGTCCCTCAGTGAATCATTCATTCAAGAGATTCATTCAAAAATGCTGATTCATCTAGTAATGAAACAAGTGATGTGTTTATAAATGAATCATTGAATCATTCATTCCACAAGTTTTTTTTTTCAGTCAGATATTTTATATATTTTTAAATAGACTGCAGCAATTAACATTTTGTCAGAGCCTCAAGTAAATTACATGATAAGTTGTCTGTTCAGAATCGTGGGAGAATTGTGGTAAACAAAATTAAATAAATAAATAATTGTGATTCTTAAAGGTACACGGTGTCGTTTTTTAAAGTATTTTATTAGCTAAAATCAATGTCTTTATTCATAAATATGTCCTCATTGGTGTAAAATTACCTCTTTTGAAAAACGCATTTTAAAAAGGGAGGCGCTAGAGAGCACTATTCGTTTGAATGCAAAATAAAATTTCACCGCTAGATGGGAGAAAGTCCTAATAAATAAAAATGATATTTACTGCAGGACAATTTTCCTAATTTTATTTTAAATTGTTAGAAAAAAAACAACTAATGTTAGTAAAAGGGCACATAAAAAAGCATTGGTCTGGATTAGTTTAACTTACTATGAAAACAAACACTGTATTTGAAAATTACATTTTGTCATTTGAAGAGGAATGTATCCTTATCCCCATTATCCACATACAGATCTCAAAGTATGAAATGTATTATTTATGTAAATAATTACATAAAGGACCCTATATAGCCATCTAGTAAAATACACCCAAATGTGGTCACTGCAAAAGTTTCCATGCTCATACAAGACTGACTTGCTAATGCTAATAGATTCATGGCCCTATTTGCTATTTGGCACAGGCATAAAATTCATGTTTCACAAGATCGACAAGCCCATGAGGCAAACACAGGAGAACTGGCATGACTTCTAGCTAAAATGATGAAGGCTGTCAAATCTCAAACACAAACCAATAAGTCAAGCTGCAGTTCTGAGCTGCTGTTTTGCTGTACTAAGCTAACTCCATGCAAAGATGTTATCGATCAAGGCCCGGGGGTACAGGCAAGTGATGGAATAAGGTCAGAAAAAGAGCAAAAGGTCACTTGACCTGCTTGATTTCCAAATTTATGCTGTTCATGATGGTCTAAAATGTTTCAACATTATCTTAGACTGGTGTTGATAGATTTGAGGTCATCTACAGTATATGCTAGTGAACTCCTAAAGTTAACCAAAAGAACTTTTAGCAGGTATACTCATTAGAGTCCTTCCCTTCCAGGAGGACAAATCAAAGACTCAGCTGAAGAAAAAGAAAAAGTGGTCCAGCTGGTCTTAACTGGTTTAAGTTGGTCTCTGAACCTGGCCAAGCTGGTGTTTAGCTGGTCTACCAACCTGACTATCTGAAGAAGTGGCCAAAACCCTTCTAAAACTTGTCTGCTAAAACAGCTTAGGCTTGTGTTAACTGTTTTTATTTCATCTTGCACTCTAATTTTTGGTGCAAAAGCAAGCAGCAAATCATTATTCATGGCTGTGATGTAACCTAAAGACTATTAGACTATAAAAACAACACAGGAAGATAAATGCACAAATTATCTTCTCTCTGATTAATTCCATTCAAATAAAAACAAAATAAATAAATAAAGTAGATGAACTTATACTAGATAAGACCAAGTATATATACCCAGCAGGGATGGTAGGAATCAAACACTTTTGTGTCACATGCTGTGTTACATGGTGAATGTATAAAGTTATGTGGGTTGTAACAATCAGAAAATAAGCGCATTGAAAAAATTCCAGAGGAAATATGCTTACCTTTCCCACATATTGTGCATCTGGACCAATGTGTTCCTCTAAGACAAAGAATTGGTTCCATATCCATCCCCGCTTGGGCCGATGGTGGACCTCTGTTTCCCCGTCCTTAGTCAGGTTGTGGTTGCGAGTTGCATTGTGGCTCCTGGAAACGACTTTGGCCGGGGTGAAATGGCTCGCCTCATAACCTCTCTCCAGAAAACACAGGCACAAAAGTACAGGACACAAACAAGAGCTCGGGTTCACCTTCATGACTGCGAACAGGAGCGAAATTCCTAATATTCCGAAATGATTCCAAAAACTACAGCGAAACTCCCAAAGTTCTATAATATTCCAAATACACAGTGATATTCCACAAATGGTATATTCCAAAGGGTATAGATGATTTCCAAACCCCCCTCCTCCTCCACCTCCTCGTCCTCCACCACCACCAACCAGCAGCCACCTCTACTCCTTATTCCCCCTCTCTGATGGTCGTTTGAGGGGCTTGATTTAATCAGACGTCGGACCGGAGGTCCAGAAAGCTTGAATGAGGTTCATATTTCAGTCGCTCATCTTCGAAAGGCAGTTGATATGCATTTACATCATGCACTCAGGGGCACTCGAGGAAGAACGCAGACGCGTTCAAGCCAGGATGCAAAAAACTTGTACGATGACCGCAGCGGCCATGTTGAATCTCCTGTGAAAAGATGAGATGAAAAAGCAATTTTAATATTTCATATTGTTGCATGATACCACAAGAAAAGGAACATCTCAAAAGACATTTAATTATGAGTACAGCATCAAGTGCAAGTCAACATGGAATTAAAATATACGTTTACTTTACTAATGCATGTTGCTGGTCTAATTGCAAAATATTTATCAGTACATGACATTTCAAGAGAAAGTGTTTGGCTGCATCCCAAATTGCATACTATATAGTAGGCAAAAAACAGTGCTTGACAAAATAAGTATTTCCGAATACACAGTACTCATAAAAGAGAAGGCAAAAAGTACCCAGATGACCTACTTCATCTGGCGCATACGATGGACACTTTACTATCCCATGATCCCACGGGAGAGGATTTATGAATGACGGTGAAGCTACGCTACTGTTGTCGTTCAGTCACATGATAATGACAACATGGCGAATGTCTGAAATTCATTCATGCTACACATATTTATAATAAATATAATATAATTTTTAGCAGTCGCAAAGTAATTACTTCCCTTGATAATGTTAACCGATATTCAATTAGCTATTTATTCATATTTTCAGCAAACTTAGTAGGCCTGGGACGATACACCTCCCAATTCGATACTATCACGATACTTGGGTGCCAATACGATATGGATTGCGATTTTTTTAAGAATTACGATTCTACAAGTATTGCGTTTCAATATTGCAATATATTGCATTTTATTTTTTAACACTAGACCATCGGGAAAAGTTAAATCATACACTTATATAGACTGTACATGATGTATAAGATGATGTATAAGAGTCATATTTACAAAAACAAATCATCACATCTTTCTGACTTTTATTTCAAAAGCATCATACAATACTACATTCTCTTGAATAAATGATTCAATGACAAATACATTTTTTAAGAGTTACTTACTTGTCACCACTTAGTGGGGAAACAATGTAATCGATAAATGCGTTATTTTAAGCACCAACTTTCTATCAAAAGCTGATTTTGATCGCTATCGTAGACATCAGTATTCATATTTGAACTTTAAATTTTTATCCAAGTACTTCTTTGATAATTTGAACTATTGCATCCCAGAAATAATGATACTATGAGGTTGAAAAGACTGTGAAGCTGTTTCATGACGTGAACATTCTTTGAATGTTGCCATATGATTTTGTCAAAGTTTAATAGACAGACGAATTGAAAGATCGTGTGGGTGTTTGAATCGAGATCAGTCTTTTAAAGATAAATCGTGCAGCTCTATTGTCTTATCTCTCTCTCAGCATATGTGTAGCGTGAGGGCTTTTTGTCTCACGTCTCTTCCACGCGTCCACTTGGGATATTACGTCAATCAACACTCATAGATAACGACACATTTCATCCTCTGTTGAAATGAAAGTGGCTAACTTCTGTCAACCTCATCTACAAGCAAGGACTACAATAAAGCAATTGAATTATAGTTAATAAAAAAAATTGATTTTAGAATCGTACAAAAAAAAAAAAATGCAATAGCTAGCTGAAACAATTTTTTCTCCCAGCCCTAAAACCTAGGTTTGATGTGGCTCCATAATGCCACCCAATATGTTTCACATTGGAAATTTGGTTACTTTATTTTAAGGTGTCATTGTTACAGTTGCCGCATTTCCATTACCCCTAAAATTGCGCAAATTGAAATTGTGAATTGAAAATTTGCCCAATGGAAACACGTCAATTTCGCAAAAATTCCCATTTATCGCAAAAACGTTTTTACGCTTGCATGAGGTGGTTTTTCAGGCAATTCGAAAAATAAATATTTTGCAAAACTGCAATGGAAACAGTTTTTGCGCATTTACAGGTCCCATGATGTAGATGACGTGGTGCATTTGGACAAAATACGAGACTGAGTTCTTTATTAAATTAAAAAAAGACAAAAGATTTACAGGAATACTGGAATTTTAAACCTCAAAGAAATGCCACAATCAAGACCTTGAAGCAGATATGAGGGAGAAACTCCCAAAAACATCAGCCGCTCCAAGTATAAGGGTCTGTTCTTACCATTGATGCTTGGATAACGCGTACTGGGATATACGCAAACCTACAAAAATCCGTCACCGTGATTTTTTGAATGACTTATCGCGAGAGGAAACAACTTATTCCATTAACCGCATAAAATCGGTTAATGGAAACGCCGTCATATCGCAGTAGTTTTTTGTCGACATTTAGAAAAAAACGCAAAAGTTTTGCGCAAATCTGTAATGGAAATGCGGTTAGTGTAATTATACATTTAAGTTGTGAGTGATATGAATTAACATATGTAAGTGCATGTAACATATGTAGCAAGGACACTTTAAAATAATGTGTTACCGAATATGATCTTTTACACAAGAAAAATGGTAGTTTACACTGATAGTAAAGGAAAGTTTCCCCAAAAACGAAAAAGTTTGTCATCATTAACTCTCAGCATCCACTTGGACAGTCTTTCATCCAATTTCATCTTTTATGAAAGATTTCTCAATAACAGAGTCGGACCAACATGAGGGTGAGTGAATGAAGACAGATTTTTCATTTTGGGGTAAAAAAAAAACATTAAAAGAAGTAATTTATGAAATTTCCTTACAGAGAACCAAAACAACAGATGCTTGGCACAGTAAGTCCATCCCTAATTAACTCCAAGTTATAATCAATATTTTGCTGTTTAACAAGGCGTGGCATAATATAGTATAGTTTTGGATTCAGTCATATTCAGTGACTGCAATGCAGACAGAACACGTTCACAATGCAGTCAAATATAGTTTGTCATCCTATATTATCAAAATATAGAAAAGTTAATGTGAAGATGTAAAAACATATCTAATGTAAAATGATTACCTCTCAGAAAGATTGCACTTGGGTAACCTGACATACACATTTTCGAGTGTTCTTGGTGATATAAGGGGTTGCTAAAACAAAGACACTTTAGTCATGCTTTGGTAATAAACAGAAGACAAACATTTATTCATAAAGTGTGAGAGATCATAGTGGAGTTGCGAACAGCACATTTAGTTTAATGAATGCAGAAATGCTAATCCCTTTCTGTGCACTAACAGCACTCTCATCAAGGTTTAAAAGGTCAGGAATATAATAAAATATAATTAAATGTGAGAAATCTAGAGGATTCTGCATTAGTCAATTACCACAAAGTAATTCTGACTTGACTAAAAATATGTTTATGCTAACACAGCTACTGATATTAAGATTGTCTGCAAATGACCGTTTGCAGCAGGGAATGCTGAATATCTGATTTAAATTAGAACGGTGCATGCAGGAAAAAATTCAAGGATTTGCACAATTGAAAGTTCTTCACGCAACCATAAATAATTATACAACTGTAAATTTCGCTGCAATACAATCTGACTAAAGTCCCTACAGTCTTAAATAGTTGCAACAATGCCATAGAAGAACCATTGGTGGTTCCCAAAAAGCATTTTAATAATCAGAAGAACCTTTATACACTATAAATAACCTTTTGTGGAATGGAAAGGTTCTATGGATGTTACAGGTTCTTCATGTAACCACAGATGCCAATAACGTTGTCTTTAAAGTCTATGTATGTACATAACAGGGAAACAAGTACAATTCTAAACTGAACGGAGACCAAATTCTCCACAGTTGATTTAATGACATTCAAAAATAGCAATAAAATTAATTCAGCCCAAATTAAACTATACACCTCTAATTTCAATTCTAGTTCATCTAAAGTACAAACTTCATAAGAGTTTCTGTTGTAGGTGCCTTAACTAACATAAAGTACATATTCTGTACACGCATCAACTGATATTCTCATTGAATAGGCCGTATCTACAACAAATAGAGTTTTAATAGAAATCCAATGTGTATGCATTCAACAGTTTGCAAAGGTTTCCAGCTAATTTTAGGATGACAGAACATCCAACAACTAAGTAACCACTATATCTTGAGCATGCATGCGACTATAACACAACGGATGCCTCTAAAAGCATTTGGAAGCTTCCAAATCTAATACTGTCATGGGTGTCAGATCCTTTAAACGGTAAACAGTGGAAATCCCCTTAAAAATGTACATGGATTAAAAATATGTTCTGGAATCTTGGATAATCCTCATGTTTGAGCAAGCTCTTCAGTCAGGAAATAATGCAGCTCTCATTTAGTCACTGGTGACACCAATAAAAAGAGCTGGTTGTTAAATCAGGACTTCCATCTTCTAAAAGGGATTCAAATTGATTATCTTAGTACACAAAAAAGTGTGCATCCTGATCTGTCAGCATTCTCAGTCAAAAAATTGACTAACCTAACTGTGTATGGACTATTCCTTCAGTGTCACTCAATCAATCAGCTGGATAACAAATAGCAAAGGTACACTTCAACAAAACAAGTGTACACATGTATTAGGGCTGTGAAAAGATTAATCGCATCCAAAATAAAAGTTTGTGTTTACATAATATATGTGTGTGCTCTGTGTATGATTATTTTGTATATATAAATACACAGACATGAATTATACATTTAAGAAAATTTTTTTATTTATATATAAAATATTTATATTTATATATAATATAAATTCTATATAAATATATACAGTATATACATGCATATATTTTTTAAATATATACATGCATGTGTGTGTTTTTATATACTATATACAAAATAATTATACACAGATATTATGTAAACACAAACTTTTATTTTGGATGCGATTAATATTTTCACAGCCCTAACATGTATGTATAATCAGTGCAGTGGTTCTCAAAGTGTGGGATTACTGGAGGAGACTCTGAACATACAAGATAACACAATGTTTATTGCAAAATGGCTCACATTTATATCTGGCCTTACACAAAGCTATAGCATGGCTTTATAAGACTTAGAAAATAGCACACAAGTTGCATTGGACTATTCTTATTGCCCTGTTTTAGAGATAATACTTGTCTCAACAGTCAATAGCAATCCATCTCCTTTTGTGGACTATCCCTTCGGTTTAACTCCAACACATGTCAAGGAATTGACATACTAACGTAACGCCCAATATGACAACTGAAGCCTAAATCCTCTTACTTAAAAGTGCCAATCACTATTTTTTATCACTGTAAAATGAGTAAAAACATGATTATAGCTATAGAAGCTAGATTTATGACACCATTGTTTGTTACTGAAACACAATCTTGATAAACAGATTTGGAGATTTCTGTCTTTCCCCATTCAAGTAGAAGCTGCACTTGTTAACTTGCACTTGTATGCTTATTAACTACCTAAAAAAGCGGCCCAGAGGTGTTTCCAAGATGGCCCTGAGTGAACCGACTGGCTCTCGGCGCGACGCAGCCGGGCATTATCCTGTGGACTGGATTTGATAAGGTATGTGTGGGATTTAAATTGCTCCGGTGTGTGTGTGTGTGTGTGTGCATGTGTGTCGGCACCTCCTGAGTTGCTCTTCAATCAGAGCGCTGATGTAATGATTGTATTCCTGATTATAATTAAAACACCCTTTCCATCCACCCCCTTTTCTTTTCCTCTCAGTCCATTGGTTACGGCTCACAGCTGTGTTCAATCAATGGCAGCTGGTCTCCAGTAGTGAGGCATTCATACAGCAGTGAGGACTTTCTCTACCGTCTGATCAGAGAGCAGCAAGATAGGCATTTCAAGTCATAATGGTTTAGATTACAAAATCAGTATTGGGTTCTGTTCCTAAATCTGCATTATTTTTTTTTTGCAGTAAAGTGGAATATCAGCAGTGTTTAGAACAGTTTCTCAAAAGAACAGTAGACAAAATGAGTCATTATTATATAATGAGTCATTACAAATAGCCATACATATTCGGATGGGACTAGTTTTCCTTTACGAGGTCATGTAATGGTAACTTCAGCATATTAGAATGATTACTGAAGGATCATGTGACACTGAAGACTGGAGTATTGATGCTGAAAATTCAGCTTTGGCATTACAGGAATAAATTATATTTTAAAATATATTAAATAAGACAACAGCTATTTTAAACTGCTGTGTAAACATATAGAGGTCATTTGGGAAACCAGTCTGAATTGTGCTTAAGACAATAAAATATATGTGAGAACATTTACAAAGAGAAGGAAGACAGATAAGAACATGAAAGACCAAAAAGTACTGCGAGTCGATAACATTAGAGCAGGGAAATGAGATGGAGAGAAAGAGAACGAGGCCTTGTGTTGCCTGGAGCGAGTATTTTCATGACCTGCTGTGATTTCTCAGTCTGGGCCCTCTGCTAATATCAAACTACAGAAGGAGAGATCGGGGTAGAGGGTCAAACTACCTACGGCAGAAGAGAGAAAGACTAATGATAACCGCTGTTAGAACACACTGTCAGACAGATGGAAAGTAATCGGGCTAACAGTGAATTTGACCAATTACTATGCCATAGATTATATATTATTATATAATGCAATTTACACTACTTAATTGATTAATGCTTCTTTAATATTGAGTCTTCTTATAAATGGCACCATTTGGTGGGTCTCTAAACCCAACAGCACTCAACTACTCCATTAAAAATTGTGCTTTCAACCGGAAACTTATTCTCAAATGAAAAATGTGCAGCATTTATGCTTAACAGTAAACCCAAAACAATAACCAACAAGATTAAACTATGTTGCATGATTATTAATAAAATCATTATTATGTTAAAAATATGTATCGCTGTAATCGCTGTAATCTCTCTCTCTCTCTCTCTCTCTCTCTCTCTCTCTCTATATATATATATATATATATATATATATACACACACACACACAAACCCTTGACCACAAAACCAGTCACGTAAGGTAAAGTTTTTTGAAATTGAGATTTATATATAGATTTATAAGCTGAATAAATAAGTTTTATTTATATTTACGGTAATAAATTTACAAAATATCTTCATGGACCATGATCTTAACTTAATATCCTAATGATTTTTGGCATGAAAGAAAGATCGATAATTTTGACCCATACAATGTATTGTTGGCTATTGCCACAAATATACCTGTGCGACTTGTGACTGGTTTTGTGATCCAGGGTCACCTATATATAAATATATATATATATTATAAAAATAGAAATATGTATTACTAATGTTAAAATAGTAATAAATAGTAATATTAAATTAATTATATTTTTATAATTTTTTTTTTTTCTATAAAATAAATCACATTGAATTCTTAACATTAGATTAGTCGCATAAGTTGACAAACATTTAATTTCTAAATAAATGTGCCATTGAAATGTTTCTATATTAAGTCTAGCTGTTGGTTTATGTTTTAGAAGCTGTACATAAGTTTTTCATATCCATATTACATTTAATCTTTGTCCATCCAATCATACACAAATGTGTTTGCTGTACATATGAATACCTTTAAATGTAAGTGAGATCACAGAGCCAAAAGCACGAGTGTGAGATGTTTGTACACAGATAATCTTAGAATAGACATTTCATTTACAATACGGTAACAGCTTCAAGTAACAGGACTGAAAGAGGCTTTTGGGGAGGTGAAAAAGGTATCATTAATTACAAGTTTTGCTTTCTGTGTTCCTCTCTATGTTTTTGTGCAAACTAAAGTACAGTATGTACACTGACAGCCAAACTCTCCCAGCCTGCATCATGAAATATACATAAAAGTTTGGAAAGATCAGACGCTCACCAATGAAAACACACACACACACACACACACACACACACACACACACACACACACACACACACACACACACACACACACACACACACACACACACACACACACACACACACACACACACACACACACACACACACACACACACACACACACACAAATGATACAACCAGAGTTACATTGTGCACACATCTCTCCATCACCTCATGAATATTCATTCAGCCAATTTCCAACTTATTTTGGCAGCTGAAGGTGAGAAGGCCACTTAGACATTGTGTTTTCTGGCTGCCTGTGTTGCAATGTCAGAAATATATCACACAGCACCTGCAGGAAATGACACTTTTGATTTCTGAGGGCGGATAAAAGTGAGAAGAGATCTTGCTTCCGATTATTCATGATGCCATGCAGCAGCGGGCAGCGTTCTTTCTTTTGGACTTGTGTTCTGCCCTCACACAGAGATGCCGGGTGGATGATCACTCAATTACATGTGAAGAAACTTCTAACATTAACAAATGAGATATCCTATATGCCTCTTTTTGTCTGGATGGCAATGAGAGCAAATGGAGACACTGACTACTGTTTATCAGATTTTTTTTTCTCCTGGGAAAACACCAAATTAATTAAATTTAAAAAAAAAGTGAAAATAGAGACCAGAATAATCTCACATAAAAGAAGAACAAAGAAAGAATAAAACAGGCCAAAATAAAATGAAATAAAATTAAGAAAAAATAATAAAGAAAATAAAGACCAGAGTAATCTCACATAAAAAAAAATATTTAAAAAAAGTTAAGTAAAATAAAATAGAATAAAATAAAATAAAATAAAATAAAAATACAATAGAGACCAGAGTAATCTCACACAATTAAAATTGAAGAGGCCAGTTATTAAATGAAATGACATGAAATACCAACTCCTCCATTCTTCTGTTCATCGGAGCATATTACTTGACCCCATCTCAATTATTGTTTTTTCTTCTCTCATTGGATCATGGATCCAGAGCAAAGTGACAGTTTTCTTGTTCTGTTCTTCTGGCGTGTCTGCAGCCATTTTGAGAAGACAACATGAAGCCACAAAAGCCAGTGTAAGCTACATTCTCTGCACGGGTTTAGTGGCCTAAATCACTTCTGGATCCCATCTGCCGCACGTTTGATGAAGAGATTGAGAGGGAGGGAGAGGAGAGAGAGGAAAGGAAGGAGGGAGGGAGGGGATTCTCCTGTCTTTCTCATCACAGAAAGAGGACACTGCCTCTGAGACAGTATCCATCTGCTACACTCTGCAGAGAGCCATTTTCACTCTGACAGTCTATTTACCTTTAAAACTCTCTTCATCTCTTTCTCTGTTTCTCTCTCTCCTCGTCTTATTCCCTTGCTGCATTGCAGCACACGTTGAGTTATGGTTTCAGTGATATCATGTAGCAACAAAAAGCTCTTAACTGTGCAGTGCTGCCCAGCACAAGTCCTACAGTATGATGGGATGGGCGGAACCTCTATACTGGTTACACATTTCTACCACTGAATAGAATACTGTAAGATTGTGGAGATAGATTTAGCTCATACCTATTCATGTGCAGGACTTCTTAACAACACTTACATATTAGAACTATTACGAAACAATGTGAAAATACAGAGCGACGTGCGCAAGAACTATGCACATCATTGAATGCTATTGTATATTCATGTGGCAAATTGTGGAGTTGCAATACATACATATTTAGTGGTTTGCAATTACAGGTTTGTCTAAAGATGAAATTACTGTTTACAAACACAGTCTCAGTGGCTATACTTCCTGATTATTCAGATTAACGTGCTGTTTAAATTGAGCTGAAGAAGAAAAAAAGAAAAAGAAAACTTTTACAAAAGATCGGTATGGATTTGGGCTTCTTTAAGTTTAAATCGCATTATAATAATTATAATAACATATTAGTTAATGTTGAAATAAACATTAAAAAAGATTAGTAAATTCTTTACCAGTATTTTAAAGTAGTTAGTTCATATTAACTAATGTAATTAAATAATGTTAAAAAATCATAAAAAAAATGATTTAAAATCTAATTTGCTTTATTTAAATACAGGTCCTTCTAAAAAAATTAGCATATTGTGATAAAGTTCATTTTTTTCCATAATGTTATGATAAAAATTTAACTTTCATATATTTTAGATTCATTGCACACCAACTGAAATATTTCAGGTCTTTTATTGTTTTAATACTGATGATTTTGGCATACAGCTCATGAAAACCCAAAATTCCAAAAAAAAATTAAAAAAAATTAGCATATCATGAAAAGGGTCTCTAAACGAGCTATTAACCTAATCATCTGAATGAACTAATTAACTCTAAACAGCTGCAAAAGATTCCGGAGGCTTTTAAAAACTCCCAGCCTGTTTCATTACTCAAAACAGCAATCATGGGTAAGACTGCCGACCTGACTGCTGTCCAGAAAGCCATGATTGACACCCTCAAGCAAGAGGGTAAGACACAGAAAGAAATTGCGGCGTGGCATGGAGGCAATCAGCCTGTGGCACTGCTGAGGTGTTATGGAGGCCCAGGATGCTTCGATAGCGGCCTTAAGCTCATCCAGAGTGTTGGGTCTTGCGTCTCTCAACTTTCTCTTCACAATATCCCACAGATTCTCTATGGGGTTCAGGTCAGGAGAGTTGGCAGGCCAATTGAGCACAGTAATACCATGGTCAGTAAACCATTTACCAGTGGTTTTGGCACTGTGAGCAGGTGCCAGGTTGTGCTGAAAAATGAAATCTTCATCTCCATAAAGCTTTTCAGCAGATGGAAGCATGAAGTGCTCCAAAATCTCCTGATAGCTAGCTGCATTGACCCTGCCCTTGATAAAACACAGTGGACCAACACCAGCAGCTGACATGGCACCCCAGACCATAACTGACTGTGGGTACTCCAGTGCTGCTTCTCTGTAGCCCAGGTCAGGCGCTTCTGCCGCTGTTTCTGGTTCAAAAGTGGCTTGACCTGGGGAATGCGGCACCTGTAGCCCATTTCCTGCACACGCCTGTGCACGGTGGCTCTGGATGTTTCTACTCCAGACTCAGTCCACTGCTTCCGCAGGTCCCCCAAGGTCTGGAATCGGTCCTTCTCCACAATCTTCCTCAGGGTCCGGTCACCTCTTCTCGTTGTGCAGCGTTTTTTGCCACACTTTTTCCTTCCCACAGACTTCCCACTGAGGTGCCTTGATACAGCACTCTGGGAACAGCCTATTTGTTCAGAAATTTCTTTCTGTGTCTTACCCTCTTGCTTGAGGGTGTCAATGATGGCCTTCTGGACAGCAGTCAGGTCGGCAGTCTTACCCATGATTGCGGTTTTGAGTAATGAAACAGGCTGGGAGTTTTTAAAAGCCTCAGGAATCTTTTGCAGGTGTTTAGAGTTAATTAGTTGATTCAGATGATTAGGTTAATAGCTCGTTTAGAGACCCTTTTCATGATATGCTAATTTTTTGAGATAGGAATTTTGGGTTTTCATGAGCTGTATGCCAAAATCATCAGTATTAAAACAATAAAAGACCTGAAATATTTCAGTTGGTGTGCAATGAATCTAAAATATATGAAAGTTTAATTTTTATCATTACATTATGGAAAATAATTAACTTTATCACAATATGCTAATTTTTTGAGAAGGACCTGTATATATATATAAAAAAAACATTTTTTAAATGATAACATACACAAAAGACGTGTTATGGTGCAATACTTTATGAATATATTAATGGTTGTTTCAGCACCACTTGAAGGCAGTAATGCATTATAAAAGTATTCATAATGCCCTTTTTATAACGCTACTGTGTGTAGTCGCAGGTGTGCATTTATTAGCATTTTAAAATGGCTTTACAGATGACTGACACAATGATAAGTTTAAGGCATAATGAATGTATTCCAATGAATTATAAAACCTTTATCCTGCATTTACAGGTTTTTGATGATCTAATGTGTATGCAGCAGGTTTAGAAACCCCACCATTGCAAAGCTTCATCTAGAAAAATTGCATGCAGTGAACTCTGCCCAAAAGCTTAGACAAGCAGGCGCGCTCCATGTGAACAATATTGAAAGAGCGAGAAATAGAGAGATCACATATTCAAACAATTCCATGGCACAACCTTATAAATGAACACGTGAATGTTGATTTCAGTAACTTACGTGTTTCCTTCCGTATGACATTGTTCTTTTGCGCATGTGGGAAGTTCAGGACCAAAACCAGTTTACACCCGATTCTGATATCGGCCACATTTAAAAGATAATGTTAAAAGCCAAACAAAATTTGAGCAATAAACCAGATTCAAGCATTGAGGCCTGTAGTGTGGACATAGCCTATGGCACCTGTTCTGACTTCTTTATCACTCTTAGTGACATATCCCTTCCCTCCCCTCACATAACATCTCTCGTATTATTCCCTATGTGTGGTTCGTTCTTGTTCTCAGATCTGTGAGACTGAATTAGCACCTGACTCTCTCTCTCATCTGTGTTTTAATCCACACAGAGAGCTCCCTGCTGTGCTCTGAGGTCTTTAACTGCATTTTGGTTGCTAGGAAACAGAAAAGCATCATAAGAGTGGTACCTCTATATGCATATATTCAAACAAAATACAAGATGAGATACAGTGTATGCCTAAATAAAGTATAGCCTATTATATAATGGAAAAGGGTCTTACACATAATACCCTGGAAGGGTTCATTTTGGCATAATGACCGAATGGCTGTGCACTGTCCCACTTATTACATGGCTATTTACCGATGCATGGTAAAATCACCTAGCGCTCAACCTACTTGTAGCCTTTCATGAAAAACATGAAAACACCTCTGGGTTACTAAGCAAACAATTTAACATGTATTTATCATTAATACACTTCTTCCACGGTACAAATACTCATGCATCACTACTACTTGTTGGTTGGGCCTAGACTCATGATTCGCCACTGATGATCAGCATATGAAATGAATAAATGATACATAAATGGAAATCCTGGGGATCCATGCAGAAAGATAACAAATATTATTAAATCATGATGTCTCTTAACCGCTATTTAAAACACGTTTAAACCGAGAACTAATAGACACACAAATTCAAACAGTTTCAAGCACTTATGCTCCAGATTTAGCTCTATTTTATAGTATACATTCGCATACGATATGATGTGCTTTTTATAACCTTTAGATCTTTGCAACATCAAGTTGCATCATTCCATCCATAAGCAATCAAAATAACCTATTAATGCACACAAAAATGTTTCCCTAGGTGACCCTCGAGAGCCTGTTTTGTCTCTGGGGAATCTCTGCAGGGCACCGACGCCATTGGAAATGGAAACAGCGTCTCTCGTTTTTCAGCACAAAGAGCTCCCAGGTGCCCATAGGTGATGACTTTCTGTCCCTGATTTCCTGCTGTGTGTCAGATGTATGTATAAATATCCCGTGAGCTGTTTGATTTGTCATGCTTCTGCCCTTTGCAATCGTAATGATTCACACAAGTTTAGATGAACACTGCGAGGTTGGACGGAGAAGTCAAATGGCCAAAAACAGGAACAACACTATTGATTATGACAACCGTCCGAGAACCCCTAATGTTACAATATGACAAGCGATAATGCATGATCGATGGCTCTCAACGCCACTCTGGGTTATGAAACTGATCTTAATGATCTTTATGATTTTTGCACACAGCCGCGGTCTATTGAGTTGGTGGATTCTCAAAAATAATGGTTTCACATGGTTTTACATCCCTTTGCAGTCACAGGAGAATCTTTAGACAGACATGGCTCTTTAGAATACATCTATGTATTTCTGTTTCAAAAACCCAAGAATACACTCTTAAAAATAAAGTTTCCAACAAGTTTTTTTCACAGCAGTGCCATCGAAGAATAATGTTTGGTTCCCCAAAAAACCTTTCAGCGAACATTTCTTAAAACAAACTCTTTTTTTCTTAGTATGAAGAACATTTTAACAATCTTAAGAACTTTTGTTCATTATAAAGAACCTTTTGTGCAATGGATGTTAAAGGTTCTACATGGAATCATCTATGACAGTTCAGTCTAGAAGCAATACAATTATTTAATGAATATATTAATGTAACTTGTTTTAATCTATAAACAATCGTTATAGCTAAAAAGCTCAATGAATCATATATATATATATATATATATATATATATATATATATATATATATATATATTTAATTTAGCCATTGTATCTACATGCCAAATGACCTCTCACAGTAATCTGTCCTCATAGCCACACAGGCTGTTTTTTATATAATTTATACATAACCCAATTATACCACACAGCGCAACCCATAGCCATTTAGCAGATACTTTTACATTTCCAAACCACAGAGAGTGCTGCTCGAAACAGTCTGACTGACGAGAACAGATCAATTTGGACACAGGTGGATCAGTGAAACAAGCAGTGATATCGGTATGTGCTTCAGTCTAACCCAGTCCTGCATACAGTCGCTCTGCCTGGTTAAAGTTGGGAAGCACAGTCTCAACTCAATTGTTGGTGGGGGTTGGGGTGGTACTTCTTAAAATGTTATTATTCTAGTCTGTTAGTTAATAATTTTGTCTTTTTGAGTTAAAACATCTTAATATCCTTGAAACAAGACACTGCACAAGATATTAATTGAACTGTATTTTTGTCTTGCTGCACTGGCAGGCTTATGTAAAATTTAAATGTTTAATCATATTTTACAACATTACTGTTTTTCAAGTATTGTTGAATGCAGCCTCATCGAGCATAAGAGAATCCTTTAAAAAACAATTTAAAAAATCATACCGACCCCAAACTTTTGAACAATGTACATATTATTTGACCTTTATTTACATAAATCCGCATTACAGATTGTTTCATAGCAGCTTAACAATGATAAACAGGTAAAATACAATAAAAAAATGTTAATAACATAAAAGATTTGTTCCCTAGGTTTGACTCATCATTTAACAAGACATATTAAACAAATAGTGTCAAAATGTTTGCCCAACCCTTGCTATAGGCTACACTTAGTTATACGTGCTTATTTATAAGTGCTTCTCTGTACCAAATTGGCCAACTGAAATGAAAGGCTGTGTTTTGAGTCTCAGGTTCACAGCAGGCAGCAATATGACTGTGGTCTCTAAAATAATCAACATCAGAGTTTAATAGGCTTCTCTCTTTCATCACATCTGTTTACCCTATATCTCTCCTTTTCACTATGACACCCACAGAACTGCCTTTTCACCTTCTGCGTTTCCCAGAACAGCTCATTTACATTTAAGCTGCTTCTGAGTGGGTTTCTTTTTCTGTATATCTGCTTCACAACTTCAAACCAAACCTTCCTCAGAGTTTGGGGCACGCTCCCCGTAAGCATCTCTGCTGTTCTTTCTTTGCTTTGTAATCTACTGCAGCCTGTTCTTATATAGTCACAGGTGGCTGGACATGTTCGGATGAGTATGTTATTCCAAAGCAATTAGTATAAATGCACGTTTCCCCTGCAGTCTAATTTACAGCGTGATGTGTGAAGTGGCTTTTGTATCCCATGAGTGCATGGAATGAGTATGCATGTGTGTGTAAAAATGATCCTAGTGAACATTAGTAATGCCATTTTTATCATGGCTGCCTTTTTCCTCTGTTCAGTCAATCAAGAGGTTATTTCAATCCGACAGCACTGCAATAAAAATAAAAATAAAAAAAACTACATGTGACTTAACAGAAAGATACGAGGGCAGAAGCATTATACAGTATTTCAGTGCATAAAACAGTGTTTTATTCACCAACAACCCAAACTAGTTTAGCCAGGTACTAAATGTGCAGAAAAGGCCTACACTGCATTTCAATTAAGTCATTATCATCATTTTTCACAATGCAGATTTCTTCAAAGTAGCGCTACAGTAATAAACATAAAAAATATTGTAATGATCAGTGATGCAAACTTCATCAAATGAGACAAAGTAATCAACTTCAGCTGTAAAGCAGCTCTACAGAAGATAACAGTGTTATTATTCAGTTCAAGTCATTTGCAGTAAGTGTTGATTCAGTTCAACTGTGTAAAGTTATTTTCTAAGCAAACATAGCTTTTTAAATGTAAATTTGGTTTATCATAAATATAGTATTCACATGCTGCAAGGTACACCATTAGCACCAATGGAAAGTATTCCGTAATAATGCATTTGAAAAGGTTTGAGTACATTCCTATTCATAATTTTCAGTCACGTGACTGGCGTGGAGACCTTGCAGGCAAAACATTGAACTGCATTACAGGCATGTCAATTTTCAATCTCAAAAGAAGAAAAAACTAAAATATATATATGAACAAAATTGTTTGGGCACTTGTGATCTACAGTACCTACAGCACGCTATGTAAAACAATTATTGTGAAAACACTTTGCCTTAAAGCACATTATCTGTTGGCGAGCATATAAGCCCAGAATATGAATGGAATGCGCTAAATGGTTAAGCGATGTTTTTATAGAAAAACCATTTAACGAGAAACTGGTAAACCTGAAACTGGTACAAATCTGGTAAAAATGACAGGTGGGCATTGGTGAAAAGCCTTGTTTTGCGCTACAGGTAGGCGTTTCTAAGTGTGTGACATCACATCAAAACTATTAATAGATCCTGGAATCAGTTATGTATCCTCTGCATTTTAGCAATACTGATATGTATCATTTCTTTAGTGAATTGAGCACTAAAATAGTCAAGTCAAGTCAAGTCATCCTCATTTATATAGCGCTTTTAACAATGTAGATTGTTTCAAAGCAGCTTTACAGAGATAAAGATATAATTTAAGGTAACAGAGATTGGTTTGGTTTTATAGTGGCTCTTGAAAAATGTTTTTTCCAGCTAAAGTTAGTTTTGATTGATTCACTTCCATCTAAATGATAGTTTGTTATTAAATTAGGGAGAGAGAGAGAGAGATTATTGACTTGCATGAGTCTATGAGTATGTGTTTTAAAGTGAGCCATATTCTGTTTTACTGAGTTCCATCTCTCTCATTACTTGTTCTGTCGCGAGAGCTGCTGAGGTGTGAAGCTCATGGGACATTCTGAAGGAGACCAGATAAATATGCACAAATGCTAGGAGATTTCTGAAATGACAGAGTGAAAGATAAAGAGTGATAGCGAGATAAATGTGGTGATATAACATTTGGTGCGGTAAACAAATCAGTTTTATGAATATAGTACTTCCATAAAATACCAATGGTGTTGTGAAATGTCTTAAAGCCCTTATATGTACCACAAAAAATGAGAAATGAAAAAATTATGATGGGGTGAAAAATGAAAGGGTGGATTAAAAGAAAAAGAAAAGGAGAGGGGAAGGAAGATGAAGGAGTGCAGAAAGGGAATACTGTAGATGGAAGAGAATGAGAAGGGAAAAGCAAAGGGAAGAGGAACAATGAAGTAAATGAAAGGGGAAAGAAAGGAATTTGAACGTGAAAAGGGACAAAAAGTAAAGGAAAAGGGTGAGAAAGGAAAAAGAAGAGGGAAAATAATGAAAGAGGAAGGAAAAGATGAAAGAAAAAGGGAAAGGGAAGAGGAATGAAAATGAAAGGGGAAGGGGAAAATAAACTGAAGGGGATAAGGAAAAGAGGAACATGAAGGGAAAATGGAAAGGAAAAGTTGAAGGGATGAGAAGGTAAAGGGTAGCAGAAAAGAAATTAAAGGGGGCGGAGGAGGTGAAAGAAAAAAGGGAAAGGACGAGAAGGGGAAAATGCAAGAAAATAAGAAAGGACGAGAAAGGAAAAGGGAAGAGGAAAAGAGAGGAAAATGTGAAAGAAGGCAAGAAGGGAATGGGAAGGGAAATGGAAATGAAAGGGGAGGTGGGAATTAAAACTGCAGGGAAGAAAAAGCAACAAGAAAGGGAAAATGGAAAAGGGAAAAGGGAAAGAAGCAGGAAATAAAACAGGGAAAGAAAAGTGAAGGGACCAGGAACAAGGTTGAAAAAGATAAGTGAAGATATAAAGAATGGAAAGGGAAGAGGAAAATAAATTAAAGGGTAAGGAAAGGGTGAAAAAAAAAAGAAAAGAGAAGAGGGATGGAAATTAAATAGCCGAAAAGAAAAGTGAAAGATCTGGGAAAGAAGTTGAAAGTGAAATGGAAGACAAAAGAAGGAAATAAAAGCGGAAAAGAAAAGTGAAAGAAGTAGAAAAGGAAGAGGAAGATATAAGAAGGAAATAAATGCGGAAAAGAAAAGTGAAAGAATTGGGAAAGAAGTTGAAAGGGAAAAGTAAGATATAAGAAGGGGCAATGAAAGGGGAAAAGGGAAGGAATACAAAGGGGAAGATAAGAGTTAAAAAATAAAAGGAATGAAATAAAAAGAGAAAACAATTAAATGGAAATGAGACAGTAAAAATGTAAAGGGAAGATGAATGGAAATGGAAGGAGAAAAAAAATGTCAGAGGGACAGGAAAACAAGGGGAAAGAAAAGGGAAAGAAGAGGGTTCAGGATGAGAAAGGTATACAACATATAGAACAACATTCAAGAGAAGAAAAGGAAAGACAGAAGAAAGACAAGGAACAGTAGAAGTAAATAACAAAAGGATGAAGACTGCATGTGCCATCACTGGCTCTCTGTGATCCATGCTCATGTTTCATCTACATTATTCTCTTTTACCGAGACAAATCTGTACTTTCAAGACAACCGTAAACATCCTTAACAATCTCACACAGCAGGGTAATCACATTGAGGAGAGACACATTGTTATGGAGACTAAAAAAAAAGCCTTCAAAGTGCTGTTTGAAATCACTGCCTCAACACTTAGCAATAAGCCACACAGTATTTGTCTTGCGCAGACATGCTAACACAACAAAACAGAGAAGTATAGACACTAGCCTCCTGCAGGCAAAGCCAAATCAGCCTCCAATGCTAGTTTAATTCACGCTATTAATGACTTTCTGTGAACTGTGACACAGGCAAGTTTTAGCATCAAGAGTATTTGCTTAATTAAAGGGCTACAGGAAGTAATGAGCTGTCTGGACTAGAAAGCTGTGTATTCCTGCTCTATTAGGATGAGTCAGCTGTGAAAAAGATGGAGCAGTATCACAGGTCTGGTGGTTATAACATCACAAGGGTTTCATTCTCTTACTGACACTGGTTTTCTGCTTTGTTTGGTGTGAACCACCTTTCAGAAGTTACCAGGGTGAAGGTTCAAAGATTGATTTATCATGTGGCCTTTATTTAACAACGCATGTTCTCATAAGAAGACCCTTCAAAAATGGTTCATTTGGGTGCTAGTGGCCACATTTACTAATGTCTGTCGACTTCTCAATGAAGCACTCAAATGGCCATAGGTACTGGCAGTATATAGATTCCAGATGGAAATTTCAATCTTTGAATCTCTGAAAGGAGATATTTTATGTATATATACATTTTATTATTATTAATTATTATTATTATTATTATTATTATTATTATTATTATTATTATCTTCTTCATGGGTTCATTTGAATGCACTATATTTATATATGCATACATACAATTCATTATAGTAGGCTACATAGGTTTAAACCAACCCTAATTCGTACCAATTCATACGACCTCTCTCGTACGAATTAGTAAGCTTTTTGCTAAATCTTACATATTTTACGAGTTGGCCAATTCGTATGAATTTGTAGGAATGACCTACCCCTGACCCCGCCCCTAAACCTACCCATCACATGGGTTTAGATAAATCGTACAAATTCGTACGAATTAGCCACCTGTTAATCACTTGTACAAATTCGTACAAATTGGTCGTGAGACAGCGTTGTTTTAAACTTAGGATCACTCAAAATCAACAAAATAAAATATAATTATAATAATTATTATTATTTGTTCATATTGTTTAAACTTAGGATCACTCAAAAATAACAAAATATAATATAACAATAATAATTAATAATTTCTTCATATTGTTATTTAAACAATATTTTATTTATACATATTTAAATATTTTTATTTACATGGTTTTTATTTACATTTAATTCATTAGGCCATATTTCATAAGTTTTAACTTGACTAGAATTTATTATTGTTGTATAATAATACATTATTATTACTATTATATAGAAGAAAATGTGTTAGTAGCGTGGTTTAGCATTTAGTGCATGTACTTCAGAAATGTTGAGCAGAACATGCAGGTTTGAATCTGCCATGCATGTCTTGATTCCATTCCTGCTCTCGATCTAATGTCTTTACTTTTTGACTAAAAGTGGCCTCACAGCTCTGTCATGCATTGTCCAAATGAAGTAACAGGACGTGAAGACTCACTAAATTGTCCTTTTGGAAACGACAACATCATTTCCATATGTAACTAGGCCTGTATGTCACTCGGCTGAGTGTGATGTACACAGCCGAACGCTGCTGAGAATCAAATCCCTCTCAAATCCTACAACCATCTCCTCTGCAAAGTGGCCCAAATTGAATAATTTCAGAAGAAATGCTCACCACACACAGCAGACTCAAAAAGCTTTCTTTATCTCTTTTCACGGTCGTTTTCTTTCAATCTCATGAAATCTTACATTCAACCCACTGAAAGTCCGACAGCACACACGCTGTATCGAACCACAAGCATCCTTTCAGAGGCTGTAATAGAGCAACGCTGTGTCTCGAACAGCTTTGTGTGCACATCTCTGTGTGTGTGAGGAGGGTGTACCAATGAGAGAAAAGCTGCCTTAGAAGAAAAGTGGCATGAAGAAGAAAGACAGACAGACACAACATAAACACACGCACACACACATGCAGACCGTGCTCCAGCAACTTCTTCTCTGGCAGTGGAATCTGCCCAAACAGTATTAGCATTCATCATGATCTCTTCCTCTCCTTTGGTCTGGGTGACGGCGCGACCCTGGCTCAGAGCTCCAGCCGAGCGCTGGATTTTAAGTGCGTCTGTAAGAAGATAAGCCTTATAAGCCGCAGACATGCACCTCTCAACTGTGTCTGGAAATCTGATGAAGCGCACATCATCTCATACGCAGCTGAACGGAGTCTGTGGAAGGTTTAGTTCACACGGCGCAGCGGGAGATACTCAACAGATACTGAACACACTGAATACAGATCTCTTTCATCATGATGTCGACTCCCTGACTCCTGCATGTTTGAATATAGTAGCATGTCTCACTTTCTCTAGTCGGACTTCCTTCAGATAACTCACTCTCTCTCTCATACTACACAAAACACATTTGGTATGATGCACAAGAATAGAAAATGTTCCATATTACCTAATGATATAAGTCCACAAATGTATCTGTGCCTCCGGTGCGTTCCGTAAAGTTTCCAAACAGACTTTCTGTCCCATGCGTACCATTGTCACCGTGTGTCTGCGCTCCCTTGCGGAGCGTGTGCTGCTCTGATCGGATCAGGATGTGTGTGTGGGAGAATCCTCTCTCACTCCTCCGCTGCAGCAGCTCAGGCGAGCCGAGAGATCCGATTGGCCGTCTCAGAGCTCACGGAGCGTCCGTCATGCGTGCGCCAGCCCTCGTTGCTTCTCTCTCCCCCTCTCTCTCTCTCTCTCTCTCTCTCTCTCTCTCTCTCTCTGGCTCTGTTTCTAACCGCCTGCATACACTGCTTGCATACCAGTACAAATCATTAATTTCATTTTCTTCGATCATATTAATATTATCACCACTAGTATTTCATTTTCTTCATTGCACAATGCTGATTTTTCTCTGTCCCCCTCCCCTTCTTTAAGGTCTGTCTTTTTTTAAACATATTTTATTACTCTCCCTCAAGGCTGTATTGACACTGTCATCTAATTTTTTCATAGATATTTCTGACAGACTGAATTATACCTGGGACACTTTCAAATGTGGTAATAAATCTGATAATTGTTCATTTTACCTAGTTTTTTACCCTGGTTCTGCCTTTTCAGATTTGCGGTACATTTATATGTACAGCAACCATCATAACTCACTTTTCGAAATGTCTGACTTCATTGTTGTCCAATTTCAGAGCAAAAGCATATTTTGAGAGCTTTGCTTTGCTTGGACTGCGAAAAAAAGAAAGAAAAAAAAACCTTTTTGTAAGCTTTAATGTTGCAATAAAAACGGAAGAAGCGACAGATCTTTTCTTCCACATTGTTACATACATCTGAGTTTAACGGATTATTGAAAAAAAAAAGAGTAGTGCAGGGACTTGAATCGGTTGTTGCATTTTGGGGTGTTGCACTAATTAATGAATGCGATCTTGCAGTGGACTATGGAGGGGCGGGGTTTAAGCGGAATAAATGATTGGAGAAGTCCACCATATGTCACCAGAGTGAAGACCATTTATTTTCACACTATACTATCAGCTATACTATCGTTACGAGTTCAACGAAAAGAAACATACATGGAAGAATCATTCACAATAATATCTATAACATGCATGTAGAAATAAATAGGGAGAATTGTCATGCCATGCCGTTTTTAAGAGAAAGCCAATTGCATCTGCATTTGATCGAACAAACTAACGTGCAATCGAAAAGCTGTGATCCTGATATGATTGGCACCTGCTTTGAGAAAATCAGTTACGAATACCGGGCGAAAGCGATGTCATCTAATTAATATTCATGAGCCACGCTAATAAGGTTTATAATGTTCCCCCAATCTTTTCAATTCACAACATCCCATGTGTATTTGATCTACGGTCATTTAGTCTCCTTTTATTTTTCCTACTTGAGGCAGCAAAGAGCATTAATGCTTTACAGAATATTGTCAGTCATATACATAATTTACATAAATATTGAGCCACTGACTTGTCTTTCAACTAGTCAGCAGATCATTGTTTATGTAAATAATGTCTGCCACACCATTACGGTTTATTTAATAACATGTTTTCTGAATGCAAAGTGTACCGGGTTGCGTAATTCCTACCATATTATAGGTTATTATTATTGTAGCTTCCTGATGATTAACAGAAAATCACTTGTCTTGTCCTTTGGTTTGTATAAAGTGACAAAAACGTTACACACTCACAATGGAAGTCGTATGTTTTCAGTCCGATTTTTGGTAACTCTTTACTTAAAGCCCTTATGTATAAAGCATTATAAAGGTATTTGTAATGTGAATACATTACATCTTTTCATAAATATTTGCAGATTCTGAAATTGGTTGTTTGTCGTGTGTTTTATTGCATTATACTTTCTAAAGGTGTTCAATCTATGAATAGATAAGTATTATAATGTATTATAATGGTGGTTACAATTATTTATGAGACTATACATTGCATTATTTTGCCTTGTGCATTACAAGGCATTAAATTACTGCATCAAAATAGTTTTATAATGCATTTTACAAAAAGGCTTTAAGTTAAGTGTTACCATATTTGTTTTTCTTTTGAAAGAAAGAAATTAATATTTCAGCAAGGATGCATTAAATTAATCAAAGGTGAAATTATAGAAAAAAAGTTTTATATTTCAATAAAAGTGTTATATAAGTGCAAATAATCCTGAAAATAAAGTTTCTACAAAAATTAAGCAGCCCAATGTTTTCAAAATTTATAATAATAATAAATGTTTCTTGAGCACCAAATCAGCACAATTTTTTTTTTTACTATATTCTGATCAAATAAATGCAGTCTTGGTGAGCATAAAAGACTTCTTTCAAAAATATGTTTTCAAAAAATCTTACCGACCCCAAACTATTCAACGATAGAGTGTAGAACAAGCAAAACTAAAATCATGTGATCCACAAGACGACACAGACCTAAGAGCTAAACAAAACTAAACCCATGATAGTCACATACTTCATATAGTTCATTTTTGAGTTTTAAGTAAGGCCAAATGCCCCAAATGATGCACAAAACTACTCGACCGACTTTCCCATCAACAATAATAACTAACTTTCCTCAAAGTCTGAGTAGAACACAAAACGTATTTTGAAAGCTTTGTTTTGCTTGGCCGCAGAGTGGAAAAACCTATACGGTATGCTGTACTCATGATATCGGTGCAAACCGCAGCAAATAAAAGCATTTACGCACCCATGTCTACTGATAACACAGCACA
The DNA here is from genome assembly GCF_051911475.1 of Siphateles boraxobius. NCBI lineage: Eukaryota > Metazoa > Chordata > Actinopteri > Cypriniformes > Leuciscidae > Siphateles > Siphateles boraxobius. The sequence continues at coordinate 31,836,594 of NW_027508699.1, forward strand.
GAACAATTTACAATGCTTTCCAGCAATATATTAATGCAAAAAGAGTCAGATATGCCTAAAAAATGTAAACAGAAAATAAATCACATACACTATAAGTCAAACTATCAAGATGCGCAGTGTAAATGCAGCCGATATACCTCACAGCTTATACCTTTCATTTTATTATATCGGTTTGTCATCCCTAGCTCATTTTCTCCTCTCCCTCCTGCAGGTGAGTTGAAGACCAGCGGCGTATCTTTTCTCTCTCGCTCTCTATGCCTTCTCTCTGGGGCTTTAAAGGGAAACTTAATGAATAATGAAGAAAAGATGAGATGTAGCAAAGGAGAGAGTAAAAAAAAAATGATTTGAGGAGATGGGGAGTGGGAATGAGAGGCCCTTCATGAGTCTCCATCGCATTTGAAAGGATAGATATAAAAAAAAAACATTGAAAAGAAGGAGTGAAGGCCTCTCCAGTGTGTTCACCCATCAATTAGTCGGACAGCAGGAGGTGTGGAGGAGAAGGGAGGGAGAGGTGGAACGTGTGAAGTGTCGGACGATTAAACCGGCGAGAAGGAGAGGTGAAGGCTGAGGAAAGGAGGACTGCTGAAAGACAGCCGGGACACGAGGCAGTTACTGACTTCTCAACTTCACTCTTTCCAGCTATTTATCATTCGCACACGCTATCTGTCCAGTCCCTGGAGTGCACGCGTTAACGTTTGCCACACACAGGGCAGGCAAAGAGCTTCCACTCAAACGAGTTTGTGGTAAAATCAATGACAACCTTTCACCTATGACCGTTCGGTGATACGTTGAGTTCTAAAGCAAAAGAAATATGCTATCCATGGCTTTCTTGCATTCAACAGAACCAACTAACTAACAGATCAAAGATTTTTGGTCAGTTTGCCCAAATCTGCTAAAAAATTATATTTTCACTTATTTGAGTGCACTAGCATACAGAAGACCTCAAACACATGGACAACATCTTCAACATGTACTGTTATTGCTTAAAATAAAATAGATTTTTTTATTTTTTTATTTTTATATACTGAGTATGCTATGGTCTGAGTGTAAATTTAAAATGCATTTATATGGACTTTTAGTAGTACAATAGCATACATGCACGGAATTTTCAACATAAAAAGTGTAAAATAAGAAGTAAAATCAATTTATATAAATAAAAAATGACATGATATAGTTTAATAAATAAATAAATAAATAAAAATAATAAAAACATATATATATATATATATATATATATATTTCATATTGACTTTTAGGAGTTCACTTTAGAACCCCCCGGAGATAGGCCTATGCATGTGTGTGGTTATTTGTCTATGGAAGTAAAATAATGCCAAATGTTTTTGAAACAAAAAAGCCTGTTGGATTGCACTACTTGAACAAAATATGCATTGCATTAACCATGCTTGCATTTTAATGCATTGCATTTTTAGGGCTTGCTTTTTTATGGTCTAAAATTCAGCATGGTTGAATATTTAAGCTGAGAATATTTCAATTGACCCTTCTCAAAGACCCGCCCCCCTTAGTTACTGTCGCTATGTCCGACAAGCTACGCCGCTCTCACGCACAAACCATGTTCTCACGCAGGGAAAAATACATCGCGGATCAGAGAGGAGACTGACAATACGCTGACAGACAGGACAGACCAGGTTACTTTTCGGTTACTTTTGATATTAAACATATTAAACAAAGTCTCACCTTTCAAATTTGCTCATTTTTAAAAAGAATTTTAAACAATAAATACCGTTTTGTGGCTCTTTAATGTGTCGTGACAGATCACTGTAGAGCCTCAGTTAAAGCTGCTCGTGAACCGATCATCTCTTCCTTCTAGTTCATTTATAGCATCAAATAAATATGAATGAAAATAAGAAGGAATGTTGTTTTAACCGCGGAAAGGCGTCAGTATATTCAGTTTTTCAAGTTCAAATCCTCCCATCTTAATCTACTAACTCTCCTGACTGCTTTGTCGGACAAAATGGCGGATGGCGAAGTATGATTGGTCAGATCACCTGTCAATCAAGCTCCCTGCGAAGGGTCAATTCAAAACATTTCAAACACATTTTTGTGTTATTAAAAATGCAATAATCCATATTCACCTTTCGTATTTCACTTCCAAAATATTCAAACGGTTTAAAAATACAACCTATAAAACTCAAGAGGCAATTTTCGGTCCATTTTATTTCGCTTTGCAAATTCGCTTCCACAAATTCAGTGGTTCAAATTCGACAGTCAATTCAACATTGACATCCAGGAACTGCAGGAAAAGCAGTAGATTACCGAGCACAATCTCCATCTGAATAAAATAATGGTCTGCATAATATTTAGTATTTCATATTGAATTAAAATGTGGACATATTTGTATAAAACGAACTACAAGTCTATCGCACTACCACCTGTGGGAAGCATTGCTATTAATAAGCAATTTATAAAATAATTTACATATATTGTCACACCAGCCTTATGGGAATATTCTATCAATTATGCAATTAAGTAAGAACATATAAAAGCATTTGCAAATTAATACAACCCTTAGTCTATGGCAATGGCAGCTTTGGCCTTATTAGAGGACATTGCTATGGCAGAATCCGAAGAGAACGAGTTTTTAGGGACCATAATGATTTTCTGGCCCAGGATGATGACTGGCTTATCAGCCGTTTTCAATTTCCAAGGGCTGTCCTCTTGGAGCTCTGTGCGGAGTTGGGTCCGAATCTAGAGAGAGAGACAGCGAGGAGCCACGCAATACCCATTCCCTTGCAGGTGCTGACAACACTTGGTTTCCTCGCAACTGGTTCTTTCCAAAGGGAACTGACAGACCGCTCAGGAATAGGCCAGTCGTGTTTGAGCCGCGCAATGCCAGCGGTATGGGTCGGGATCATCCGCATGTCTACCAGGTATATAACGTTCCCATATTATGCAGGTGACCAGCCAAACATTAAAACGCAATTGCAGCGATAGCCGGTTTTCCTAATGTAATCGGAGCGATCGACTGCACACACATTGCTATAAAGGCGCCATCTGAAGAATAATTTGCATATGTGAATCGGAAACATTTCCATTCAATAAATGTGCAGATAATATTGGTTACCTTCGTGGCAGTCCTGTAGTAAATCCGAGTCTCCCACAGCAGCAGATACTACTCCAGAGAGTAAGGTGTCACTCATAACTGAGGCAACTAAGGGTGTAAGTTCATCGACCCCTTTACCACTGCCTGTTCTGCCCACACTTTGTCGGTGCGCAGCAGTTCTCCATTTAACGTCCAGCTTTATATCAGACCATTTCTTTTTAAGGTCATTTACAGTGCGACTTTCAGATCCCACCGCATTGACGGCATCAGCCAAACTCTCCCACTCATATTTTTTCCTTTTGTTATTAATTCCGGAGGACAAAGTTCCAAATATTATTTTTTAGCACCTCCGATTCACTTTCTGTAAAGTTTCGTCTCTTGCCGCTTGCTTTAGCCATTTTCTTACTCCTTTCTTTTGCCAAAGTGGACTCATTACCATATTTAAATGTATTTAATTAAGGGAGGATACTGGGTGGGGCGTTATGCTCGTGCATGTGCGCTCATTTTTACGTTAATTGGGATGTACAAAGAGAATATGCGTTGGATCCTTCGTACGCAGAGATTCATACATCTGTTTTTTTTTTGTGCGTACGCACATTTACAACTTTGTCCGTACGCAATGTTTTAGTATGAATTCAACGCAAGTCTTTGTACATGAGGCCCCAGATGCCTTATATTGCATCCTGAAACTAGTGTGGTTACAGCTTTAAAATAAAAATATCCCCCAAAGAGAGTGTGTGTGTGTGTAAAATCTAAAGTGTTATATCCAGAGCTGTTACCGGGTTATTATCGCCCTCCTCAAAGCAAAGTGTTAATAGAGGATGTAGCATGTACAGTATGTAGGTGTTCACTTGAAGCTAAAACTGAGGAGCTGTTACAGCGGCAACATACGGGACATATAGTGGTAATATGCTAAAATATTACTACGTTTAAATTAAAACATGAATGAAAAGTTGTGTGATATTGTCTTATATTCCTTAAAAATAAAATGATAAATAAATGTTTTATTAAATAGTTTTGTAATTATTATTGGAAGTACATCCTGCTGTACAATATATAATATATTCATCATCATTTCTTATCAGATGCATCATTTCATGCTCATACAGTATGTTTAACAGCACATCTGAGCATGTTTACCTGGAAGAACAGTCTTGGATGCTGTTACTGCTAGACAACTGTGCTTGGCACATATTGATGAGGTCAGGCTTTAGTCGTATCATTTTTTATGATGTGTTAAGTACAAGACAGTCCTTCAACACTGACATACAGTTTTACGGTAGATGCGACTGACATATTGATCTGGGGGGAAAAAGAAGAAGCTTTTTTTTTCCGTCTGGGGTCTTCAAATAATGAAATAATGAGAGAGAGAGAGAGAGAGAGAGAGAGAGAGAGAGAGAGAGAGAGAGAGAGAGAGAGAGAGAGAGAGAGAGAGAGAGAGAGAGAGAGATACCAAATTATTACAAAAGTTATAACATTTAAGAGATATAATTTATACAGTAATACATTTCTCTTCAAACTCTGCTATCTATCTAAGCTGCTATCTTGTAAAGCTCTCAGCAAACTCATTTGTTTTCTATTTTTGTTAAATCATTTTAGTAGAAACATAGATACAAAATAAACACTAATACAAAGTTACTTAAAAGAATCTTTAAATTAAACTAACAATAAAATCTAAACAATACAATCTGCCAAAATCTAATGTAATATTAAAAAAAAAACACACACCATTTTAGCATTAAGTGGTAGTTAATTAAATTTTTAATTTAGTCGGAAATAAATATTGTTTTTTTATTTAAAAAAAAAGCAGACTGTGTTTTTATAACTTCCAAAAAGTAACATCAAATTAAGACTTATTTTTGTAATGCATAAAATGCATTATTATTATTATTATTATTATTATAAATTATTATATTACATTACAAATAATAATGATAGTTTTTGTTGTTCAATATAGTGATTGATACTTAATCATAATTATGAATTATGTAAAAAAAAAAAGAAACTTATAGAATATCGTTATCTGCATGTCAAATCCAGTTTGTGATTAACACTGACTTAACAGCCATCTTAATATTGAATCAAATGAATAGTCAGAACTCATTGGTGTCATTGTTCTCCTATCAAGTCAGTTGACACAGGTTGATTCTTAGAAGGTTCCAGTGGACGTGGGGTATTCGATTGGCTGTGTGATCGGGGATTGGGCAATTAATGCACATCCAGCTCAATGGAGAGAGATTATGCAAGAGAATCTCATTTCAAGCTGCTGCTCTGGGTGGCAGGGTATGTGTGGGCTACTCCATGACACACAGACAAATGACCAGCGAGCGGGCGAGTGTGAGGAGAAGATTGGAGAAGCAAAGGCGGCAGCTCGTACGGCTTCTGTCCATGTCCATAATCCACTGTTGACTTCCAAAGAGAGTTTCTGCACTGATTAAATAACCACACGCACTACCAGCTCCAAGGTCATGAGTTTGATTCCCAATGTAAACCTTGAATATTTCTATAAAAGCAACTGTCAACTGCAGACATTACAGTTATTGAGACCCTGATTTGTGTCACAGTGTGAATGAGCAGTACAGTTTAGTCTCACATACTCAAGAACGCATGACGCTCATGTTTTCAGCATCTGCCATCCTAATCCACATGAACTTCACCATTTCATTTGACAAATACTTTGTCACAAACACACAGAACCTCAAAGGGCCTAATTTGAAGAAATGATGACAGAAATAAATTATATATTGTACAGTAGGGCATGTTTCTCATATAACAATAATAACAAAACTGTTAATAAAAAAAATGCATTGTAAGCGAATATCACACAATGTCATGCAACTTTTCATCCATTTCTTAATTTAAACTTAATTTATAGCCTATTTGTTTTTTATTCTTAAAAAAAGAATATCATAGGGAACTATTATTGATCATAAATATTCTATATATGAAATGAATATGAATATAATGAAATATATAATAAATAACATATTATATATATTAATATTATTTATAATGAATTCAATTTATTAGACATTTTTGATTATTAATATTTAATGAAACCATTCAAACAGAATGAAGGAAATTTAAAATGCAGAATTTGGGAACAAATAAAACTGATTTCATATGACCCTAAATTATGTACTACAAGGCTTAAAACTCTGAAAACACAGAGGACCTGGAGGAGTTTATGAGTTTCTTGACTCACTATGAGGAACATTTCAAAGTGCTGTAATGGTTTTTTATTTTAAGAAATGGCACATTTAGAAAATAACCCCATTACCTGATAGACATCACTGAAACATGGGTCTTGAAATATCTCACCTGTCTCTGTGACAGCACTAGACTCTAGACTAGAAAATACCATGACTTGATGCCATCAGATTCTACATTCAGCCAATCAGAACAGTTCCACATCTCCATCATTTTGCATGTTCACAAGGCAGCCCATATATGGTAAACAGGAAGCTGAAATTGTGTTCAATTGCATATTCAACTTCATTAGGAATTGTTAGATTGTCAAGTGAGAACTGTCACCTATAACACAACAGAACAAAGCAAAACAACAAAACACTAGATAAACACAAAAAAATATTATCAATTCTGGTTGAATTCTCAGAATGCCATTGTTGTCTAGTCCCAGAATATGACAAGAGTGCATAAAGCCCAAAGCTAAATATTCGTATGGCATTACAACAGAAGCAACATCTCAGAGGCAATATCTCCGCAATTCCCCTCATGCATATGCACAGAAGCTGCCGAACTGGTGACGTCTCCCAGCAGAAGGATGGTCTCCCCGGACAGCCATGGAAGACACTCAGGCAATTAAACTAGTCACAGGATCCATACAAACCACTGTTCCCGCCGCCAGAGGCAGAAACGCGACCCTAAAACTCTGAAACAGGTGCTGCTCGTGACAGTAGAATAAAGCAGCACCTTTTACTTCCACCATATTTTTATACGAGTACAAATCACAGAAGCACTTATGCTGAAAATTACCGCTAACATCCAATTTTTCGACCATCATTCCCCAAGATGAAGTACAGATGAGAACTTGTCTGGCTGCAAATCCATTTATATGCAGAACTTGTTTGGCAGAGAATGTCATGCACTGGCATTTATAAAGGAGAACATGTAAAATTGATTTGTTACCAGTTACCAGTAAGATCAAAATGATGAAGGAAATGCATTGTGGGTTTGGTAAATGGAGCTGGGAAATGCATGCAGAAATCATTACAGTTGTCACTCCCTCAGGTCAGGTGGTCCATCATCCCCATATACACACACACATATGGAGATGATGGGTCTGGATGACCAATGGATGTATACAGTATATATACACTGTACGGAGGTAAAGGTACCACATTTGAACAAAAAAATAAAAGAAAGCTTTAACAAATATAAATAAACAGTATCGTCATTTTTTGACGGAAACCTCGTCTATCCCTATTTCTTATTTATGTATTTTTAACCATAACTATTAGTCACCCTTTGCGTCGGTCTATTGGTTTTGTTTAACCAATGAAAAGTATTAAAAAGAGCTTGTGACTAAACCTCATAGCTGCACTGGATCCTCAAACTGTTGGTCAAACCTCACACAATTTGGACTATCTCTGCTTGTTCTTGTTAAAGAACTGGTTGTTTAAATAATACAGTGTTTTCTTTACTCAAGAAACACACACACACACACACACACACACACACACACACACACACACACACACACACACACACACACACACACACTAAGTTTGGTCTCTTTGTGGGGACTCTCCATGGACATGATGATTTCTATACTTTACAAACTGTATTATTTTCTATCCCCTAAACCTATCCATCACAGAATCCTTTTTGCATTTTTCAAATAGGCATCATTTATTAATCCATTTCCCTCGTGGGGATCGCTGGCTGGTCTCCACTATGTAGGTAATCTCAGGTTTTACTATTCTTGAGGGGACATTTGACGGACAAAACACGTAGGCCTATGTCCAAAATTCTCAGAAATCCGCTGGTCAAAAACCTTGTATTTTGAACAACCCTATTTATACGCTACTTGCCACTACTGCCACTTTCTTTTAGAAAATAATCAAATGCACCGTATCTCACAACACAATGTTCAAATCAAATGTAATAGGCCTATTCACATTTTTTCTTTTAACATGAGCTCCAACATTTGCATGTGATCACATGGAAATGCAGCCACTGACGTCATTCATTTTCACCTCCAAATAAATGACTGCAAACTCTACAATTCATTCATGGAAATAATATCAAAATAATTACAGGCATCTAAATTGCCTGAGCAAACAACAAGCTAAATCTAGATACAAGAAGCACAGTACAATAACTCACTGCTAGGTCAGGCTCATTCAGAGATAAATATGGAACATCCATCACTGATAATTAGAGGTAACATTATAAAAGTAGGCCAAAGCATTGCATGTCTACTCGCCTTAAAAGCTACGCTGAAATATGGTTATATTCACACTTCATTTAATCGAGAAGAAGGAAATTTAGGCCTTCAGCTCAACCATGTCAATCAGGAAAAAGCGGCAAAAACATCATGACAATCCTATCTGGCAATTATAAATGATCATTTCAGAATAAGAGACTCAGAGCAGATCAGTAAAGTTCAGCGATAAGTGAGGTGTTTACCTTAACATCTTTACAGTTTAAAGTAAAATAAACAGGGAATTTCAGAAGTTAATTACCATATGCAAATAAATGTAGCTTTTATAGACCGCTTTTTATGAGAACTAGCTCTGGAGGCTGTTTCAGAGGCTTCTTTCATTTAAAACGACTATTAAATATTACGGTTTCCCAGAACAAAGTGCACTGATATCGCTCTAGAGGTGTCTCATCAAACAACCTTGAAATTTCCCTAAGTTGACTGCAAAATCTAAGCAGTACTGATCACATTTCTACTTTAGCTTAAGGCTGTGGGTCAAAGGTCCCCCAGTGAGAGCCCATTACGTCCTTTCAGAAACGTTTCAGTGACCTTCATCATTGTCTCCCCAAGCAAGAGAGGAATAACAATTATAACCTCAGGGAAATGGTCCTTCAGTTATTAAGTGATTCTAATCAAACCAGCCTCCCTTTACATAATCAATAGTGTTTGAGCAGGACATGTAGCATTTCTAATTATTTACTATTTAAACCCACACTGATTCATACACACTTGGTTTGGAATTGGTCAGAAATTGCTTACTGCACCTTTAAGCTGTAGTCCAAAGCATCGTTGGCTTCCTTTCAATTCAGGGTTCTCAAGTCTCGCGCATTGGCCGTGAGGCTTCTCATTTAGTTTTCAGTTGATGAATGAAAATTCAAATTACGTCCATTTTCTTACGAAATTCAAAAACATAAATACCTTTTTGGCGCTGTGGCGTGAGATCGCTCTGGCGCAGCTCAGCTCAAGAGAAGCAGCACAAGGAGCGCACATGATCTTTTCATCTGCCGTAATAATACCAGTTACAGTGCGAAATAAACATGAATGAACATCTGAAAGTGTGTTAAAAGATAGAGTACATCTTATCGAAATCCGTATCATGTTACATGGAATTGCTCAATCAGTGTTTCAACCGTGGAAAGACGTCAGTAAAACAGCTTGTAAACAATGTTGTGTAACGTAACATTTACCTCAGAAAAACCATATCCAGTGACCATGAACTTGTCAGCTAGAAAAAAATACTCTAGAGGAGCATTGGGCCAGACATATGCACCATATAACATATTCATTATAACTTTTAATGTTCTTCAATATGTTTGAATAAATCTGGCAAGTTTTTATGACAGACACCATTTACATGTTTATTTTTCATATAAATGTATTATTATAAAATAAATAAGAGTGTAATTTAAGTGTTTGTATTCAAATCAGTTAATTTTCACCTTCAATATTATAGTAGGCTAATGAAGCATACTACTACTACACTGTCTTGTCTACAACTGACTCTCATAGTTTACAGCATTAGTTAAGAGATTTGTTTTCCTTGAGAATTTGCCATGTAGCCTACCTGATAGCCACAATATTCAATATTGAATCGAATCGAACTGTGCAATTTGTGTCAATACACAGCCTTAGTGGATATGAACAAATACAATAGAAATTCATGATTTAAGGGTATGTTTTAGGTTAATAGTTATGTTTAAAGGTGCAGTAAGCGATTTCTGAGAAACGCTGTTGAAAGTGGATTGGACAGAGCAGCACAACACACTTGTAGCCAATCAGCAGAAGGTCCACTCATGATGGGAGAGGAGAGAAAGTGAGCAAGAGGGAGATTTGTAGGAAGAGAGATGGCTGAGAGACATTACAACAGATAAACGGTCAGAGAAATATCACTGGAAAAAGAAGAGAGATGATCAGCCAAGAGCTTTAGGACCCGCATTAATAGAAAAGCTTTCCAGCGCTGGAGAGACCTAAGTGGGAAGGCCTGGAAACGGATGCTGAGGTCGCGTTGTTTCTGCTCCATACGCGAGTAACATTGGTTTTGCTATGTTTCACAGAACCAAGATATGCTGTTTTTTTAATGTTAGCTATAGTAACAGTTTTAAGTGCCATTGTTTGCCTGTTGGTGTACTGCTGGCGACTAACAACCAACTCTTGCTTACTCTTGTGTACTATATGTTCATTCTTTGTTCTTCCTCGTTGTTCATCATATTCTTCACCTATTTGCGAATCATTATTTTGCTCTGCTTCGGCTATGATAAGAGACATCTACTCTTTGCATTGTGTGTTTGCGCATTTTGTGGGCGGAACAATGAACGTAGGGGCGTGTTTGTTTAGGTTGATCTCAAATATCAACAGTGTTTCTCAGAAATTGCTTACTGCACCTTTAAGATGTAGTCCAAAGCATCGGTGGCTTCCTTTCAATTCAGGGTTCTCAAGTCTCGCGCATTGGCCGTGAGACACACGCAATTCAACCAGTTCACTCGCTCACACGCCACACCGTGTATTTCTCACGCTGAAAAGGCAATACCAACCAAGTTGTCATGCTAGCTTTTTATATAACGTTGTATACGAGGCGCAGGCACACAAAGTGAAGTTTCCATTAGGGCTCCTCCCCTAACTGCATGTGATCTCACTCCAAGCTTTTGATACAACTTGAGAACCCTGCAATTACTACAGAAAATAACTTTGACTCGTCCTTCAGTTTATGAAATAACAAGTTACATGCTCACAACATAAGTCCAATTATTGTATCTTTGCACTATAGCCCTCCTCTGTACACTACCATTCAAAAGTTTGGGATCAGTAATATTTTTTTAAAGATATTACCACTTTTATTCAGCAATGATGCATTAAATTGATCAAAAGTGACAGTAAGGACATTTATAATGTTTATTTCAAATAAACTTTCTATCTTTTCAATTATTTTGAACTTTATATTCAAAGAACCACAATAAAGCATCACGGTTGTGCACATTCCACATAGGGCTGTGCGATATAACTACAAAAATAATCACAATATAATGCTCGATATCGTTCGGTATGGATAATTATTGACATTTTTTATTAGAAAATTTTGAATTTAAACCACAGTTTTTTTAAAGTGTATTTGCAAGTTAGAGTAGAGTGAGGTGATGAACACCTGTCTAAGGTGCATCAGTAATATCAAATTAGAAATTGAATTAACCCGGTGTCTTTAATCGTGTCTCACATGACACTGTTATTCATCTTCAAGCAATATTTTAAGCTGTATGATATTCAGTATACCAGAGCAGCATGTAAGGGTAAATCGTAATGAATGAACAAGGTTCCCCTGACATCCCTGTATACAACGAGACCTTAGTCTCACTAAACTGTTCATAAATACTCCCTGTGTATGTATTCATGTGATTATTATGAGGAGACTAATGGAGTCTCGTGACTTTACATGATGCACAGGATCAATATTCACGGGAGAGAAGTATTTATGTCTGCAGATGAAATCTGACACAGATATCAAAGGGTTTGGAGATGCAGCCCTGTCGATGTAACCGAACACATCCACCCGGAGTCTGACATGATATCAACACGACGTAAGCCAGAGAGACAGATACAAGAAACTTCTCTTGTCTAAGAATGGATATTATGTCTGCAAGGCATATATGGCGAAAAACAGAGAAAAGAGCAAAATATGAAACCTAACAGGCCAGAAATGGTCAATATAACCTACATAAATGCACTGAAATTAAACAGATTGAATTACATGTATAGATTGACATTTTTAAAGTAAATTAAGTGAAATCTACTTTGTATTAACATAATACATTTTAAACTGGAAAAATATCATTGAAAACCTCTCAGTTAATTGATCAATTTCTACTTTTTTATATTGGCCATATACAGCTAAAAATGACATACTGTAAGACAAATAAAAAAACACAAAGGTAATTATTAGAATAAAGCATATTAGAATGATTTCTGAAGGATCATGTGATCATCAATGATCAATGATGCTGGAAATTAACCTTTACCATCACAGGAATAAATTACATTTTAAAATATATTAAAATAAAAAAGTTTTTAAATTGTAATAATATCTCACAATATTACTGTTTTTTTACTGCATTCATTATAAAATAGCTAAATGCAGCCTTAGTGAACATAAGAGACTTCAAAGCCATTAACATTAAAAAAATCTTGCAAACCCCAACATTTTTAACAGTAGTGTAGGACCTTTTTGTGCAGAATTTGATTTCAAAACGCCACAAAACAATAATAACAACAATACAGAGTAAATAAAGCTGGAACACACCAAAATTACACCATTATTAATTATTCATGCCCTAGTGCATGCTGGGAGTATCCACACCTTGAGAAACAATAATCACAAGTACACTAGCATGACAAAACATCACAACAACACAAAAAATGTTAATCACTGCAAAAATTAACGCACTACAGACATATCTGTGATTATAATAGAAATTACTGTTTATGTAGAGCGGACACTGGCAATGCTAAGGTCACAGGCTTGATTCCCAGGAAATTAATGAAATGTGACGCTTTGGATAAAAGCAACTTCCAAATGCAAAAAATGTAAAATAAATCTAGTTTGGTCAGATCACACTGCACTTCTCGCTACACTGTAAACTAAATATATATACAGATACAGTATAGTATAAGTAAAGGTTTTTGGTTCCCATTTCACAAGAAAATACTTTTTTAGTCTTTCTAGTTCACATAATGTGTTACTTGCCATTTCTTTGCAATTATTACTAGAATAATTTCTAGAAATGTCGGAGTGTAAATTCACCATTATGTTTTTTTCATTATGTGTAGATAGTGTTAATCACCAACCTCACTTTATTTAAAGTGGTGGTTGATTATGATTTCACTTTTCTAACTTTAGTTAGTGTGTAATGTTGCTGTTTGAGCATAAACAACATCTGCAAAGTTACAACGTTTAAAGAAAAGAAAGATATTTGCTTTTAAGGAAATTGTTTTTTTAAGGACTACAACAAACGGCTGGTAGGGACTACAAGACATTCCTCCCGGGTTAGTGACATCACTTACCCTAGAATTTGCATAAACCCCGCCCCCAGGAACACACAGCCCATGGCCCTGTCCCAAATGGTGCACTTCATGTGGACTTTCGGTCTCTTGGACTTAAATTGCGCGTGCTCGCCGTGTCTACGAGTCCGTAGGCCGTCCCATTTAGCATTTTAACGCTCTGAAGTGTGCTCAGCAGCGCCCCCTTTGTACCCTTGAAGCGGTCTTCCGTGAAGCCCGCATAGATGCAGGCTCCACGCACTTTAACTACCCAGGAATCCTTGCGAAATGCCAATCAGAAAACGGATGGGAGGAGATTTCGCTCACGGACTGTTAACATACCAGTTGTTACTTACAGTTTATACAAACATTATCGACCAGTGGTTGATATCTCAAACATAATAATAGCGTGTTAAATAATACGATCGCATTATGATTCATTACATAAATAGAACCGAATGTCATGGCTTATAAACGTAGTATGAATATTGAAACCTATACATTTTTCTTAAACTCATTTACATTTTAATTTTGTGTTAAAAAAGGAAAATGATGTATCATTATGTACAACTGTATTGATCATTTACATAACCATGACATCTATTTTAATGCCCAGGTGGCATATACAATTACTGTAAAAGCAGGCTGTGTAGTTCACATGGACATAAGATTTGGGAAAATAAAATAAATCCTGTTCTCGATGCTAAAGACTGTAATTTTTTTAATGATATTTGTGATAGTTTTCTAATAAAGGGACTGATAAGATGACCTTTAAGTTTATTCAGCTTCCACATCTGAGCTGAGACCTTCTTCCTGTTTCCGGCGTGACGATCGAGTCTGCCTCAAAAATACCTCTCAATGCGCCCTCGCGGACTCGCGCTAAGGGCCCTATAGGTCTGCACTACATGACGTCACCAAAGTGTGAACTCTGAGGAAGTCCACAAGTCCGGAGTATGCCATTTGGGACAGGGCCCATGTTAAGAAGAGGAAGAGTTGTTGTAGTAGAGCACATTTGTGAGTCTGCTCAAGCTGTCACATATGCATTTTCACATGCAATACAGTTCATAACACAAATGCAATAGCATGTCACTCTGTATCTTACAACAGTTCCCACACGAGCGATTTATAGAGTATCATGACAGAATATGCTCATTGAAAATAGTTAACTCCACATCAGCAACATAAATTCATCAACTTACCATTCAGAAATGTCCTGTTGCATTCTACATGTTGTCACTTCTTCTTGAGTCTCTCCATCATTGTCCGACTCCAGTTTAAAGTAACACCAGGTAACTTTTGCTATCGGGGTCCCCCTACAGTTGGGAAACAGTATTGTCCTCTACTACTGTCGTAAACTCTGTCATCGTGCATTTGTTGACAACCATGATAGCCCTGAACACTGTAGGAGGAGGTCACATGCAGGTGTTCTGCTTGCGTCGCGTGCGAAATGTCTTCATCCCAGGTAGAGTGGCATATATTTCAGCATGTCATATGAATATAATTTCATGGGTTTTATTTTTTTTCTAACGACAAATGATCACGATGATCACGTTTACAAGCCAGTGTCATTATAGTAGCCTAGTCTATTGGTTACTGTTTTACTGAATCTATATGATACTTCAATGCAATGTTTGAGTGGTAGATAATAACCATATATCGTCAATATTATAATATCAAGCTACTAGGGGTGTCCCCGACTAAGGATTTTCATAGTCGAATCATATTCGTCAAGTCCTGCCTATAGTCGACTAATAGTCGAATCATGTGTGTGGTGTTGGGGAGGGGGCGGGGCTTTAACATATTAAAGCCGCGATGTACAGAACATCACACAAAGATATAGAAGAAAATGTATAAAAAGATTTTGGATCAATAAAACTAAGAAATAACATAAATAACTGCAGAAAGGCCACACTGCAGATAGGATTTGCATTTCACATGCAAATTAAATCGGCTGAATTGCCTGTATGAGCACGCTCTAAGTAGGCCTACAGCGCAACATCGATGCACTGAAAAATAATCAACAATTAAGAACACAATATACATTTATAATAAATAAAAATACAAAACGAAATAAGTCAGAATCAAGCCACAAGAAGCAGAACAAATGTGTGCAAAATGCCTAAAGTGCAGGGGAACAAATATTCAAAACACAAGTCACAGATAGTTAAATTAGATCACCCTGAGTGATCAATTAATAAAATAAAAATAAAGAAATTATTAAAATAACGAAAGTATGGCCAGGATTGTCAACTTTGTCTTTTTAACTGCAGAAACAACAATAAACGCTAAACTGGAGCGGCAGTCTTTTTAGCTAAACATGTTCACAGCAGGGGCATAGAATTTAGAAATGTTAGAAGAATTTAGAAATTTTTTGAAATCACTTGTACCCATACCTGATCGAAAAAACAAAATCCAGTCTTTCACTCGGCCTGTGTCCGTTTGAGTCTTTTCAAATTGTGTGCGCGGATAAAATACATTCTAAAACGCTTAACGTGAAAAACGCTTAACGGCTTTGTCCTAAAACTGTTATATTAAAAGATCAAATTCTGTACACACCTTATTAATAAAGCATACTATATAGCCTACAGAAAAGCAGATGAGCCCAGAATATGAACGCAGCGCGTTTTATTATAGGCTACGTTAAGCATTTTCCTCCCATAGAAAACCGTTAAAGAAAAAGCTTTAGGCCTACGTGACTTTCTATAGGAGAAACGCGTTGCGTTCATATTCTGGGTTCGTCTGCTTATCTGCTCATAGAATGGTTTCTTAAGGTGTGTAGCCTACTGTATACATACATTAAGCACGTAAAAGTGCCATTTAAGCATTTTAAAAGCTTTTTTCACGTTAAACATTTTAGAACGTCCCGAGGAAAACCAACCTGTTAACGTTGGCCGGCAGAAGTGCGATCATGGTTTTCCTGATGAAAATGAAAATCCAGCCTTGGAGAATATCCTTTCTGATGGTATGCATTTAGATTTTCTTATCCCAGACATTTTTAAAGATTTAAATGCTGCCGACAAGACGCTCCTCTGTCGGTCACGGATCGAAAGTGAAACTTAAATCTGTCACGGGGTGTTTGGATTTATTCACGCTGCACGCACGTTACAAAATATTTATTAAAAGCTTCTTTCTTTGCACATTTTTATTGACAGCATTATCATAATAGGCTGTATATTAACGTATTGACAGAAAACCAGTAGTTCTATGTGAAATCAGACATTGAGCACATTCATATAGCCAAAATGACATAATCCTCGTTTAATAACACATCTGCGAAGATTCGACCGTGAGATTGGTAGTCGAATCAGGCTCCTCCTATCGAAGCATCGAATCTTCGACTATTCGGGGTCACCCCTGCTACCATAAATAAATCTGCAAATTTTACAAATCGATTTGCATTATAGCTTGAGGCAAGACAAATAATCATTACCTGATTCATGAAGATAAACGGAGGATAAGCTTCCGTAACATATTCAGGCAGACAAAAAAAAAAAAAAACAGACTACGGGGTGTCATTGGTTGTTGCGTTAAATGTTACCCAGATACAATAGTGCTATTTTCTGATTGGCTAACAACACCAGACGAATAACAGAGGAGACGCGCTTGAATTCATGCCTGTTCCACAGTGAGAGCGGCGCGGCCAGAGTTTTGGGCGCTGAGGCATATTACATATATTACAAATAGTTTTTCAGCGTGAGAAATACAATTTGTGGCGGGAGAGCGTGACAAAAGACCGAAATAAGTGACTGTCACGCTCAATGCGTGACACTTGACAGCTCTGCGATTTTAAGGAAGTGGGGGTGGTGGTGGAAGTGACGTATATGCCGTAAAGCAGTCGAGTTTTAAAGTTCTCTTTGTTCGCCGGTTACTACCCGAAACCCGAAGTTTAAAAGTACGATTAAAAACGCTACAGACCCTGTCAGGCTATGGCAGACGTGTCATTCAATCTATTGTAAGTCGATGTACCATCACAAGAGACTTGGAAATATATTATGAAGGTTGAAAAGTTACCAGGTGTTACTTTAAACATAAAAGGCAGAACAGTTTCTGATATTTCAGTGCATGTCTCCCTGAGGTAATTAGAGCTGCTAACACAAACACACACACAAGCTGTTTAAGTTGACTTATTTTACATATTGTAAAAAGGGGCATTATACCTGCCCTTTAATATCCAGCCCAATCTCATGAAAGTACGTAATTATACAACGAATGTTATTTCTCGTGCCATTTATACGCCAAAAATAGTTTTTCGTGCATATGGTACGCACTTTATGGCATGTGATACGCACGCACTCCCCATCCCTAACCAAGGGGTTTTCAGCATAGCATATGCATGCAAAAAACGTTTTTGATGTATAAAGGGCACGAGAAATAACATTCATGGTATAGATACGCACTTTCATGAGATTGTATTGTAAGATCATGTCACATAGATTTTACCTTATTTTTTATCTGTAAATATATGTTTATTAAACATTATTAAATCTTTAAAGGGACCAATAATTGAACCACTGTATACAAAATATTCAAAATAGTCTTTGTAGGTAATAAGTTTAGTGCAAATCAGCTTATTTTCAGCTTATCCAAACAGAAAAAGTAAAAACAAATTCCCTCATACATTTGCTTAACCACAAAGTGGTTTTCAGTGTGCAAAAACGACAACCTCCAGCTACAGCTGCGTACAAACACATTTAACCTCATCTGCTCCAGGCAGCCTGTGGATCCGTGGTTCTGCTCGCTTGTTGCACTTGCTTTAATACTTTAAACCAGCCGGTTGCTCTGGGCATGCCTGCATTAGTTATGTTTTGTTTTGGTTTGGCCTGAAGATCAAGTAAACTATGCAAAATCCTCTGTTGAGAAACACACTACAGTAATTCTTATGTTGCTTCTTCCTCTGATGATACTGGAACGTGGGAGCAGATGCTTCAGGCAAAGTTTTATTGCATACGTTAAAGGCTCAAAAACTGACTGACCTCTATCTGTCATGTTCACACTCAATCACATTACAAAAATCAGCTAAAACTGGACCTCCCAAAAAACGTTAATGCTTTAAAGAAATACTTGCATCATAATGGAAAATGATTTTTGGCTTCTTCATTGTCTAAAGATATCAAATGCAATCATTTATTTAAGAAAGCTTTTTTTTCCAAAACATGTACCAAAGCACAGACCACCGAGGAAGAAGCAAAACCTCACTAACTTAGTTTAAAAAAGCTAGATATCTCTAAATCATCAGTTGCTGGACATTCAAAGGCATAGAATCTCTGCAGTCTGCCGGGCTGGTGTTCCATTTATCCGCCCCCTTCCCCTGTGTGGATTACTCTTTAAAATTTAAACCAAGCATAAAACCAGCTCAGGGAGTGCTTGCAAAATCCCTTGTCTGCCTCCATCCAATTACTCTGCACTGGTTCAATGGACATCAATGACAAATTCCTCTGTTCGGGAATAATTAAAACAGATAGGTTGGCTGCCATAGCGTTGTCTAAACTCTGCTCATTAAAGAAGTGCACAAAATCACTCTGTTATTACTTTGACTCTTTCTAATTGTTGTGCAATCTGTAGAATAAATGTGCATTTCATTTAAAATCTATTTCTGACTTTATAAGTTTTTTACAAAGACTTTTTCGTTATCAACCTTCATCTGCAGAGACTAGGGATGGCGAAAACTAAAAATTTACTTGACCGACCACCGAGCCTCATTAGCCGGTTGAAACCAGTTAACCGATTAGTTTGAAATATGCTACGCTATTTGAAATAACAGCATTTTCGAGCCGCGCCTGCATTTCGCAACTCTGTCGGATCTCTCTCTCTGCCTCCCGCTCACACACACACTGCCCCGGGACCGCCCTTCCACTCACGTCACTTTTTTTAAATCCCCTACAGCGCGAAACATTAATCCCGCAAAGTACGCGGCGCCGAGGACCTTGTATGTAATCGGAGGACAAATGGCTCCTTAGTTTCGAAATGGTTTGGGTACAAGGTGATTGCGTTGAAAATAAAGGTGTTAGTATATCTTTAGAAGCTCATTTGAAACATTGCCGCGGCTCATTTAAGAAAATGACAGCTCCGAAGAGACGCCACTTTAGTTTGTAGGTAACGTTAGGGCTAAAAATAATAAAGAAAGATGGTGATCATCATCACCTTTTCTGTAACCACTGAAATGTAGATGTAATGTATTTCCAAATCTAAGCCCATCTTATGCGGAATGTTGCCTAATAGACTGCAACACGATAAAACCAATGGATAAAACAGGCACCTTCAGAATGCGTGAAAGACGCACCGGCCAAGGCAGGTCTAACTCACTGTGTGCCTTCTAATAATGGACACAACAAGTCGCGTTTTCAGGTGATACATCATAGATGATGTAGGCCTACTGTATTTAAGCACTGTATCACACAAGTTGCAACTTACATCTGTGTCATTCTTTTTGGTGAAATGGTCCCACACACTACTTTTCTTTGCACGCTTCATCCTTTCGTCTGCCCTGGCTCTAACCTCGAGTGTTTTAGCCTGTAGCCTTTACTTTTCGCAAACCTTGTGAGCGCGCGAACCTAAACGCTGTGACCTTATGACCGCGAGTTATGAAAAAGTGAAGTTGAGGAATTTGTTCACTTCACACAAAAATATATTGGAATGAGATGGCTAACTGTAGTAGCATTTAGTCCACTGTCTATAATAGCCTAATTTAGAGATCACTTTTTTTTTTTTACCGACTACCGACAACTTTGATCGGTTAACGTTGATACGGTCAACCATCGGTCAAACGGTCATCGGTTAGCATGCTTTTAAAAGGTAAACGTTCTATTTCTGACCCGGCTCTGAACTGCCCAGGAATTGCAAATGTACGTGGAGTTTATGTTAGAAGTGGCATACTCATGCATTATTCCCGGTGGTGGATCTGGATTTGGTTAGTTGATTCACAACATGCCCAAGGAAAAAAAAAATGACAAAAATGTAGATGAATATTTATATGAATGTAAATTCAATTTAACAGTCCTATGGTGTGACAAATGGAAAATACAAGTACTCCATGTAGTCTTTCGATTAACATAAGATCATAAAAAGCTGCATGCCTAATTATAAAATAGTTTTTCAAATGTCATTTACATAGTATAGCATATCTAAAAGAGAGTGTTATTTTTGGCTTAAATTGTAATCTACAGCATAAGCACCTCATTGTATCAATAACAAACTGTATTTTCCCTGCCAACTAAAGAATCATTTGCCACGACACACTAAATGCAAGCTCCCGTAACTCGTTTTGATGAAATAAGGCTTGCCAAGACAATAAATGTACATGAAAACAAAACTGAATCAATGTACCTGAGCCAACCTATTATGAGTCTTTCTTAATGCAGGATGGCAGCATCAGGGTTATTTCCTGCATTGCATAGTACAAGGCATTCACTACAACCAATGTTAAACACAACTTAAAGATGCAATTCATAATATCAGTTTATTCTTAAATTCTACATTCTCAAAGAGGACCTGTTATGCCATTTTATAAAGTCTTGATTTTGTTTTTGGGGCCTACTGGCATAGGTTTTCATGCTTGAATGTTCAAACACATTTTGTTTTAAAGTTTTTACATATTTTACATTGTTGCAGCACCTCTCTTCCCAGTCTGTCAGTAACACTGTAATTATAGAGAATAATTCCTTTTAGAGTGACTCTGTGCTTTGATAATTTGCAGACCTTTTTCATGCTCAAACAGCAACATTACACACTAAAGAAAGTTAAATATGTAAAACAGCATAATAGGTCCTCTTTAAATAAAATTAAATAAAATTGTCTTGTGTGTGTTTAAAATGATCATTATCACTTGAGCAGTATCTTTTAAAATGTCCAACCACCATTTTTTACTGGTTTGATCTAACAGAACTTTTGATCTTTTAAAGATTTAATACTACTGTGTAATTGGTGATACAATAAAAAAATAGGTTTCAGAAAAATTTGAAACTGTGATGTTGAATTAGTGCTTCCTCAATGCATTTTGACTATCTTAGTATCTATATCTTGTGCACACAATGTAAATAAGCCACAACAGGTAAACATGCTAGCAGAAAAAAATTGTGCTACAGTAGCAATTTGTTCAGCTGAAATTTCGAGAGACTAACAATTTTACTTTGACTGGTTTAATTATGACTTAAGAACACGACACCCTGAACAGCGTAAAGACGTACATATATTACCTAAATTTAAACACTGAAACTTTAATTTCACTTTTGGTTTTCAGCAAAATGAAAACTTTAGTGTTTCGGTAAAAAAAAAAAAAAATGTAAATTTAATATCGCGTAATGAGTTTTGTTAGCTAGAAAGATAGATTGGAAGATTGCTATCTACCTAAACAAGATGTTAATCTGTTAAAAGATCCAGGCATTACGAGATACTAAGGCCGTGTGTCCACCAAAACGATTTTTTTTAATGCAGCTGGCGTATTTTTCCAATTGTTTCCAGTGGGGACGCCGCGTTTTTTAAACGCCATGAGCGTAACGAGGCGCTGAGCGTTTTTTTTCACGCTGGAGCGCTGAGCGCCCGGCTTTTTTTAGTGGTCGCCGAGAGTTGAAGAATGTTCAACTTTGGGGTAAAACGCAGTGCTCATCACTGTCACTTTTTACCCAACCGTCCAATCACAGTGTAGGAGAGGCGGGACAAATATCACACCGACCAACTGCCACATTCTGCTTGTTCAATGTCAACAGATGACAACAACAAGCATAATAACGGAACAAAATAATTTAAAACAAGAGCCAGAGAAAATACGTTACATTGTATCGACATTTTTATATAGAATCAACACAGAAACACAATATGTGTGAAATGATATACTAGTAACACTTTCGCGGATATTCCGTATCATAACAAGCAAAGTGTCTCAACTGAAAAAAAAAAATGCTGCGCTACCAAAACGTTCTCAGGCGCCCACAGCTAGGCGTTTTCAGCAGAGCGCCTAGCGTTTTTTTGGTGGACACACGGCCTTAAGTATGATCCCTGCTAAAATCTCTAGTTCAGCATGAACTTCCATGCTGGTCCAAGCTATTTATACTAGATTGATGATTATCCATGTTCTTCACCAGTATGAAATTCTGATAATCACAGTATTCCTGAATAAAGGGAAGCCTACTGGTTAAAGCTAGTTGAGAGTCCTAGAGACGCTAGGATATCTGGTGACCAGAAGTTTGGGGATATTATACCTGCGGGGGTTTAGAATAGCATGCACTGACAGAAGTTATTCTCTTTGGGAATATTTGGATACGTAGTAATTCAGAGACGGCTGTGATAGGATCTAAAATTGAGACAAAAACGTGTCTTGATCTCACATGACCTCACACTGCTTTAATCCATCAGCCTCCATTGCCCCTGCTGTTTTAGTGTATCAGGTGACGTCTGTGGGAAGCAAGTCACCTCCAGATACACCTGCGTGCTCTTGGCATCTTCACAGCGACAGTGGAGCTAATGCCAGCTGACGCGACCCCCTTGCTGTGACATGAAGTGTGTGTAGAGGCGCAGACAGCGACGTCTCAGAAGACTAGATTCACAGTCACAGTTAGTGAGTGAAGACTGGACGCAAACACGCACATACACGCTCAGAAGAGCTGTCAAGCTGTTTGGGAGATTTTACACGAGCACCCACACATGCAATCTTGTTTAGATTAGGGCAGGGCGGTATATCAAGTATGTACAATATATCAATTTTTTTTTTAAGAAACGATATGGAATGAGGCAATACCGTTTGGATATACAGTAGTTTGATACAAGCATATTTGAAAAACAGCGGAGGACGCAGAGTGAGCTGCTGCGGGGAAAGTGCATTATCCAGTTTGTCCTAAACATGATCCATACTTTATATTAAGGGCTTTAAAATAACTGGTAAGATATAACACATGTAGTCTAAAGCGGCTTGTCCCATCAGGTGTTCTGACATAATGTGTTGACAGACAGATATTCTTGCGCTGTTGAATGTGTTTGAGATGTGGTGTTTTTCTCAGTGCATAACTTTTCGCAGGTATATTCTCATTTATTACATTTATATTTATTCATTTAGCTGACGCTTTTATCCAAAGCGACTTACAATTGCTATTTATGTCAGAGGTCGCACGCCTCTGGAGCAACTAGGGGTTAAGAGTCTTGCTCAGGGACAAATTGTTGTCTCACAGTGGATTCGAAACCCGGATCTCTCACACCAAAGGCATGTGTCTTATCCACTGCGCCATGACCACCTCTCCACCTATCTAGACCCCCTCAGGTCTATTCTCCATCTGTAAATGTTAGAAAATCAGGCAAATATTTCCGTTTTGGAGTGAATATTTCCGTCAGGTGTGAATCTCCGCTGAACTTCACAGATTTCCGTGAACAAGCGCGCCAAAACAAACGGAACGCAATTGAAAAGGAGCCCAGCCCATCGCCCAGCCCTAGTTCCTACTGATATCTATTATTCTTACGTACTATTGTATCAGCTAGTTCCAATAAATGATACCTCAAATGACATGGCTTGAGAAGAGAGAGTACTAAATTACTTTTCTAAGAGAACAGACTTAATCCTGTTGGTAAAAATCACAGACTTACAGTACATTGAAAGAGGGATATGAGCCCTATCTATGATCAGCCATCCAGAACACGCTTCAAACTACTTAGCAACACCCTAGCAACCACCCAGAACAGCATGGAAACTACGCCACGGCAGCAACTCAAAAATAATGATGGGAACCATGAACCAATTTTCTAAAACAATAAATCTCTAGCGCACAACCTATCATACTCTAAATGCGTATAAATAGGTCTATTCTCACTCTTAAATATAATTATTATGAACCGGATCATTTCAGTGCAAACTCTTACAGTGTGACCAATGTAGGCCGATTCTTGAAAAAAATAGCTACTTTATGAGCGGATACTTTAGTTTGAACGGTTGCTAAATTATATACATTATAGCAAATATACATTTAAATATGTAATTTATATATATATATATATATATATATATATATATATATATATATATATATATATATATAAGTATATAAGTAATTTATTTCATTGACTAGATTTATTGATAAATAGATACATTAATAAAGAACTATGAAAAGGTTGTTACTACATTTGTGCTTGTTTATAAATGTTATTTATAGTTATACATTTGAATTTAATTAGAATTTATTTATATGACATTGATTAGAGTTATATCTCCAAAAAAAAGATTAAGATTATATTAAATACATAAAATACTAAAATAAATATGTTCTGTTCAAACCTGAAATTATCAGTCATACATACATACTGTCCAGACAAACTGTAGGCCTACAGACAGACTTACATACATCAGGGTTTCTGCAGGTATCTTCAAATTAAATGTAATGCTTTGCAATGCATTTTTTAATCCCATATACATTTATTACCATATACAGTACATGTATTTCTAATACAGCTATTGATGTCTGGATAAAATTGATTCCTCCCCCCTCCCCCACACACATTTATATAGGCTTCAAAAATATAACAACTTTACATTTAAGTGAACTTCAAACAATCCTCATTAAAACCCATTATAAATGTAATATTTACCTGTGCCCTTCCTGTCTAACATATACAGAACAATATAAAGAAATTGAATAAAGTTATCAAACAGTCTGCATGGCATAAATTATAGATTAAATGTAGACTAATCCTTATTAAAGCTGCAAAAGTTCTTTAGTCAAGATCAGTTAGTGATTTTCTCTCTTCTCTTTGTTCTTTGATTAACATTAATGACAGAGAGAATTTGTGGCTCCTGTGACTTTAAGACCAGCCGCTGCTCACAGAGACGTGGATCTCACACGCGCCTCAAGCTAGTGTATAATTTCTGCGTCCGCGAGTGCGCGAAGGTCCACCTGACGTAACAATCGTCATCGGAGAGTGTGCGCAGAGGCTCCTTGCGGATGTCCGCGTGCCTCCCATTTTTTTTGATCGCGCGGACAAGTACGCAAGGTCACTACCGCGAAAGCGCTGGAAAAAGCCGATCTAGCCGATCTACTGCGCATGCGTGGAACGCGTTCACCGAGCGGACCTCAGCAGACAGTATAAATACAAGTAGTCCGCGTCCGTGCTGTCCGCAGCTGTCCATGTACGCATCCAAACTGGAGTATAACCGAGCCTTTATTCTCTCACAACTCTTCACGTTCATTTAAGACTTTATTTAAATCAAGACTGCTCTTGTTATGATGATACTCGACAAAACGGACATTTTGGCATAATTGTGTGTTATTGTTCGTTCAAGCCAGATTCAAGCGCCAAATAGAACTGTATTCTGGCGCACGTCTTTCTGAGCGTTGTGTGTTTGTGTGTTAAAAAGACAGGACAGTCACAGGCAGTGCGGTCTCTTTTGTCTTTTCGCGCTTGAATGGTTTAAAAGCATTTGCATGAATAAGAGTGGGAACATATAGCCTATGTAAAACTAGGCAAAGGATGACAAAAATGAACGGATGCTGCGTTAATTGCGTTAAATATTTTAACTTGTTAAACTGTCTTCCAGCCACTTCTGCTGGAATTTGCACTTTCCAATTTTTCTGGTCTAGTTTTATTCCTGTCCACCGCTGTACAAAAGGCCCACATCACCTCCACATCACAGCAGTTTTGCTCCGGCCGGAGGCAATTACCAAACCGGCTCCTCATTTTTTACACTAAAATAGCCTGTATATTTTGCGACAGCAAATACAAGTTATTTATTATGAAGGCTATATTCAAATACATTGATAATATAAAATTTTCTTCAAAACTATATCAACATTTTGAATGACACTAGGATTCTAATTAAATGCTTTTTAATGCCATTTAAGGCCTTAATATTCGAAAAATCCATTTAATGACTTTTTATGCTTTTTAATATCCCGCGGAAACACACAGACATCGGTCGGTCGGTAATGGAACTGAACTTGCTAAATTCTTACGATTCAATACGACATACCATCAGGCAAGACAGTTTCAAAGCAAACACTTCCCAAATTTTCAGCAGAAAACAGACAAAAAAAAATCTAGTAGGCTAATAGTTAAAATATTGAGCATGAGATCTTAATCATAACATATTATGAAATAGGCCTAAACTAACATGTCAGAACACGTGATCCATTAGAATTCATATCAAATGTTAACACAGGCTAAAAAAAAAAAAAAAAATCAAGGTGTCCTGACCCCGTTTTTCGAGATCGACTAATCTGTCATAGAATCACCATGTCAGTAATTATTTGACAGCAGAAGACTGAACATGTCTGCACTAATGTTACTCAGAGAAAAGAGGAATATTGAAGAGTGGGAGAGAATTGCCGTTTCTATCATTTTGACAAGTAAATTAAGCTTTTGTCATTTAACAAGCCTGTCATTGGATGACAGCGACCGATTGCTCGGTTAGTCAGTAGTACAGCTTATAATCTTAACCAACCTTGCTGCTTGAAAATGAGCCTGCCTGTCACGTTTTCTTCTTTTAGCCCACTCTCACAGACAACCTTGACTATCTTTTTCTGCACACAATCACTCAGAGCACTGACAAGAATGGATGAAGTCGGCTGAATGTGGTGTTATTCCTGTTGCTATCTTTGGAGATCTGATTATATGTTTTTCATACTCCTGGTCATAGGTTACAGACAGGGTCCAAAATTAACTCTTTGCCGCATCTGTCAATTTCCATGCTGCAATATTTCCAGGCCGATCTCATGAAAGTGCGTATACAACTAATGTTATTTCTCTTGCGATTTATACGCTAAAAATAGTTTTTGCGTGCATATGATACGCACTTTATGGCGTGTAATACCAACCCCTAATCCTAACCAAGGAGTTTTCAGTGCGTAGCATATGAACGCAAAAAAAAAATTTGGCATATAAATGGCACGAGAAATAACATTAGTTGTATAGATACGCACTTTCATGAGATTGTGTTGGTATTTTTTACCAAACTGTATTTTTTCGAATTAAAATAAGCAACAGTGGGATATGTTGTTGTTGTTGTTTGTTTGTTGTCCCTTGGATTTTTATAACAGAGAAGGTTACTGTGTCACTGTAAAACTGTTATAAAAACATCAAGTCACATGCTAACTAGCTGCAAAGCATTTTTGAGTTTATGCAACTACAAGAGTAAACTGGTTCACTCAACCACTTTATATTAATTCAAGGACATCAGGTAGACTTCTCTTTGAAAAAAAAAAAAAAAAAATTTCATTAAGAAAGAAAGTTCTAGCCAAAACCACTTGCAGTACTTTCTTTTCAAATCAATACCAGGAAATCTCAAGGCTAATACTACCAGTCCCAATATATCTAATAAATGGAAAGTCTGAAAGGTTTCTTAAGATAAAATGTTTCACATTAAAAATCCATATTAGACCTAACCTAAAAAAATAAGCACAAATAAACAGACTCATTTTATTGTTTTCAATGCATTAACTACTTCTAAAGTTAAAACACTACACAACCCTATAAAACCTATTTTATAAAATACAGTTGTGGTCAGAATTAATGGTAGGCTAACCCTGGCAAATATGATCAAAAATGGCTGTAACAAAATAAATCTGCATTGTTTATCCCTTTTCGAACCTTCATTGACAGCTTTCAACCCAAGCCTCATAGATGCAAACTGTCCTTTGTAATGAGCAAAATTAACAACATGGGGGTCACTGTGTCTATACGCTGCACTCGCATGCTGCAGAAAGACAATGCAATGTTTACAATGCAAGTCTAATTAGTCCTATGTTTGACTTCAGTCCCAGAAATAAACAGGAAGAGCAAAGGATCCGGATTTTCTACTGATGCAGAGAAAATAAGCTTTCCACAGTACCTACTGTTTATCTCCTACTGATGTACACACACTTTCTTACAGAGTGTCTTTGGTCTATTCAATGTGCTGCGGTAATCCAGGGCTAGGAAACGCTCTCCCACAGTGAAGTGAGGCGGATCACAAATGTTCTCTGCCTGTGGATCCACATGTGGGCCCGATTCTCTCACACACACCTCTTTATCCCTGTCTCTTCCTTTTTTATTTATCGTTTTTTTTTTCAGTCTCCCTCTTTTGGTTTTGTGCAAGCAGAAGGGAATTGTGGCATTAAATGTACTTCCATTTTGGACCACTGAATCTGTGTCGTGACCCAATTCATAATGTGTTTTCAGATCCTGCTATTATTCTTGAATGTAAAATGTGCCATTTCGTTTTATGTTAAATTGGCTACTTCAAATCCCAATATGCAGAAACTGCTCTTAAGTAATTAAAATGCTCTATTTGAGTAACCTGTGCTGTCTGAAAAAGCTCAGCTTCTTCACTGGGAATCTTAAAACTTAGCTAAATATTCTGTATTTTAACATACTTTATTGCATTATCATTTACAAACGTTTAAAGATTTGCCAATAATTTGAAGCCTGTAAATATAGTGCAAATTAATTATATTGGGTTTGCAATGCCTTACAATTAAACTTCATTTTCATGAATAATTGTAAGGATAGATTAGGGTCCAAATCTCAATATTAACTAACGTTAACTATTAACTACGGCTTTTACCTCAATAAACTCCTAATTACTGCTTATTTTTGATAAGTTAGTAAAGTAGGCTAGTTGTTAAGTTTAGGTATTGTGTAGGATTGGGGGTGTAGAATATGGTCATGCTTTTGATATAAAACAAAGTGTCAGGTTTTTTTTTCTAATTATATCAATAAATTCAAATAATATTCTGTTTTGGCGCTCTTTTATGTGGCGCGAGATATCACTGAGTGAAGCGCGAGTGAATGCGATCAATTCCCTTACTAAGTTACAGAACAAAATAAACATGAATGAACATAAAAAATATGTTGATATTTACAGTTCAACTTACCGAAATCCGTATCATGTCTCTACAGTCATTCATTGACCATAACTTTTGATAATTAGCAAGAGCGGGCTCGCCACCACGTGGACAGGGGTGGGAATTACAATTACAAGTAATACATTACTTTCGTCACTGCTAAAAAATAAATAAAAAAACAGTATAGCCTAATTCAGTTAAGATAAAACACGGCTATAACCGTTTCACCCAACGGTTCTATGTATCACTACACTACACCCCTAGCAACCACTCTCATCGTATGAGATTGAGTGAGCAGTGTTCCTTCAGGTCAGTCCTACATTCGTAATAAAAAAATCCGTTTGAATGTCCACTGCTATATCTTGTCCAACAGTTCCCTTTCAAAGGAAATCGAGCTGCGTTGAGATGCGGTGGAAACGCTCTGCGTGATTGCGTCGTGAAGCACGTGTATAATCAGTCCAATGGAAGAGCTAGACGTCATAGGCGGGTGACGTCATAGACCAGGAAGCTATAAAGCACACCTGAAAACAGACCGCGACAGCTTCTGTGCCTTCAGCAAGTGATCTGTGTATTCTGTCCTTGTCATATTTATTGTTGTCTGTCAAGTTGCAATATATATATATATATATATATATATATATATATATATATATATATATATATATAATTATGGCAAAAGAGAGCAAGCAGCTCTCGTGTTGTTCCCTGCCCACGTTATATCACGGGTGGGGACACACACATCAGCTTTCTGGTACTATTTGGGAGTGGAGCATGCCACAGTCAGCTCTCGAGTGGGCTGACTGTGAGCATTGCGAGAAGCTGTCCGTGAGGACGCTCCGCTCCCGCCGGGCGTTCTTCGAGGAGGACAGTTCGGCTCGCGCTCCCCACGTGGGTACCGCTGTTGCCGATGCACGGCGGCGACTCGCATTTTGGGGTTCACAAACGGATCTGACAGGGGGTTGGGACGGGCCCCGCCCTATCTCAGCTGTCACCTGCCAGATCCAGTGCTGGCGATTCCAGTTCCGAGGAATTGGTATCGTTAGTGTTTTGTTTAAAAAAAGAGAACAAAACAAATAAAGATTAATAAAAAGACAGATGTTTGAGTTTTCAATAAATTAATAAAATAAGTCAGCTCATAACTCTTTTGAATAAAGAGGAGCTTTAAAAGGAGGTTTATCTAGTGCTGTTGCTAGTTAAATATTTTCTGGCCAGCTGAACATTATGAGAGTGAAAAAGAGAGTTTATTAGATAAAATATTTATAAAAACAGAAAAAACTCTGTATCTCAGCCTCCTCACTGGGTACTGCCGTTTTTTCCCTATCTCCACACCACACTGAGGTGTCGAGATCGTGGAATAAGCCGGTTTCTATTTTATGTGTTTAATGCCCAAACGTCTAACTATAGTAATGCTATGGGTATTAAGTATTATGGTATGACAGTGCCTCGGGTTAAAGAGACGCTGGCTAGCTTTCTCTCTCCCGAGTCGGCGTCATCATTTTTAACCCAGACGTTACCCACCAGCCATCTTAAATAAAGAAAGACATTTTTTATTAGGCAGCGTTGGTGGGTGAATTATAAAGACATGGATGAATGTGAGGTTGTCAGCACTGACGCTATTCGAGAATTGCGTCGTGCAAAAACAGATAAACTATACTGGGGAGGGACGGCTTCGAGAAATCGTTTCTCCTCTGCGTCCTATGGGGGGGCGACTCTCTGAGGAGGGTCGCAGCACAGCCAGTTCGGTTGTTTTCCTGCTGGTGGCCACGGAGTGATATATTTATATCTATATCTATATCTATATCTATATATATCTGTATATATATATATATATATCCTCACCAATCTAATGTTCCTGAGACTGCTGGGCGGAGCAGTCTCGGTCTACTAAGCTCCTCGCAGCTCAGAGTGCAAAACCAGAATCGCCATTTGGGCTCCTCCACAATCGAGGGGGACTTGGGTGGCGGTAGCAGTCTAGCCAGTTAGAGATATGCAAGATCTGAGGACTATTTTATCTCTAAAAAAGCTTGGACAAATAGAATGCCCTGACGCCGAGGCTATCAGGCTTCTAAAGGGTGGTCCCCTCCGGGATAGGGATGGTTTTGAGAAATCGTTTCTCCTCGGCGCCCTCTGGGGTGCGACTCTCTGAGGAGGGTCGCAGCGCTGGCAGTTCGGTTGTTCCCTGCCGGTTCGCCGTTCAGGGCACCGAGGTGTCAGCGTCCCCATACGATCCTCCGAGGAGGGTCATAGGAACTAAGTTATTTAGAGGGAGGCAAGATCTGAGGACTGTCGTCATCTCTAATAAAGCTTAGACAGGAAGTCCTGTCGTAAAAACGAGGCTATCAGGCTTCTGAGGGCTCCTCCGGGGCAGGGACGGTTTTGAGAAATGGTTTCTCCTTGGCGCCCTCTGGGGTGCGACTCTCTGAGGAGTGTCGCAGCGCTGCCAGTTCGGTTGTTCCCTGCCGGTTCGCCGTTCAGGGAACCGAGGTGTCAGCGTCCCCATACGATCCTCCTCCGAGGGTCGTAGAACGGTCAGTTCGGTTGTTCCCTGCCGGTTTGCCGCTTCAGGGCACCGTGGTGACTGTTCAACCAAATCCAGAGGCCAGTCTTGAGAGACTTGTTCCCATAGTAGAATTTCTGGCAGCGTGGAAACTACTGCCATATATTTCTCGGTGGGTCCTGCACACTATAGAAAAGGGTTCAGAATTCGGTTCTTGTCCGCCCAGATTTCTAGGGGTCCTCCCCACTGTGGTGGACCCCGGGCAGGCTTTGTTTATGGAGCAGGAAGTACTGACAATTCTGCTCAACACCAAAAAGAGTGTACTCATCCCAGCTCAGAGGACCACTTTTCTAGGTGTATTATGGGATTCGACAACAATGCAAGCACGTCTGTCTCTGCGATTCTCACAGCCGTAAAGAATGTAAAACTAGGTCAGTCACTCACTGCAAAACAGTCTCTGAGACTGTTGGGGCTCATGGTACTTGCGTCCGAAGTAGTTACTTTTGGCCTTCTGTACATGAGACCCCTGCAGTAGTGGCTCGGGACCAAGGGGTTTTCTCCGAGGGGAAATCCGTTTTCGCA
Organism: Siphateles boraxobius; assembly: GCF_051911475.1. Lineage (NCBI taxonomy): Eukaryota > Metazoa > Chordata > Actinopteri > Cypriniformes > Leuciscidae > Siphateles > Siphateles boraxobius. Next base: position 31,868,996 of record NW_027508699.1, read on the forward strand.
TGATCAAGGTCACGCGGCTATGCCTTCGTGCCTCGGTCATGTGGAAGAAACCTTGGTTCCTCGCCCAGTGCCCAGTGCTGGGGGCTTCTTGTCGACGCATAATGCTATCGACGGATGCTTCCCTCACAAGTAGGGGCAATCATTGCCCTTGTGGTTCTCCCTCACGCATCCAGCTCCGCTTGGACTGGATGTGATGTAATAGGTGTGGTTACCGCTACACTTATACGCTTTTCCCGATATCTTTGCTCCTGGGAGCTCTGGAGTTGTGGATACTGTGGGCTCAGCCTCTGAGGGGACCCAGGTCATAGATTCAGGTCTCTCGACCGAGGTCGTGGAGACCATACTCCAGCCTAGAGCTCCCTCCACGAGAAGACTAAATATGCTGTTCTCTGCCTGGTGCAGAGAACGCCCTCTCAATCTTGTTTCTGCCCCGTGGGTACAGTACTTGATTTCTGTATGAATGTTTCTTTGCTGGGTTATCTCTGAGGAGAGATCCTTAATTTCGTCTTCTCCGTGGTACATGAGGCTGAGGCCTGCACGTACTTGGATTTGCACCTGCTATGGTGATAGTATTTCTTCACCCCAGGTCGTGTTGTATTTCTAGGTCCCTACTAAATGTGCGGATCATTTGTGCAGCAGGCCTTCTGTCCTCCACCTTTAATACCCCAGATCAGAAAAACTTAATCTGTTACACCCTGTCCGGGCTTTGGATGCGTATGTCCACAGAGCTGCTCAGTGGTGTATATCAGAACAATTATTTGTCTGCTTCGGCTCACCTAAGATAGGTTGCCCGGCATCTAAACTGATGATGAGCAAGTGGGTAGTTGAGGCTATCTCACTTGCTTATGAAGCTGCCGGACAGCCTTCACCTATGGCTGTTCAGGCCCATTCTACAGGAGTATGACTGAATCGAGGCTTTAAATTCGGGTGTTCCCCTTCAGGACATTTGTAATGCGGCAGGCTGGTCCTCACCACATATATTGTCAGATTTTATGACTTACACCTCTCCACTCCTGGGGCTAGATTGCTTGCTTCTTAGTGTGCGCAAGGACTTCACACAGAATGGGCATTTGTCTTTATGGCGTAGTGGGTATGGGGTTCCCACCGCATCTCAACCAAGCTCGAGTTCCCATGAAAGGGAAGTCTCAGGTTACGTATGTTACCCTGGTTCCCTGAGAGGGAACGAGACGCTGCGTTTCCCTGCCATACTTCCTGCATGCCCTGATCGACTTGCTTCAGGCTTTTTCAGAAGCTGTCGCGGTCTGTTTTCAGGTGTGCTTTATAGCTTCCTGGTCTATGACGTCATCCGCCCATGACGTCTAGCTCTTCCATTGGACAGATTATACACGTGCTTCACGACGCAATCACGCAGAGCGTTCCCACCACGTCTCAACGCAACGTCTCGTTCCCTCTCAGGGAACCGGGGTTACATACGTAACCTGAGACGTTTCCATGCCCTAACACGTGTCATTTGTCAGTTACGTTTTGCTTTTCTGTGTTCACAACTAGTCATTTCAATATAAAAGTCTTCTCTACTTACTGACTGACTGACTCATAAAGACAGTCTTTGGCGCTTCCTAAAGGCGAAATAATGTAACTTTGTTGCTGTTCACGGTCAGGGACTATTCCTTCCAGCGGAAGGAAGACTTTATTTTACTTCATAAAAATTGCATTGATACATATTTTTTGGCTTTAATATTTGTATTGTGTGGTAACCGTTTTATAAAAGCAAGGTACTTGAGGCTAGAGCTGTATCGTGAATATGTCACGCCTGCGCCTGCGCCACAACAACGCACTTCAGCCATGAGTTATTCACGATACAGCAACGCCTAGAGTACCTTATAGTAGAGACCTGCGCGGGACGGATTTTTCCCGCTCCCGCAAAAATATACGTTATTTTCTCCCGCTCCCGCCCGCAACAATCAAGTTTCGTCCCGCTCCCGCCAGCAAAATCCCACGGGTAAACGTATAAGTCGTTTTTTTTTTTTAAATACATTGCATATTCTGTCTGCTACTCTGTTATTTTTTCACTTGCTCCCTCGTTGAATATAAATTAAAAAAAAGAAACGGAAAATAAACAAATGTTTGCGTTTAATTCAATGGATGAACATGAACTTAGAACACAGTAAAAAAAGTAAGAAATGTAAATAAATAAAAATATACCATAATAATTATAGTATAGCCTAATAAATTAATAAAAACAGTGCACACATGACGCTTCAGACCTGAAGTCTGAAGTTCCAGACTTGTGCCCGCTGTATGTGAGTATTTTGCTGCATTTGTCACAGCTCGCAAAAGGAAGGTGCTTTCCATCGCTGTCGCATACTACTGAAAAACATTTCCAAATCTCAGATTTTCCTTTGTTTGGTTTTGTAGTTTTGCATGTTCCTTTCTTTAATAACGAACTAATATCTGTAGCACTAAACGATCCACCTGAGTCATGCGGTGCAGACATTTTGCCTCTGTGTGGTAGGCTTGGCTGTTCTGCGCCTATGAACCACGCGAGAGTTAGCTTCCGACCTTGTGCCTGTAAATCGTTTTTATTTTAGTTATACTTGTTGCTTGTGCATTAGATAAATAACGGTTTATTTGTTTCTAGTTATTTTATTTTGTTCTATATTTCCCGCAAATAATTTTATTTTCCCGCAACCCGCACACAATAATATCTTGCCGCCCGCACCCGCATTCACCCATCAAATATTGTCCCGCGCCGCACTCGGTTGTGCTGGGTCCCGTGGGTCCCGTGGGTCCCGCGGTAGTCCCGCGGGAGTGCAGGTCTCTACCTTATTGCTTATACGTATAGCCTAAGTGTGTGTGTGTTTGTGTGTGTGTGTGTGTGTGCGTGCGTGCGTACGTGTGTGCGTCATACACAATTACACAGATATTTTTTTTACACTAAGCATTAACATTAAATTATGAATGCATGTAAATGATTGATTAATTTATTGATTAAAACACAAATAATGTGATTAAAAATAAGAATATTACTATAAGCAGAATTTAATATGAACCTAGACTACCAAATGCTAATGTTAACTAATTGAACCTCATTGTACATGTGTTGTACATTGTAGCCTACATACATTTAAAGAATCATCCATACAGGCTTCAAGTGCTCCAGAATGATTTCCTCATGTTAGACAATGTTCTGGCATTACATTCCTTAAAATAAACAAGTCCAGCAAGGGACTGACTGCTCTAATCTACCATACCTTGGTAAATCCTCTTCCCCTAGTGTAAGCCTGTTATAGTTGGCGTTCACTGGTGTACAGTATCCCTGGGTTTTCTGAGTGTAGGTGTGTGAGTGTTTCTGCAAGAGGGATTCACAAAGAGCCAGAGCAACGCTTGTAATCCACAAGTCAAACATGGAACTAGGTAAATGTGAATGTGCTCTAAATACAGCTGGCTTACAACAGCGCCTGGCCATGTTGAGTGTGTGGGCGCCAGTTGTAGACACAGATAATCTTCTTTCAGGTTGAATGACATAGCCAGGTCAAGTGGAGAGAGGCCAAGAGCAACATAATACAGCGTGAAAGGTCAGTAAACATCATGAGGATGCTCACGCATGATTTGGACTGCTAAATATGAATCTGTTTATGCTATATTCTAGTAAGTTGCTGCATAATAAAATCCCATACTGTATTTGGTTTGAAACGTAATTCACAACTAAACAGGTATGTTCTATAGTATGAATGTGAGTGGCATGAATTAAATGCATGTGGTCATAATCATGTGACATACAACATCAGTTGTTTATTTTGCACTGCACATCAAGTAACAACAAAACAATACTAACAAAAATGTACCTAAAATTAAATATTCAAATTGATGAGTCCATGTAAATGTGTTTGTCAATCTCAAACAATGTGCGTGTGTGTGTGTGTGCGCGCAAGAATGTCGTCATTGACCATAGTAATGTGTCATACACATTATGTCGTTAGTTATCAGATACACATGACTTTATACCATATCTAGACCAAAAGGACACAACTGTGAGATGATCCCTGCTGTCTTATTTCACACATCATAAAACTTCATTAAGTACGTCCTTGCGATAGCGCGAGTCTGTGAGCTCCAGGTTTGTTTTATTGACAGTCTCACCTGTTCACTCTTAAGGAATATGAAATATTTAATAAATCTTTAGTATTGCCATAACTCGTAAGACAACAAGGGGTTGTTTTTCAAAGCAACTAGATGCTGAAAACACTTTGATCTGCTAAGACAGGATTGTTTGAAATAAGCTAAACTAGAACAGCTTTGTAGTCTGTGCCTATACTGTTCTACTTCAGCTGGAAAGATCCACGGATTCTTCACATCCACGACGCATTTGAAGGTCATTTACATAATATTCAATTAGTTTGGCAATTTGCATCAGAGCATCACCCACAATTAGTGACATCATGCATTCGGACAAACACTCAGTTTTAAGGTAAAAGTTTACCCTCATGCTGTTCCAAATACATGATTTTCTGTGGAAAACAAGAAGATATTTTGCGATTTGTTTTGAATTTCAATGTGGTCCGCTGTCGTTTCAGGCCTCACCAAAATCAGTTATTTCTTCAAAATATGCAGGTTTGAAATAACATGAGGTTGAGTAAATTATGAAAATTTTCTAATTTCAATAATCTGACCCTTTAAATATATTCTGCATTTCTTATCTATAAGAAATATGAGTAAATATTTTTCAAACCATATAAATCCTCTTTGAAATAACTGTCTGGTCTCTGTTTTTGATTACACTGGTCTACCATCACAAAGCATTTTGATGAAATTGCTACTTCATGTACTGGAGTCTTTTCAGAGCTGACTTTTTCCCTCTCAAAACTTACTTCATATTAGCTCAATAATACTCACCCTGAGAACAGTGTTGTTATTGTTATTGTTATTTTTATTTATTTTTAGTTTATTTATTTAGCACAACAAAACAAATAGATATTTAAACAATACATATGGATTATACAGGAGAGGTAAGAAACCCCCAAGGGCTTATAGTAAAACCTCCCCTCTGGATTTTCAATTAATACTACACCAAATTATTATAATAAATGACAAAAATCATCACAATAATAACAGACAATTAAAAACAACAGATATACAGAAATTTGACACAGAAAAGTGTTTTTTCATGCTTGACTTAAATACTGACAATGATGAGCTAGTTTTAATAATACGAGGAATAGTATTCCAAAGTGACGGTCCTCTATATTTTAAGGAAAATTGACCAAGAGTTGTATGATAATAGGGAAGATGAACATTCATTGCTTGTCGGGTCGGGTTGCTTGTTGGGTTGTTAACAAAAACTATAAATAAAAAAAAATCAGGTAAGTGAAATAAAGCTGAAATAAAATAACAATTAGATGAAAAACTTATAATTAACTGAAAAAAAATTGCAAGTAATAACATTGTTTAAACTGAAATAAATTAAAGCTATATAGTTTTTTTTATCAGATTTTGCAATGTAGTGTTGTCAAAAATATAGATTTTCGATAAATATCGATTCTGAAATGCCTCCAATACTCATTTTCCGTAAAATAGATACATGGTACTAGCTGCGCTTTTTCTCTCATCTCATCTCACCCTCCTACTCACCCACTCACTCGACTCACCAACCCACCCACTCACCCACTCACCCACCCACTCACCCACTCACCCACTCACTCACTCACCCACTCACCCACCCACTCACCAACTCACCCACTCACTCACCCACTCACTCACCCACTCACTCACTCACTCACCCACTCACCCACTCACTCACTCATTCACTCACCCACCCACTTACTCACTCACTCACCCACTCACTCCCCCACCCAACCACTCACTCACTCACCAGCCCACGCACCCACTCACTCACTCACCCACTCACTCACCCACTCACCCACTCACTCACTCACTCACTCACTCACTCACTCACTCACCCACACACTCACTCACTCACTCACTCACTCAACCACCCACCCACCCACTAAATCACTCACTCACTTACTCACCCACCCACCCACTCACTCTCCCACCCGCTAAAGCTAAAATAGTTTTTTTTATCAGATTTTGCAATGTAGTGTTGTCAAAAAAATAGATTTTCGATAAATATCGATTCTGAAATGCCTCCAATACTCATTTTCCGTAAAATAGATACATGGTACTAGCTGCGCTTTTTCTCTCATCTCATCTCACCCTCCTACTCACCCACTCACTCGACTCACCAACCCACCCACTCACCCACTCACCCACCCACTCACTCGCTCACTCACTCACTCATACACCCAACCTCTCACTCTCCCACCCACTCACTCACCCACCCACTCACTTTCCCACCCACTCACTCACTCACCTACTCACTTACCCACTCACTCTAACACCCACCCACCCACTAAATCACTCACTCACTCACTCACTCACCCACCCACCCACTCACTCACCCACTCACCCACCCACTCACTCACTCACTCACTCACTCACTCACAAACTCACTCACCCACTCACCCACCCACTCACTCACTCACTCACTCACTCACTCACTCACTCTCTCACTCACCCACTCACTCACTCACCCACTCACTCACCCACTCACTCACTCACCCACTCACTCACTCACCCAACCACTCACTCACTCACTCAACCACTCACTCACTCACTCATCCACCCACCCACTCACTCTCCCACCCACTCACTCACCCACCCATTCACTTTCCCACCCACCCACTCACTCACCCACCCATTCACTTTCCCACCCACCCACTCACTCTCCCACCCACCCACTCACTCTCCCACCCACCCACTCACTCTCCCACCCAGTCACTCACCCACCCACCCATCCAATCACTCACTCACTCACTCACCCAGACACTCACTCACCCACCCACCCACTCACTCACCCACTCAATCACCCACTCACCCACTCACTCACTTACTCACCCACGCACCCACTCATTCATCCACCCACTCACTCATCCACCCACCCATCCACTCACCAACCCACTCACTCACCCACCCACCCACTCACTCACTCACTCACTCACTCACTCACTCACCCACTCACTCACCCACTCACCCACTCACTCACCCACCCACTCACTCACTCACTCACTCACTCACTCACTCACTCACCCACTCACTCACTCCCACCCACTCACTCACTCACTCACCCACCCACCCACCCGCTCACCCAGCCACCCACCCGCTCACCCAGCCACCCACCCAGCCACCCACTCGCTCACTCAGCCACCTACCCACCGACTCACTAAGCCACCCACCCAATCAGCCACGCACCCACTCACTCACCCACTCACTCACCCACCCACCCAATTGTGCTTAAACTGTCAAATACACACAAAATAATGTCAAAACGAGTATTCACGTGAACACAGTCAGTTAGAAAGAAAACTGTGTAACAGTATAATGGATCCGAATAAACCTGCTGCCAAATTATGAGATAATATTACAAATATCTATATGGCAGTATTTCCCATGGTACCAATGTCAAAATTGTGGCCAGTGAAAATGTTGAGTGGCTAGTAACTTTGGAAAACCAGCACTGTGGATGATGAACAATAAAGTTAATGACACGAATGACAAAAGCACATGCAAAACTAAAAAGAAAAACAATGTCTTGATAGCTACAGGTCACAGTGTATTTGTGCCATGCTCTACTAGATGAGCTACAAACAAATAACTTCATTGGGGGAAAAACGAATCAATAATAAAAAAATTAAAGAAAATTGATAATACAATAAAGGAATTGTCATATAAGTATTTCCTAAAAATCTTAATTCTAAAACTCAATTTAACCAAAACTGCAGAAACTAAACACAATTCTGAATAGAATTCATAAAAATGATTATAATATAATAAATTAATATAATACTTTGTGCAATATTTAGAGACAAATTGTACACTTTAAAGCTTCAGTTTTTTTTCTTCTATTTTGTGATCCAAGCTTGAACAGAGTCAACAAGAGTAAATTTGCGACAACAACTGTAAAATGCGTTTATCAATGATTTACAGTCATTAGTATCTACCCTTCGGCCCTTACTGCTGTCTGCCTCAAATGAATTGCAGGCACAGACAACGATGACTTGATGAAACAAATCATCCTGAATCTCAGCGCATGCTAATGGAGGAAGGCTGGCATGCTAATCACTTACTCATTAGCCTGTTTAACGGGATAATACAGGGCAAACTAGTCAAATGAGGCTTCCTTTGTCACCACTGTAACACAGCGATTTCAGTACGGATGATAAATCGTAGGCTAGTCAGCTTTCTCATTCTAACTGGAGAGGCAAGCAGACGTGCATTCTGGTAAGTGACATGTTGCAGGTAAAAACTCGCTGCTAATTCCTGAAGTAATCCCTCTTTATAATCTTAAGGAGAAGAAATCACATTAAAGGGATTGCGTCACTTATACAAGATTTCTACCACGTCTGCTCGACAAAGGTGTCTGAGCCGTGTCATTTTCTATTATACTGCCTGCAGGGTAAATAAGACACCCAGGACTCTTATACTGGGATGATGGGAGCAAAGAAAAAAAAATCTTATGCAACTCCTCTTTCAGATTTCATGTTAGTTTAACAAAATCTGTAGTGGAAATTGTCAACTTACCAAGTTTTTTGTAATTGTAAACAGACTGACAACCTGGCCTTGTGGTTGTTTATCCCCTCACTTTACATTTGCAATTTTTTAAAAGACTTGTAAATTATTCTTTGCACTTTATCTTCCCAGTTCTCAAAGCATCCATTGAGTTTTCTTTCACGCAGCCAGCATTGTGTAAAAATCACGCGCGGATGGCACAGCATCTAATGTAACACACTTATATGAGCACTTTATTATGAACTTGAGGGTGGGGGTGGTGGGCTTTGTGAAAAGCTGCTCAGACACACTCATACTTGTTCGGGGGTTTTGGAGAGCAGAGGAAGTGCTTCTAATAGGATTTGGGATCGATGTTTGTGTCAGGCAGGCTTGATGAGGTTAGCAGGGTTAAAACAAGAGAGAGAGAGAGAGAGAGAGAGAGATGACCTCAATGCTAAACATTTTTATTTTTTTATTTTAAAATAATAATAATATATTATTATATACTAATATATATATAATATTAATATTATATACTGTCTGTTAATGGCGAGGCCTATTTAGAATATGGATGACCTCAATACTACAAGGCAATATAATAGGCCAAAAAAAAAAGATTAGTTCACTGCAGAAATCCACTATTAAACTGCAAAAGAGTTTTCCATTCTGCACCAACATATACTGAAAACTCAACTTCTATATTTTTGCCAAATCAAATGCTCTGGAAAAATAATAGCCCTCCCCTTATACCATCTGCCTCTGACTAGCGAGGCCACAGATGTGTCGTAAACTTTAACTTTCAATAAATTGAGCTATAGGATATTTCAGTCTTGAACAATGCAAAGCCAACTGTCCCCATCACGAGTGTTTTTAAATCTTTGCCCATCCAACATAAATCCATTAATCCGTTTTTACTGTCCCATTGCTTCTTATCTTAACCTCTGTGGTGAGCCTGCCAGATCCTTCCCCAGGTTTTCCAGCTCATGTGCTTCCAGGGGAAGGCCGCAAACCTTCGTCCCCGAGCAGAGTGATCCCTCCTGGGGGTTCGACGGGCTCTTAACTGCCCCCGAAGCAGACAAGCGTGGGCACCGCTTCATTCCTGGAGCTGCTCCACCATTAGGTCTAAACACAGTCACGGCTCTGTATGTGTGTGTGTGTCTGCAAGCAAGCTGGCAAACAGAACTCGCCAGCATTTTCTGCCTACCCAGAATGCCTGCACTTTGCCTGTGTGGTCAAGCAAGAATGAGTTTGTGTATATGTCATATGTGCACCTGCGACTAATCAATTCTGCTGCTACGGAGAGATTTGCCCTTGTGTTTCAAATCGCAAACTCTCCGGACTCTCAATGGTACAAGTCGGGTGGTAAAGAGTGCCGTCACTGTCTGTGTCATACCTCACAGTGGCCATTTGAATGCCTGGAGTCTAGTTCAGGCAGATGGTATTTAACTACAGTGAGATTAGCTGGCCTTACAGCCATCTGTGAGCAAACCATGTACCTGTGATCAATGAAGAGGGAGCTGTGAAAGAAAGAGGAAGATATTTAAAGAGCAATATATGGGGATATACATAGCACTCGTTCTGCAATCACAGCTGGTAATTAACACTTCATTTCCACGTTTACCATGTTTTAACTGGCCACGACACATTGTGATTTATCTACACCTAGAAGAAAGGAAGTGCGATTCAAATATGCTCGGATGTGAGTGTCGAGAACGCTGGCTCTAATATAAACATGTTGGTTTGTCACCCATACTGCCTTCAAATCATGCTCATATATTTATAAGATGAATTGGTAACACTTTACAATAAGGCACATTAGTTAACTATCCTAGTTAACATGAACTAAGAATGAACAATACTTCTACATCATTTATTAATATTAGTTAATATTAATTTCAACATTTACTAATACATGATTAAAATCAAAGGTTGTATTTGTTAACATTAGTTAATGCACTGCGAACTAACATTAACAACAATGAACAGCTGTATTTTTATTGACTAACATTGACAAAGATTAATAAATACTGAAAGAAATGTATTGCTCATTGTTAGTTCACGTTAGTTTATACATGTTAACTAATGTCAACTAATGAATCTTATTGTAAAGTGTTACCGATGAACTTCTATGAACGGAAACTCTATGTTGAAATGTTCACCAGGAAACTCTGGCTTTTCTTTGAGCCCAGACTTTCCAACATGTCATGGCGGGCTAAATACAACTGACGGTAAGTTGGTATTGGTCATGAGTGCTAAAGCCTTATACACATTTTAAAAATAGAATAAACACACAGAAAAAGTTTGAGTCTAAAAATGTATGCACATATGTTGCTTTTTATTAGTTATATATTATTATTTATTATATATATTTTGCTCTAAAAATGTTGGCTGCATTACATAACCTTTCTAACCAATCCATTTTGTTCAGACAAAAATAACTTGAACACTTGTTAACTAGAAATAACTGTAATTACAGTATTTGAACTGAGTCTGAAGTTCTCTGGTCTTTTGGCTTCTGGCAAAAGATTGCATTGCAGCTTAGAGAGCAACATAGATAGAAACTTAGAGGAACTTAGAGAGCCACATAGATAGGAAGAGCTAGTGTCCAGTCACAGTTTTTATTTTATTTATTTTTAATTGATGTCTAAAATATACCAAAACTTTGACTGGCATTTTATACAATCACTCTAAAAAAATCTAAATAGACTATATTACTTAAAAAATAATATATATATATATATGTATATATATATATATATATATATATATATATATATATATATATATATATATATATATATATATATACTACAGTATATACTCCAGTCTGACTATTTCTCACACTAAGGAACGGAACCAAAGTTATCGCATGACTTCAGATGCTCTCATGTCATATGGACCAGTTTAATACTTTTCCTTTTTTGAAGTTTGACAGTCTTAATCCTCAGCCAGGATTTTCTGCACAAAATTCATTTTTGTGTTTGACGGAATAAAACGTGCTTGGATACGACATGCGAGGGACTAAACAATGGCAAAATGTTCATATTTGAGTGATGGTCTACATGAAAATATGTCAGACTGCATTTCTTTGGCTGTTGGATGTCTCACTGTTCAGAGTTAAAAACTGTTTAAGATTTAAAAATGCATCTCAAAACCTTGCAGACAGTTGCAGTACTCAGTCTAGTCTAGTTTGTCTGTCTGTCTGTCTGTCTAAATAATCTATCTATCTATCTATCTATCTATCTATCTGTATGTCTGTCTGTCTGTCTGTCTGTCTGTCGGTGTGTCATATATCTATCTGTTTCTACCTATCAAAAAATATTCTGCAACATTCCATCTTAAAAATGCATACATTAAAAAGCATATTAAATCAACAGTTTGATCAAATACAGTTATTAGGTACAAATTATTTTTATAAGGAGATTGAGCAAATTGAACCACATTCAACCCATTAAGACACAGAGAGAGGCTGTTCCAGAAAAGTGCCATTACCCAAGTTAACAGTAAATTACGACAGACTAATGATTTGAGTGCTCTATTTAATTGAATTTAGGAATATTAATTGCACAGCGGCCTCACTCTAATCTGTTGGTCCTGGTAGATTTGAGCCTCAGATTCACCTCTATATGTGACCATATGGCAGCCACCGTTGGAATCTTCCGGTAAACTGAGGTTTGCGACCTAACACATATGGGTACGCCCGTAACATCTGCTCTGATACAGCGCCGCGAGATGCTAAAAATGAACACAGACTGACATAATTCACACATAAACATAAATAAGTTTCTTAGAAGTGCACTTCTTTTTCACATGCCTCAGAGTGCTGTTCTTATCGTACCTAGGCTGCAAGGTGACAAAGTTAGAGCAAAAGCGAGAGTCAAACTCTTTTGGAGGATTTTGCCTGTTGAATCAAAGCTTTGAATTTCATCTGTTGGTCGCTCGAGGGTAAAAAAATAAATAAATATATTTTTCTTTCTTTCTTTTCTGTCTTTCTTTCTAACCTAAAAAGGAAAGAGATATATTTCTTTCAGCAGTTGTGATATGAGAAATGTACCTTTCCTTGATCTTTTGAAAATAAGAGTTCATTAGTAACATACTGTATCTTTTGGTGAACATCCGGGATTGTTTGATGTCAAAGTCTGGTTTGTTTGGACAATGCGAACGCTGTTTCTGGACACCTGGTGTAAAATCACCCTTAAAGTACTCAAAATTGCTTCCCCAATCCAAAAAAAGACTAGTTTAAAACAAACTGAGCTATACAAATGGCTCATTCCAAAACACTCCAATTTCTACTGTCAGAAGCCAGAAACATTAGCATATATGACCTCCAACATTTACACATCAACAAGGGCTGTTTAGTGTTTAGCAAATTGGCCTGCACAGTCATAGTGAGGTAAAAACAAAGACATTGGTTTAAACAAAATATGCGAAAGTTTGCCAAGTGATGTCCTGTGTGCAGCATCTGCATAACATTACTAAGGATTCCAACATGAAGACAGAGAGGCTCAGTTTTTAACAAGGTCCCTAAATTAGCAATTCAAATGAGTCTGTACACTGTTTAAAACTGAAGAGGCCTGACAATTATGGCATTTCTGTGTAATGAACCTCATGTTCGTATACTGAATTGGGACATTTCATGGAAAACAGGAGTTTCCTTGCTCTAATAAAATAGTTAATATACTATGCACACACAACACTGTTTCTTGCCAGCCTACCTTGAATCTTAAAAACTCCAATGCAAAAATGGGTCATTCACAACAAGCTACGGTTATGATGTCAGAACTATCAGTACATTAACATACAACTAATTTACATAATGTATCAACTATAAGCTTAACACCACTCTGACTCAACTGACAAACAAGCAGCCATTTATAACAAAGGCCATTTCCATTATCTTAAAGGTATAGTAGCAAAACACCTTGTTTATTTATAAAGGACAAATAAGTGCATTAATCCTTGTCATGATATATATATATATATATATATATATATATATATATATATATATATATATTAGTGCTGTCAAACGATTAAAATATTTAATCGCGATTAATCGCATTAATGTCATAGTTAACTCGCGATTAATCGCATTTAATCGCACATTTTTATCTATTCTAAATGTCTCTTGATTTCTTTTTGTCCCATTATTTTTTCTCATTTTAATGCTCTTATCAACATGGAAAAGTGGATCGGCTTGCTTTTTGCAAATGTTTTTTATTGAAAACAACATTGGCATATATTGTGTTCAATTTCACACTAAAACATTCTTACTTGGAGCAAATAATCTCTCACACAATGTAACACTGTCCATCAATAAAAGGGTGAAAGAAATACTGACGAGGTCCTGATATTGACGAGGGGGCGGAGAATTCGCATCAGCTGTGTGTGTGTGTGTGTGTGTGTGTGTGTGTGTGTGTGTGTGTGTGTGTGTGTGTGTGTGTGTGTGTGTGTGTGTGTGTGTGTGTGTGTGTGTGTGTGTGTGTGTGTGTGTTTGGCCATCATCAAGTGGTATTTCAGACTGGACGTGCTGCGATGATGATAGCTCAGTTCACAACGACAAAACACACAGATCACTTTTGTCTCGTCAATGGAACCATTTGGCAACTTTTTAAAAGTAAACGTTCCATTCAGAATCTTATTGGCATCCATTTCGGTGTCTCACGCTCGTCATCCACTCAAAACTGGACGTTTTGAACGTTCCTATAACATTCAGAAATAACGTTTTTATAACTTAATGGGAACGTTATGAAAACGTTCTTATAACCTAAAATTGTTAGCTGGGGAAGAGGAGAGATTCGCGATTGCACTGAACACGTTTTAAGTGCAGGCACATATTGTCTGAGCGAGCCCAGAGAAAATTCTAACAAGAGCAGCGTGTATCTGAGAGCGCGCGACTCGAGCAGAGAGATTCGTGCTCGGCACATTATATTCCACGCGCGAGCAGAGAGATTCGCGCTCGCGCATCCGGCTCGCAAGCCCAAACAAGTGTGTGCGGCGTGCCTGTTGTTTTGTTTCCGGTCTAGCTAGATCCGCTTGCGCTTTCAAAACGTCCATGCCGCGTCCTATTGCAAAAGTATGTGGAAAAAAAACTACAAAGTTTGCTAGGCCAAAAAGACCGTTAATCGCGCGATAAAAAAATTAACGCCGTTAAAATGGGTTTGCGTTAACGCCGTTAATAACGCGTTTAACTGACAGCCCTAATATATATATATATATATATATATATATATATATATATATATATATATATATATCCGAGGTGGAAAGAGTAATCAAATATTCTACTCAAGTAAAAGTACTACTACTTCAATGAAATTTTACTTAAGTACAAGTAAAATTACCAGTCTAAAAATCTACTCAAGTAAAAGTAAAAAGTAGCTCATTTAAAATGTACTCAGAGTAAAAGTTACTGAGTTACTTTTTTAACAGCGGGGGTGGGGTGGGGGACCCTCCCGTGTAGGGTTGTAATGGTATAAGATTTTCACAGTATGGTATAACGTCTCAGAAAATATCACGGTTTACAGTATTAATCAATTGTTGAATAAATAAACTGTATTATTAAATTATGGGTATTATTATTATTATCATCAGTTAAAATGACAGTTAAATTAATGAAAACAGGATTTTTTTTTGGTTGAACAAATGCTTTTAATATAACAAACTTGAAATAATTTGTTTATTAAAATTTCAATAAAACATGTCTAATCAATTAAATTTGATAATTAATAATGAATTAGATTAACAACTTATTTTTAACATTAATAATTTGTTAAATTTTTAAGAATAATATTGTCCTATGAAATGTATTTTATTCAGAAAATTAATGTTTCTTTTTATTAGGGGTGTAACGATATTCGAACCAAGCCGAAGAACCGCGATACAGAACGCACGATTCGAATGGCGATACTCTCATGGCGTACCGAACACGCCCCGCGCTGCAAGCTACCCCGGCCCCGCCCAGCCCATTGATTGGACCTGGAATCAGTGTTGCCAAGTCCGCTTATTATAAGCGACTTTGGGCTTGTTTTTCTGTAAAGTGGCTTACAAATATTGGTAGTCGCGGGTCGCGGTTTTTTTTGGGTTTGTTTCTAAAGTGTTGTTGCTTATTTGGGGTTTGTTCTCAGCTCGTTGTCAAGCAGATATTTTCTATATGTTATTTAAACGTAGGAGTTTGTCTTGCCTGTTCCCTCTGTCTCTCCCCTTTCCCTATACACAGAGTTTTTTCCCACCCACATCCTGCTTCTAATTGGCTCTGACCCAGATGGCAATGAGTACTAGCCAATCAGAGGCAGAGCAGGGCAATCGGTTTTTTTTTCTGGTTAGGAAAACGTCAGTGAGTGATGTTTAAATGAAAATACGTGCAAGTCGCGACCGTCACGACTGATGGTGACTGGACTGTAGGAGAGTTTTTATATATAAATTATATTTTAGATAATATAGATATAGATATTATAGTTTAATATTGTTTAATCCTTTAACTGTCACTCCCCCTTTTTTAGCATAGACATGAAAATCACTATTCAAACTTAAATGGTTGTAATTCAAGAATGCTTTGGAATATAGACTTATGGTTGGTCTTGTTTTAAAGAAGACATTTGCCAGATTAATGTTGAAGTGAAGTATTATGAAGTTATGAAAGTGAAACAGAAAAAAAGTTATACAAGTTTGAGTTTATGAAAATGAACAATGTAAAAATATAATTATTTATATTTTATATAAAATATATATATTACAAAATATATTTTACTCTAAAACTGCCAGAAAATGTAAGCCAAAAATCTGAAGAAGTTGTGTTCCAAATTTTAGGTTGAGATCTCAAAAAATGAGCTTTCAGTAAGATTTTATTTGGCCGCAGTACCAACATTTTTCACTAGATGGACAGCCAAGCTTCATTACAGAAGAAAAATAAACTACCGTGTGCACAGTTTTACAAAACTAGGCACAGTTTACCAATCTGTCCACATGGATGTAAATTGACAATCTGTACCCACAGTTTAAAACTATCTGTCCCCACGGATTGTAACAGAAGCGGCAGCGCGGAGTAAACACGAGTAAACGCGAGTAAACGCGATCATCTCTTCCTCAGTTACAGAATAAACATGAATGGACACCTGAAGGTATGTTGAAAAATACAGTATACTTACTGAAAGGCATCATAACTCATGTAATCGCTCCATCAGTGTTTCAGCAGTGCAAAGACGTCAATAAAACTGCATAGCTTGTCACTAGCATTATATTTACCTCAGCAGGCAAGTGATTCAGTGTCCATAACTTGTTGGTTCCTAGAGAAATTAACTCTTGCACTAAATAAATGCACAATATTATCCTATATATTATATTTTACTTAACCTGTTAATTATATCTTGATTATTTAAAGTACGTTTAAAATATCTTTAATGAAAATGACAGCAACTGTGTAAATTATTATATTTCAATAACAAATTAGAGTAAAGTTAATGCAAAAACTGCCTTATGTTCAGTTTACATGTTTTCATACAATGTGTTGGGTGTTGATTATTATATCTAAAAAATAAATAGCATCTAAATTTAGGCTCTGTTGTTAACCTTTAATGTTATAGTGATGTGCGGCTCCCTATACAGCATTAGCATATTTTTAATCCTTGCAAAACGTTTAATTGTAATTTAATTAATTTAAAGACAAAGACACCATTTTTTCATTAAACCACTGTTTAATTTTTTTTTTTCAGCTTTCTAAACCGAACCGAGACGTCAAAACCGTGGGAAAACCGAACCGTCAGTTTTGTGTATCGTTACACCCCTACTTTTTATGATTTAATCCAAATATATTATCAAAAACGGTGGTAATCAAATGTAAATTTAAACTTGTGTCCTTTTATTTTTTGGGGAAGTGCTGCAAAAACAGATTTACTAAATTAAACCATGGACAAAAAAATATATTCCTTTAAATAATGTTCAAATAAAATGTATTATTATTGTTGAAATTATTATTATTATTTTGAGAAGTAGGCTACGTTCTACTGTATGCCTACAATAGTAATATATTTCTGTCATAATTTCTCCTAGTAAAACCGAACTTTTATTTTGACGGGTTGTGAAGACCTGTTAAAAGTGTATTTGACAATGGATTTCTCAAATAAAATTATGAAAATGCTCATTAGGCGTTCTCTCAGAGCAGCTCTGGAAATGTTCATGTATTCATATCCTCAAATTGTTTGTGAGACGCTGAAAACACCATGAACGTCACGAGTAATTCAGTATGTAGTAGACAAACGCAGCTCAGCAGAACAAATAGGGTTATATATTTACTTGAAGTATTTTTGTGCTAGCTTAAATATCCACAGACCAAGTCGCGATTGGATTTATTGCACAGTTCTACTTTCCATGTATTCATCCATCCATTATTTTGCATGTTTTACGTGACATCTGCATTAAGTGAATTCCATTTTCATGACTGGATTCCGGGATTCCCTTTGCATCACGTAAATCGGGACATACCTTTATCTGCAGGAGGGATGGTGTCCTATATCCTCTTTTTGCAGCCACTTTGCGTCCACATTTTTTGCAAATTGGATATCTATCCTCGAGGACAACCACGCTTTTTTTCTACTTTTCATACTGGCCATAATTCGCTTGGCGCTTAGCTTTCAGCTTCAGCTGGGCGTCACCTTTTTTGCGCGTTTGTTCGGGTTTGTTCTTCCGCCCTTCAATCAATTCAATAGTTTCCGGAGTGTGTGATCCCCCCCCCTTGTATTATTATTTTTTACTCAGTAACGGATATGATTTCAAATGTAGCGAAGTACAATACTTCAAAGAAAACGTACTTAAGTAAAAGTAAAAGTACAGATTTTAAAAACTACTTTAAAAAGTAGAAGTACACAAAAAAACTACTCAATTACGTAACGCGAGTAAATGTAATTCGTTACTTTCCACCTCTGCATATATATATATATATATATATATATATATATATATATTCTATTGTCAATATATATATATTGTCAGATCCTCTAGAATATTTTGTTTAGTCGTGGGAGAATTGTGATCTCTATTTGAAAGAGAGTAAAAAATTTGTAATCCTCAAATTATCCAGAATCGTGCAGCTCTACTGGATTATGCATTAACAAGAAAACCGGGAATTTGGAACAAGAAGTTTGGAATTTTTTTAGTGTAAAACTAAATTATGGTGCAAGAAACCTTATTAACATTAAGAATACTATATGCTACTAAAATGTAAAAAAAAAAATGCTGAGAGAAAAGCACATTTTAAATCACAAACCAAGAGTTGTTCATTTACGGGTTAACTTATTTAAAAGTTTGTATTTTCACAAGCAAAATTTCTTTAAAAATATAAAATTACTTTAAGTCAAATAACTAAATTGATTTTAGTTCAACCAAAATGATTTTGAGAAAGTTTACCACAACAAAACTAGTCTGAGATCAGTTGCAAGAAGCCAACAGCAGGGTACGGGATGCTCTGGAGGTGAACTGTTTTCTTTAGCAAAAGAGAGCCGCAGGGAAGGAGGGAGGCGAAGAGTAATTGGAGCCTTGTGGGGGATAGTTTTCAGACTGTTGGCTTCAAGGCCACAGAAAATGATATATGAATAAAAGAGGATTTTGATAAGGGCTTTGGAAATAGTTTTCTGAGGCTGAGATAAGGCTCATATTCGATGGAATTATCTTAGGGCTGGTGTGGTACAGTTTGTTCAGGTGACGCATTGCAGACATTAATTCAATCTTTTCTCGCTCTTTCTCTCCTCCCTCGGTTGCGGGCATCAAAGTCTGAGCAAAACAATGGACCCTTAGAGCTTCTGGACTCCTTAAGCAACAGCACTGCTGTTTCAGCAAATATATATATATGGATTGCATATATATGTTTTGTTTTGGTCACAAATTTGCGTTCGGAAGATCAAACAAGCGTAGATCTATTCATAGTCACAAAGTGCAAGTGTGTGAATTCAAAATTCCACTCCAAATGGTTTGTGCAGCCCAGGTTTCTACCATACTACTCAAACTATACACAATATCAAAAAAGAAAGTCAATCAGTAACCCGCATGTCTTCAGAACCCAAAACGACTTACTTTTTTTGTGAAACACAAAGTGAGATGTTAGGCAGGATATTCATGCTACTCGTTTTCATACAATGAAAATAAATGATCGCAGTGTTCCTCATACAAAGCTATTGTACGACATATAGTGCATAAATCATACGGATTGTTGTTCTTGTTAACAGTAACAGTTAACAGCTACTGTTATTTTTGACCTTTTAAGAGCTTGAAAGCATGTGTTCCCTTTTCACTTTCATTGTAGCATAGATCAGCATGACATTGGCAAAAAGTTCTCTATTTTTTGTGTTTCACAGAAGAAAGAAAGTGCTGGTTTCTAAGAGCATGACGTTGAATTTATGATTGCTGATTTTTTTTTGTTGTTTTTTTCACTTGTGGATGAACTATTCCCTTAACATGTTAAATTTAACTTGTTACCTAACTTGATATTTTCCTTTCAACCGTCTCCCTGAATAGAATTAAAGGCTAAGTTTAAGAATAACATTGTGTTCCATTAAATGTCTTCGGTGGAACATTCCTACTTTATAACACCTACTATGATAGCTGAATGTATAATTGCAAACACTATAAATGTATTGTTTAATATTTGAAACACAAATAATGTCTTGCTTGAAAATAGTCTTTATTTAAAATAAATGCATCTTTGCTTCTAATGCAATGATACACTTTAAATGTGGTACAAGTGTCCAAATACTTTTTGGCAAATGTAGACTAACTGCTAAAAAAACAACATAATAATTGTGAATATTTTTTTAATCCATCAACAACCCAAAAAATCTGGCTTTTTCCCACAAACATGCCATAAGATTCACCATAGCAAAAAGATGAATAGACAACGAGCTCTGAATCTTGACCTATAAATGCCCCAGGCAACATCCATTCCCCTAACCTTCTGCAGTCAGACATATTTTATGGGCAGCACTGTAGAACTTGGAAAAACAACCTGAAACAAATTTGCCCTAGTGTCACTTTCCCAAGTCATAAACTAGCATTGAATTCTATGGACTGCATCAAGATCCATTCTGCTTTCCACAATACATCAAAGGAAGGCAGATTTATAAAAGACCTTGTCTCCCACTCAATATGCCATAAGAAAGAAATAATAATTTAGCGACTCTATAGTTTTCATGTATAAGACAGTTTAGATTACTTTGAACGTGTTTTACAATTGAAAGTGAAAGTGAAAGTGACACGTGATGGCCAAGTATGGTAACCCATACTTGGAATTTGACCTCTGCATTTAACCCATCCAAGTAAGTGCACACACATTAGGAGCAGAGTAATGAGTAGTGAACACACACACACTGCAAACATGGATACACACACCCGGAGCAGCGGGCAGCCTTGAGTGGCGCCCGGGGAGCGATTGGGGGTTAGGTGCCTTGCTCAAGGACACCTCAGTCATATTCCTGCCGGTACTGGAATTGAACCAGCAACCTTTGGGTCACCAGTCCAACTCTGCTACCATTAGGCCATGACTGCCCCACAGGCCATGACTGCCCCACGTTAACACACTTGCTTTGGCTGTTAATGAATGGGTATTTCTTCATTATTTTGCCCAGTACTAGACTAAGGATAAACAACAATATTTACTGTATGTCCTGATATCATTTAGCAATTATTTTCTCTTTTTATGAATCTGGATACATGTTTTAGATTGAAACAAACCAACTGCAAAATATCGCAAAACACATCCAATCAACTATTTGGTTTGAGGTTTGTGCTGATATTTTCTCTCCAAAATGATGACATCCTTTCCTGGAGGATGATATCATTAGGGGGGAAAAACCCTATTCCTAACAATTTATTCACACAGATGAAATTTTTAAGTAAAGTAATTATACATTATATTTGTAGCATGTCAACAATGTCTAAAACGCTTTGATGAATAAACATTTGCCCAAAAATATAGAGTTTGATGAGAGTTTGATGAAAAAAAAAGAAAATAATTATTATTATTATTTTGAGAGCATAAGGAGACCGATTCGATTACGTCATTTGCAGTGCTTCATGGGATTGGGCAGAGCTAAAGAGCTCTTTTGGCAAGGTTTGGTTGTTTCAATTTTTGAATTGTTTTCAAATTTTTTTCAATTGGTGGACTTTTTTTGTACCGTATCATGGGGAATGTAGTTTTTCACCACGAATAATGTAGAATTCCACCACGAATTCACCAATTTTAAAAATAAGTTGAAATAATGTGGGGCTGATGTCTTTAACAGAAGCTATTATTTAAACTATTGATTAACAACCTCGTAGCTCACGGTAGGGCTGTCTAAAGGTTTATAAGTTATTAAAAATCAGTTTCATAAAAAAATGAAGTTAACATTTAAATTCTCTAAACTAAACTGCAAAACATGTAAGTGCTTGAGTGCATGTCTAGACTCCGGCGGTGGTTATGTGTTTTTCTTGTTTTCTTCACCTCTGAACGATTACTACTGGGAAAGGATAAATGCAAAGCTCAGTAAACTTCTCACTTCATGCAGAGTCTTACAGGCTCAGGTGATTTGTTCCTCAGTATTGCTACCTTTTATTTTCTGGAATATAATAACATAAAAATTGTAGAGTGTAAACACCTCTTGGTGCCTCCAAGGTGTGTACATTTGTTAATATAAAATAATAACTGTGATCTCTAGAAATTGTATGATTTATTAATTATTGGTATGAATTATTTAGCAGTATTCCTTTTTGTTGACACCACTGAAGACAAAGTATAATCTAAGAAATTCCAAAAAAAACAAAAAAACGTCATATTTAATCAAATGTCATTTTTATCAAAATGTCATATTTAAACATTTTTTCCTGTCAAAATAATTTCTTCATGCCTTAAAATAGCTTGAATGACTTCTAAATTTTTTGACTTCTAAAAATTATCATCCTTAATCATATAAAGCCCCGCCCACACGTTGACAGGATTGTTTTGTTTGTGACAGTAGGAACCAGGAACAGTTTCAAAACATGTTTTTGAGACTGTCTTTGCTATACTGCAGTTTTAAGGAGAAAATACTCAGAAATGGTGTTGAATTATGAATTTGCACATGGTTTGTCTTAAAGCACATTAAAAACACCACATATTACAAACAACATTGAATACTTGATTTTATCCTGTGAATCTATGTATTATTTGAGCTGTAAAGGTTAAATCGTCATTTTGTATATAACTTAAAGGTGCCATGTGTAAGAATTGAGTTAAAAATATCCAAAAAATGAGCTACACGCATCAATAGAATGAGAAGAAATAAGGGCGATAATGTCATTAAAAAAATGACAAGTTATAGTGCTGCAGAGATATCAACCTGAATTAGCATAATTACTTATAGCTAAATTACTAGCCACGGCCCCACAGGTGTCATAATACCAGTTTCGGCCATGGGAGGCGGTATGCGGGCAACACCAGCCAAACTGCAATCCACGAATAACTCGCACGGCTTGTGGGCGTACTTGAACCTGATGTGTTTGATAGTTAGCTCTACCCACAGATCCGATCCGGTTTTCACCAGTTATATACCAGAGCCCGTCTCTACCAAGCTGATGTTAAAATATAACATTAGCTAATTATATTATGTTTATTAAATTGCTTTCCTGAGGTAAATCTGACATATTTGTTCTCCAGCTATGTTATTGACCTCTGCCCGCTGGTTAAAAAATGATTGGTTGATATTATGTATGAGGAATACATTTTGGTAACTTGTTGCATACTGTATCTTTCAACAGTGTTCGTGTTTTTTTACTATTAGCTAGTAGAGATGATCGGTTCATGTGCGCTAGGGATCTGTCTTCTAACATTCACAAGCGCCAAAACGGTATTTATTGTTTGAATTGTGTAATAAAATTGACAGAATCTGAGAACTGAGATTTTTTTATATCATAACTAACCTGCTCTGTCTAGTCTGTCGGTCTCCGTGTCCTCTTTGCTTTGCGATTTTTCTGAGCGTGACAAAATTGATGTGTGGCGTGACTGAGAGCGTTTGAAAAGTGTCAATTGTGTGTGTCTCACGGTGAATTTGTGAGAGTTGGAATGGCGCTACGCTCTGAATGGCGCTAGCTTGGTCAACATCAGCGAATGCTGTCTGTCAAATTAATGTAATTCAAACTAACATTAAAAATGTAATATGAACAAAACGAATATGAACATATTCACTGGTAAAGGTGAAGGGGAGTAGCTTGAAGATGTCATATTTAAAAATCACTTGACATCAACCAACGTTCCTCTGGAGTCAAAACGTCCTCTATTAGGAGTTGGCTCGGCTTCGGCTATGGCTCTAGGGTCGTTGTGAAGGTAGGGGTGGAGCATAAAAACTATGCCGTTTCTCGTGTGTTACTCTAGAGTAGACCAACTCACTTTCTGGAGGTATACTGCCCCCATCTGGTATGGAATGTGGAGTATGAATTGATTTTTTGGCGGACATGACACAAGGCACCTTTATCATCAAGTTTTACAACTTTGTTGCCATGACAAAGAAACACCAAAACCAGTCAAATGAATGTAAAAAACAGTTTTACAAACAGCTTTACAGCTCAAAATAAACACAATTGACGCTTTTCTAAAACTATAAGCTTCACATTTCTAATTTATTTATATTAATTTCTAAATGCTCCGATTGCTAAACTGTATAATGACAGTTAAAATGATTATTTACAGATTTACAGCTCCCACAATAGTTAACAAAAGCATTAAAAAGGTGATTTTTTTGTAAGACTAAAAGCTTCACATTTCTGGTTTGAAATGCTTAAAAAAATACATAATTTACTTCCATTTTAAGTGCTTCACTGCAACATAAATTTTAAATAATTTTTTAAAGAAAAAAAAATGTAATTCATGTACTGAACTCTGAACCCAGATGTACTAAAAACCCCTGCAATTAATTCAAAATGGCAGAAAAAGAGACTCATGAGCAAAGAATGTTGTAGCAGCATGTAATAACAGAACGCCACATGGGAGACTTGAGCACTTCCATAATTATACCTGTAATAATATACCCTGTAATCATTCCTTGAGTTGATTCTGAGTCTGTCTCTGTTTGCAAACAACAATGTAATCTGTATGCTAAACACATCGCACACATGTGCGAAAGAGCCACACCTGTGCAATGTATTTTGAATAGAAAAAGGCTGTTGTTGCCTCTGTGCCATTTGTATTAGACAATGCAACTAATGTACATTTGGCTTGTACAATCATTCAAATCATTTATCATGAGTCGTGATTATACTGGTGGCCTTATCACATGGCAGATGCCAAATATCATCAAATATCAGTTTTGTTTGTTCGGCATGTACCAAAGCATCTTATGAAGTCAAGTGCGTGGAAACTTTTGGAGGTGAATACAAAGGCAAACATACACAGTGAAACTGACGTCTTTTCCTCTTGTTTACTATAATAAACAGCTGCTTCTAGTAGGCCTACTAATGATAATAATCGCATTAGATGCAAACATACTATGATTTAGACCGAAATAAAAAATGAAGAGACACCCGTCCACTGGTTTCATCCTTGTGAAAATTCGTTGACATTTCACTTGCAAATGCATATGAATGCTGTTGCTGATATGAATATGCATGAGGGTAGCAATGCCGAAAATAAAGAGAGGCACTTCAATATCAATAGCACCGGAGGACTCTGGAAGTGTCGTTATAATTAGCTTTTAACGAAGACGCAAGTGTCTGCCGGTATTTGAGGCATAAAGGAATGGAGGATTCCTGAATAGAGTTGCATTTTTGTGCAGTTGGCTTCATTAAACAAACCACCGAGCATGAAGAGGACTTATCGAAAAATACTTTTTTTTTTCACATACTTCATGAATAAAGAAAGATGTTTTGCTTCCGGAAACATATAATCCTAATCAGCCTAATCAACATTTGGACCCCATGTGACAATAAAACAAAAGAAAACACCCACTCTACACAGTAAGCATAAAATAAGACGGACATAAAGTGGCTTGACTTGAGAATTTGCATCTAAATAACAATTCTGTCTTTATTACCTCACTCCCAAAGAAACGGTCATGCAGATATTTTTCATATGGTTCATATGACCACGACTGTCGAAAACCAAAAAAGGATAAAAACAATACATTTCCACAAAATAAAGAGATAGTTCACACAAAAATGAAAATTCTACCATTACTTATACCCTCATGTCGTTCCAAACCCATAAGACTTTGGTTAATCTTCAAAAGACAAATGAAGATCGTTTTAATTAAACCTGTTCCTCCATTGAAAGTTCAGGTAACCAAAATTCAGAAGATCAAAAAGTCTATAAACAAATTATTTTCAAAGAGATATGATCGCTTTATATGATGAGGGATTGTTCATTTTTGGGTGAAAAATTTAACTAAAAACATCCAGAAATGAGTCTGTGTTATTCGTAACCACTCTGAACTTAATTCAAAGTGTTTTGTCATCCTTTATATTAGAACCTCACTTCATATCTCTGGAGGAGTTCAGCATAGAGTATGTCAAGAGGTGAGAAACAATAGCTGGCCTTTTGCACTTCCTCTTATCATCACAGAATAAAAAACTTCAGTATAATTTAATGAAAGTCCTTTTTGGCCTGTGCAGTGCATTACCTGGTTTTCTGGCTGACACAATCTTGAAAAAATCACAATTTGCCTTCAAAACATCCTGATCGCCCTGCTAGAGCGGAGGAAATTCAATAGCAAATCTAATAGAGTCTTTTTTAAGCCAG
Source organism: Siphateles boraxobius (assembly GCF_051911475.1). Taxonomy (NCBI): domain Eukaryota; kingdom Metazoa; phylum Chordata; class Actinopteri; order Cypriniformes; family Leuciscidae; genus Siphateles; species Siphateles boraxobius. The sequence goes on from NW_027508699.1 coordinate 31,895,292, forward strand.
CCAACTTGAATACACATTTATCAGTGTGCGTGTGTGTTTGTGTGTGTGTGTGTGTGTGTGTGTGTGTGTGTGTGTGTGTGAGAGAGAGAGAGAGAGAGAGAGAGAGAGAGAGAGAGAGAGAGAGAGAGAGAGAGAGAGAGAGAGAGAGAGAGAGAGAGAGAGAGAGAGAGAGAGAGAGAGAGAGAGAGAGAGAGAGAGAGAGAGAGAGAGAGAGAGAGAGAGTCAGGTTTTGCCAACCTTATGAGGACCAATTGTCCACACACGTATACTAAAAACTGTACATCCTTCAAAAGGAAAACACACACACACACACACACACACACACACACACACAGATAGATAGATAGATAGATAGATAGATAGATAGATAGATAGATAGATAGATAGATAGATAGATAGATAGATAGATAGATAGATAGATAGATAGATAGATAGATAGATAGATAGATAGATAGATAGATAGATAGATAGATAGATAGATAGATAGATAGATAGATGGATGGATGTCCTGGTAGACTGCTGCATTGACTCTGGATTCAATAAAGCACAGTGGACCAAAGTCCTCTTTTCTGATGAGAACAAATGTTGCATCTCATTTGGAAACCAAGGTCCCAGAGTCTGGAGAAAGAATGGAGAGGCACACAATCCAAGATGCTTGAAATCCAGTGTAAAGTTTCCACAGTCTGTGTTGGTTTGGGGAGCCATGTCATCAGCTGGTGTTGGTCCACTGTGCTGTTCACTCAACGCAGCCGTCTACCAGGACATTTTTTAGAGCACTTCCTGCTTCCTTCAGCAGACAAGCTTCATGGAGATGCTTCCTTCATTTTCCAGCAGGATTTGCACCTGCCCACACTGCCAAAAGAACCAAAACCTGGTTATGACCATGGTATTCCTGTGTAATTACTGTGTGATTTCATGTAATATTCTAATTTACTGGGATTTTGATTTTGTGGGTTTCATAAGCTGTAAGCCATAATCATCAAAATTATAACAAATAAAGGCTTGAAATATCTCACTTTGCATATAATGAGTCTATATAATATATTAGTTTCACATGTTAAGTTGAATTCTTGAAATAAATCATTTTTTTGATGATGTTATAATTATATGACCAGCACCTGTATATATAGATAGATAAACAAAATAATGTAGGTTAAATAATAATTAAAAGTGCTACTTGGGTATTAACTATTCTCCAGGGGATCTGTGGATAACGGGTAGTTTATTCCAAAGGTTAAGAAATCTAAAAAGTCTTTATTCACTCACGGCTTAATAATGTGCTAAAATATTAAGCATAATACTAAATAATATGTCTATGAAAATTTAAAATTTAAAAAAAAATCAAGAAGTTGTCTGTGTGTGAGGGTTAACAATGCCACAATATTATTGATGTGATACACCAATAATTATTTTCATGTTATGGTCAATAACCAATAAATGGCCAATGTTAAATTTATATAACATTTTATCCAAATACTTTTTTTTTAAAACATGTTATTGAAATTGAATACACAGAAACATGCACAAACTTATAACAATGTGCTCAACTCATTAAAGGGGACATATAAGTTATTTTATAATGGAAACAACAAATTAGTACAAGTATTGTATTCAGATTTAAAATAGATAAATACATAATATTTATTAAGGGATTTTTGTCCTTTATCGGACAAACGGACAAACTGACAGACAGACAGAGACACAGACGGACATACAGAGACAGGCGGACAGATCACTTCAAGGAAGTAATTTTATCATTTATGGTCATGTAAATGACCCTGCGAATAACCCTGGTGTATTATAAAGCTAGATGTATGGCTGGAGAGTACGTGTTTATTTAAACGGATCAATTCAAGTTGTTTTGTTTGTGAAATATTTCACACATTTTTGTCATGTTATGTTTAAATAAGTTTCATAGGTAAGAAATGTCTTAGGCAGGGTCCAAAGATGGGACGGCAAGTTTTAAAGTTGATAACAGAGAAATAAATCGAAAACACACACACACACACACACACACACACACACACACACACACACACACACACACACACACACACACACACACACACACACACACACACACACACACACACACACACAAATATATATAACACATCATTTAAAAACGTTTTATATAACATGTATCTGTAACAGTTATGTTAACAGCAATAATACAACATTTCTGTTGTAAGAGCAGCTAATCAGCTGATGGACACCGTGCTGCGTTGTCATGACGGATGGATGGATAGAATTTTACAGGAGCTGATATTTGCTGATGTGCATTTAAGACATATGTGTGCAAGAGTGGATCAAACCCTTATTTGAAAAAAATAAATAAATGTTGTGATAATACCCCCTTCAGAAGAAAATATGTTGCTAACATGACCACCATCAAACAATGTCAGCGATTAACGCAGAGACATTCAGAGCGCTCTAACACAAGAAAGATGGTGTTTTCAGCAGATGTAATCAGAAGTACACCTCCTCTGATGCGCTTTATGACTGCACAGTCACACTAATAACACACATTCATCTACCGTATCTGAGTGGTGTTCAACTGCAGAAAACCAGCGCACAACACATACCATCATCTACAGCTGAACAATGCACTTTTTATTACTGTAATGGGTTTTGGATTGCCAATGGGACTTTACTGCCTATGATGCTCTTCACTGATGGACCATTTCACTTAGTGATTGATCCAGGTGTTATGATCGCTATGTGCATAGTGTTGTGGGATGCCATGCGGCACTAATGCATAGGCAGTCATTAGAGTTTAATGCTTCATAGGTCATTGGCTTGTCTCACTTGACCTGCTTGTGATGCACAAAAGGTCAAGTTATCACAGAGTTGAACTATAAACAGTTGAAAACACGGCAATCATTCTATGAATCAATAAGCAAATCGTTTAAACAAGTAACCGGTGCTTAAATGTGATTTATTGGGATTGTTGTGGTACCACTCAAAGGTCTCATTCTTATTTAACCCTTTGATCCATGAAATAAATCACAAAACTGATATATATATATATATATATATATATATATATATATATATATATATATATATATATATATATATATATATATATATGGTAAAGCAATAGTTCAGTCTGTAGATAACACCATGCCTTTAAGGTTGTAATGTAATGCATGCAAGCTAATGGCAATATGCGCTGATCCTACAACAATAAAATACTTATAACTTATAAAATAACAAATACTATAATATTAGAGAAAGAATATTACAGATTTAATCAATATCTGAGGTGTTTCTTTTGCCCTAGTTCTACAAAATATAAGCATTACAGTTTACAATGTGTCAAATTATCATGCATAACATTTTTTAATTGTCAAATGTGCGTCTATTTTACTTGATGAAATAATAATAAAAGAAACTGAGCGGAAATTCTAACTGGCATACTTTATGTACAGATGCACCCTTCAAATTCAAAGTGTCCACCAAACCAATCCAAACCAAACCAAACCAAACCAAACAAAAAAAAAAATACCACAAAAGAAATCACTACTTGTCTTCCTCATTACAAATGAGCAATGCATTCCAGAGGTACTTAGTGCTTCACTACTTTCAACTATCATGCTGAATTTATGCTGTCCTAAATAAAAAGAGGCCATTCATAAATAATTTTAGATAAAGGTAATAGGTAAGAAGCTATGTTGGTTTGTAGATGTAACACCAAAAACTTCTTTTATAATCTCTCCACTATAATGCACAACACACATCAGAGGGTTAATTGTAACAAGGCAAAAAATGGCTGCAATAAGGCAAGACCCTCTGAACGATCAGCCGATAAAGGAAACACAGCAATCAACCAGTAGTTCTGAGTTTAACTGAGCGATCGAAGCCATGATGAGAGATAAATAAGCACAAAAACATTCTCTCAGGAAAATAAACGGCTCTTGACATTTCATCAGGACGGCATGATTATACGGAGCGAACCGGTCTACGGGGACAGATGTAGGAGTGTGTAAATAAGGAAAATGAGACCCCAGTGATGGCTGAAATGGTTTTGGTGTGTGTGTGTGTGTGTGTGTGTGTGTGTGTGTGTGTGTGTGTGTGTGTGTGTGTGTGCGTGCGTGCGTGCGTGCGTGCGTGCGTGCGTGTGTGTGTGTGTGTTACACTTGTCTTTATTCCCAGCGGTCAATGCTTGACTGCACTCAGATCTGAGTTCATGAGACTATAGAAAGTTATACGTGTCTTGTTAGCACTTGTCTGTTCATGTCAGCATTAGATACAACTGAACTAGTCATGTGTAGCTGTGATTTAATATTAATTGGTGTTAGGGAGTAGGGATCTCACAATACTAGCTTTCTGTAGTTAAAACCAATACCCGCACAATTTCACAATATGCTTCTTTAGATAAAAGTATCTAAAATATATAAGTACATATGCACAGATTTAATTAAAAAAAATTAAATGTCCTTTCTAATGTTATAAAGCCAATGGCTTATGAAATCCTTCTAAAATATTCTGTGCACAAAAAAGAAATAGAAATAAATCATGACATAACATGATGACACTGTCATGATGTCAAAAATGGGTTAAAAAATGTGATAGCTCTGAATATATTTAAACACATTGATTAAATACAGCTGAAGCAACCAATTAATTCCACAAATTCAATATACTATGAACCTAAAAGGATTTATCGTATGTAGGGTCCATCTCTAAAGTTATTCATACATAAAATGCTAGTTTTAGATTCTGCCAGTGTGTTAATTGTCTCAGTGTCTATTCAAATGCACAGAAATGTGTGCTAGAAACACATTTAACATAAAAAATATTTATGATTATCAGTGTTAATATGATTATCACGTTGCGCCCACACACATACATTTTTAGTTCCTGTGTTATCAGCATTATAACTCAATTTCAGAGAAAGGAGAGGTTCAAATGACAACACAATGAAATGGAGATAGATATCAAAAAATCATCAGAAATAAAAAATATGACACTCAATGCTAAGCAAGACAGCAAAGAGAAAGTAAGACCAAGACAAGAAAAAAAAAGAAGCTTGAGTAGCTGGCAGAATTTATTTGAGCAATTATCTCAGGCTTGAAGGGGTTAGACAGTAAGTCTAATAGCCGAACGCAAATACAGCCGACATCCCTCGACTTACTTTTGTCCTCTCATGCTCTAATTTGTCAGCAGAGCTGACAAGGCCTTGGTAAATAAAAGAATAAATAAATGGTGCATGAAAAGGGATAGTTAAAAAGCTGGGCTCTCAAGGGCTGGTCAGAGGCGTCGCTTGACTAGCATGTGTAAAATGGAGATTTTCAGTAAGCGCAACTTGCTTGTCCCCTGCATATCAAAGCAGCAACAACAGCTGCGTGCACAATGTAAAATTTTTGCCAGGATTTTGACATTTGAGACTAATTTCGTGAATTATAAAATAATGTATTATGATGTACAGTAGATGATTATACAGAACGTTACAGACAGGATTGTTGCTGTACGAGTGGCTCATTCGATTATTACTGTTTCCATCCAAAGTTGTGAATTAAATTTTTTTGAGCAAAATTGGAATATAGCATTAAAACATTTGCAAAAAAAGCGCCATTGCCAACCCACGTGTTTAAAATAACAAAATCATCACTTCCTTGGGAATTGCCGCAAAATATCTGTCATAAAAATGGAAGTTGCAGCAATCAGCTGTGGCTCTTATTTTATAAATCATAAATTACTTCCGTCTCAGAGAGTGCAGACAAAACAAAATGTTATTTTGTGTTTGAATGCCTGGAGTTTGGGAACAATTGTTTGTGAATGTTTGGTGTGAAACACTTCTGGGAGGGAATTAAACTCCACCATTTTGATGACATACATTGGGAATGCCCAAACCAACATTTGAGATGCTTTGTAATTAAACTTGTCCGCTGATTGGTCCAATAATCCAAATACATGATCTGCTGAGGCAAAGTCGCATGAGTATTTTGTTACACATTGATACATTTACTTGGTAAATGTATTTCCATTGGTTATATTGTGAATATTTGCAGCGAGTATCTGTATTTGGTTGCGTTGTGATTATTTGCAGCGAGTTTCTGCATTTGGTTGCGTTGTGAGTATTTGCAGTGAGTTTCTGTATTTGGATGCGTTGTGAGTATTTACACTGCACATATTTTGTCAAACTGATTAAGATGCTTTCTTAATTTGCTGGTGTTTTTTCTATTTGTGTGTTTTTACTTCAGCCTTTTGAGCTCTCTCGGGCACCATACATAAGTATTTTTATGCACATTGTTTTTTTTTGTTTTTTTTTCAGGCAAAATCCCAATATTTGCATAAAAATAGGTGGATGGAAACAGCTAGTGAATTACAACTTAACTTTTAAACTGATCCAAAGCTATAACACCTTTAAAGGTATTGTAGGTAGAAATCCCCAAAAATACTTTTTTCCAATTTTTTTCAAACTGTCTTTATATATCAATGCATAATTAAAATGTAAGTACTCTGGAAAATAAATGATAAAAATCGAGTGTCTGTAGTTCTCTCAGGACTGTAATAAACACAGCTCATTATTCCATTCGGGACGAAAGAAATGATTGGCTGGGGCGACTGTCACTCTCCCTCGCTACCATGGATACCACCTCTGCTGATACAGGAGGAGCCCAAATGCGCGCACCCGTTTGAAAAGGAACGGAAGCTAGTAATAACAAACAATTATGGCAGAGAAAGAACTGTCACAATTCTCAGTAACGTTACCTGCATATAGAGGCAGCGAAGTCAAATGAGTTAAAAAAAGGAAGACAGTATTTGAAAAGGCTATGAACAAAAAGTCTTTGGATAAATAAAGAAATCATAAGAGAGTCGGCTTGGCTTTCCAGCGTCGGCTACTACTGAGTGATCTCAAGGGGCTGAAAAGTGACTCCATGATGGCTTTATTTCTGCTGGACAGGTAATCTTGCTGTTTTCATTTTGATAGCATTTATTTTTTCATGAAGCATGTATCACTAGCACACCTAACTACCTAATATTAGCTACCTAACGTTACGTAGCATAACTAACGGTACTGGCTTAGCTATGACAGTGTAACTTTGGTGTCGACTAGTATAACGTTAATGTTAGTGAGCCAGGGTTGAGACGATAAATAAGCAATAGGCCTATCTGCAGTCGAAAGCTGTTTTATTTAATTTCGCCGAATCTAACTTTAGGTTAAAAAGTTTAGGGGATCTATTTTTATACCTAGCTTTACCCTCTGCCTAAACTGTGTTCCTATTTTCACCGTGAACTCTACCTACTCCGTTTTTTCACGTTTGGTTTGTTGTTATACGCTCTACATATGTTTGCATATGTCTTTATGTTGTCTGTATGTGCTATACAATATATGTTGTGTGTGTGTGTGTTATATTATCTTGGGTCTGCAATGCAGTTGTGAGAAGGTGTTTGAGTGTATGTAATTCAGTTTATCTGTAAACAATCTTATGTTATGAATCTTACAAATTCACCTTCATCACAGTGTAACTGATAGTAACGGCAAACGTGTATCAATGAAGCTATTTATAGCTTTGCCTTATATTGAGTTTGATTCCGTTACGAGCTAGTAAAATATTTTAAACTTTACAAGTATCGTTATGCGAGCTGGATAGTGAGTACTAACAGCCATGTTAATTGTTTATATTCATACTGATAAAGTTAGTTATTTTATTACTTGTGATTCTGACATGATGTCACTACATCTGGTAAAGCTGGTAAACACGTCCGACTCTTCCAGCTGAGCGAATGGCCGGGATCGCGCGTTCATTTGTTTTGGGGGCGTGGCTTTGGAAGGAGCCGAGAAGGGACGGGGTGGGAGTTAATGGAATAATGAGCTGTGTTTAGTGCAGTCCTGAGAGGACTACAGACACTCGATTTTTATAATTTCTTTTCCAGAGTACTTACATTTTAATTATGCATTGATATATAAAGACAGTTTAAACAAATTTTGACAAAAAGTATTTTTGTGGATTTCTACCTACAATACCTTTAAGAGATATAAGATTTGAAATAGGAGGACAAAGTGCATTTACATGCATGCATTTGGCAGGCACTTTAATTCAAAGTCAGTTTAAAGTACATTTCATACATGTGCAATTCTGAATATCAGAAAAAAACCTTTTTAATAAGTATACAAGATGAGACCTTTTAATTCATACAAAAAGGATGGTACAACTTGTGCAAAAAAATGTTTAAATGGACTATGGTATAGTCCCCCTACATATACCAAGCCAAAGGTACACTGCAAATGTGGAATCCGTTAAAGGTTTGACCAGGCTTTATCTGTTTGCAAAATTGGCACTGAGGGCCTGATTTAAATTGAAAACCCTCTTTAGTGGAAGTGGTCTACACAACACATAAAAACAGCCCTGAAAAAGATAAATATTTCTTAGAAATGACGTTGCACTATTTATTATTTTGCCTCTAATACAATGCAATTCATGCATTTTTAATTCTGGCTTTGCTGTCCAAATACTTGTTGTGTCCACAGAATGATTATATTTAAGAGTCGCTAAACAAACAGCACAGTTATATCAGTTCAATTTGAAACACAAAATAATGTCATGATTGGCAATAATTTGTATCATTAATTGTTTATGAACTGAAAAATATGAGCAATGAAAACTGTGGAACATTAAATCGGAAATTGGTTTGCTTAAAATGGGACAAGCTAATCTGATCCAGCAAACTTTTGGTAAATTTGGAGCATCTGAACTGTGCTCAACAACACGAACATGGAACAGAGCACTTTGCCTTGCCTAAAGACAGTGTGCCTTGAGTGTGGAGAGTGGATGTGTGTAGTGTGTTCCTTGAGCATTGTGTTGACCTCACGAGTGTATATTGACCTTGTGTGTTTGTCTGCCTTGAACTGTAACTCCCATGTGGCTTTGCAGACTCTAGTCCACCGGATATCATTTTATACACTGCAGAACAAAAAAGACGCGGAAGCACATGGGGAATTGTTGTTGGGATCTTTTCCTCACTCTTCTACTTCCTTGGACATTATTTTGGTCTTACACAACTCATTTTTTCCACCACATCTTACACAGACTGTCACTGTCACACTCTCTGTTCCAAAACAGAGGCAGTGCTATAGAGCTAGGCAGCATTGCATGCATCCTTAATAGAGAGGGTCATAATGTATGCAATAAGCACAATGAAAGTTGCCGGATGATAAAGACATAAAAGGTATCAAAATGTATTCAAAGTACATAATACTATTTTAAAAATCCTGTAAATAGTATTAAAAAAAATCTATATTTAAAATGTATAAATAATTCACCATAAAAATGCATCAATATTAATTCAGAATTTTTATATTTATTCACAACTCATAAATATAAATCAGTATAAAAAGTATTTGTTCAAAATCTATAAATAATTTGCTATAAAGTGTCAATAGTAATTTTAAATGTGATATATTGATTCAAATGTAACAATACATTATAATTTAGCCAAATTAATTCCCAATTTAATATTAAATGTATAAAAAATGATTTATTAGAAACATAGCAATATTAATTTAAATATTTATTTATTCAAAATTTATGAATATAATTTATTATAGAAAATTGGTATATTTAATTAAAATGTATAAATAATTCACTACAAGTATCAATATGTATTCATATAATACGTAATATAATACCTAATGTATTCATATAATACAAGTATCAATATGTATTCATATAATACCTAATAATACCTAAAAACACCCACGGTGTTTCAAATTCACACCGTGGCTGAGAGACATCTGTGGTTGACGCTGTCTGAAAGGTCTGAAGCGGAGCGCTCTGTATTCCTCGACGCGCCCATTTCGTCAGCTGGCCTCTTCGGATCTGCCGTCAAAGATTTCGCGGACAGATTCCCAAGAGGTTCAAACGACATCGCAGGCAATGAAGCACTTCCTCCCGAAACGCTCTAGTTCCGCAGCAGGTCGCTCTAAACAGCCGTCTGCCCGGAGCTCCCAGCCGCAAACTGCACCACCCGCCGCCGCTGCTTCTCAACGCCGCCAGGCCCGAGAACAGAGACCGCACTCTGTTCCGCTGGACGCCGCCCCCCTCAGCGCGGGCCCCGGCCGAGGATCGAAATCAAGCCCGAGGTCTCAAAGCCTTCCTAGCCTCTCTAGGAAAGCGACGGTGTTCAAATCCCGCTGCGGCCGGATTTTCACCGAAATGTTTCGCTCGTCCAGTTCCATGCAATGTGACTGTTCCAGCGTATCTAGCAGTCAACAAGCCGGTCCATTTGCGCGCTTGCCTGCACACAAAAGCCGTTTTTATGGCTACCCAGATAAATCCAATAAAGAGTGTATTTTCTGGTGTTCCGGCCATGGCCGATGGTGTTATGAGTGTTGTAAGAATGCCCACGTCTCAGTGCCCATTCCCACACGCAGACACAGCCTGCCACAATACAGGGCTAGCACAAATAAAATCGACTCATGTCGATTGTGCAATAAATGTAGTGTACGTGCCCACGACACAGTGCCTACAAATACTGCACGAAGCATGTCCCACGGTTTCTGTAAAAACGAAACCAACACATTTTCAGTCGGCGCGAGCCGACAGTGTTCTCAGTGCAGTGAGTGTGCCCGCTATCCCGGGCCCACATTCCCTCACAGACATGCCGAACCCCACGGGGCTCGTCCCGCTCGCCTTCTCTCCACAACCTGTCAGAGAGAAGCTGAGCGCGGTCGGGCTGCCCGCTGTGATCAGCGCACCCCCCGCCTCGCACACTGCAAACACAGTGTCTATTTTTCAGCACACCGGAGCTCTCCGGCCGCCGCATTGCCGCGGCCAGAGCCTGCAAAGGGACTATAGAACCTTTATCTCAGGCTCAGATCGAAGGGGTCTATACAGCAGGTATTTTATGGTACCGAAAAAAGACGGGGGTCTCAGACCCATTCTAGATCTGCGACAGCTGAACAAAGCGCTCGCGAAGCGCCAGTTCAGAATGATTACAACCAGGAAAATCCTTGCGCAAGTTCGCCAGGAGCACTGGTTTATGTCAATAGGTCTGAAAGACGCCTATTTTCAAATACAAATAGCGTCACGTCACAGGCAATTCTTAAGATTCGCCTTCGAGGGCCAGGCATACCAATACATAGTCCTGCCGTTCGGCCTGTCCCTGGCACCCCATACATTTACGAAGTGCATGGGCGCGGCTCTCGCACCCCTGAGACTTTTGAACTACTTGGACGATTGGCTGATTCTAGCTTGATCACAATCAGAGCTCCTAGAACACAGGGCCACATTACGCGAGCATCTCGAGAATCTGGGTCTCACAGTCAATTGGGCGAAGAGCTCGCTGTCTCCCAGCCAGAAAATGTCTTTTCTGGGCACAGTGCTGGACTCGCTATCCATGACAGTGCATCTGTCGCCAGAGCGCGAACAGAACATTCAGCACGCCGTGAAATCCTTCCGCCGCAGCTCGATAGTCCAGCTCAAAAGGTTTAAAAAAATGCAAGGCCTCATGGCCTCAGCAGCTTCAGTGCTCCAGCTGGGTCTGCTTTGCATGCGCCCACTGCAGCTGTGGCTGAAAGCGCGAGTTCCACCCAGGGCATGGACCGCTGGTCGGTTTCGCCTCCGGGTCGATCTGAAATGCGTTTCAGCTTTGGAACCTTGGAAGACAACCGACTGGTATCAGTCAGGTGTGTGTCTGGGGACTCCCTCGAGTGTGAAAGTGGTGTCCACGGACGCCTCCACCTCGGGATGGGGAGCGCTGCTCGAGGGCAGACCGTTCTTTGGGCAGTGGTCAGAACGTGAAAAGCTCCTACACATAAACTGTCTAGAAATGATGGCAGTCAACAACGCGCTACGGCGCTTCTGTCCCCAGATAGAGGGTCACCACGTCTTGGTTCGGTCGGACAACATGTCAGTGGTGGCATACATAAATCGCTAGGGCGGCATCAAGTCCCGAAACCTTTACAGGCTAACGGAGCGCCTCCTGGTCTGGGCTCAGCACAACCTGCTTTTACTGAGAGCGGCGCATGTGCCTGGTCACCTGAATCTGGGACCAGACAGACTGTCCAGAAACAATGTCCCAGCAGGGGAATGGTCGCTGCACCCGCAGACGATCCAACTGCTGTGGGAGACATTCGGCAGAGCGCAGGTGGACCTGTTCGCGTCCCAGGAGAACGCTCACTGTCCGAAATATTTCTCCAAGAGCAAGGACGCGCTGGCCAATGTCTGGCCCCGCTGTCCCCTCTATGCTTTTCCCCCCGTCTCGCTCCTGCCTCAAATGCTGGAACGAATCAGGGAAAACGGATGCCCAGTGCTGCTTGTGGCTCCACTCTGGACAAACCAGACTTGGTTCCCAGTCCTGATCCGGCTGACCAGCACTGCCCCGTGGCCAATACCGTTGAGGAAAGACCTCCTCTCTCAGGCCAAGGGCTCGATTTGGCATCCTCGCCCGCAACTATGGTCCCTACATGCATGGGCCATCAACGGGTACCCGCTGATCTCCCGGAGGGAATGTTAAACACGATCACGCAGGCGAGGGCCCCGTCTACTAGATGGCTCTATTCCTCGAAATGGTCTGTGTTCTCTGCCTGGTGTCAAGCTCAGGGCTTTTCACCCGTAGACTGCGGGGTCACGGAAGTACTCTCCTTCCTTCAAGAGCTGCTGGATAAGGGCAGGACCCCATCCACGCTCAAAGTGTACGTGGCAGCCATAGCAACGTTTACAAAACCTGTGTCTGGCCAGTCACTGGGGAAATACGACCTAGTCGTACGATTCCTCAAGGGAGCTCGGAGGCTAAACCCTCCAAGACCTCCTTCAGACCCGGTGTGGGACCTTTCTACGGTTTTGGAAGCCATGAAAGGTGCCCCATTCGAGACAATCCATTTGTCAGACATGAAGCATCTGTCTTTCAAAACTGTGTTTCTTTTGGCTCTCGCTTCAGTGAAGCGCATAGGGGACTTACAAGCGCTTTCAGTAAGCGTGTCATGTATGGAGTTTGGGCCTAATGACTAAAAAGTCATACTCAAACCAAGGCACAGGGTACGTGCCCCAATCCCTCAACACACCTTTCAGGGCCCATGTTATTTCCCTGTGCGCTCTCTCGGTTCATGATGAGGAGTATAAGAGTCTCCTTTGCCCTGTCAGGGAACTGAGAGCTTATGTGTCCCGCTCGTCTGTCTTCAGACAGACCGAGCAGCTCTTCGTTTTGTTTGGCGGACGCTCCAAGGGACTGGCCGCATCAAAACAGAGCCTATCCAGATGGATAGTCGATGCCATAGCACTGGCTTACACTTCTAAGTGCCTGCAGTGTCCTTTGGGTGTCAGAGCGCACTCCACGAGAGGCGTGGCCTCGTTGTGGGCGTGGTATAGTGGGGTTACCCTGCAAGATATCTGTACGGCCGCGGGCTGGGCTTCGCTGTGCCGGCCCAGATGCTGAGTTTTGCTTGTGCATCGCTCACTGAGCGATAAAACAGCTCCATGGGTGTTGAATAACCCGTACTATTACCCAGTTCAGGCTGAACACGTTCAACATGTCTGTGTGAAACACTGTTAACATAATTAGCTCCTGTAGGATGCTATTTCATGGGGAATGATGCTTGCAGCCTCTCTTCTCCGACTCTCTGTGAGTCTATGGTGATTATGCACTATATGAGCCCCGGGCTACTGCCCTTGGGACTTTGGTGTCGGATCCCAGTACGCACGGCGTTTTGCATTGTGTTCCCCATAGCGTAAGATATTACGCAGTACGAGAGATACTCTCGTAAGAGAACGTACTCGGTTACTAACGTAACCTCGATTCTCTCTAGAGAGGGAACGAGTACTGCGTATCTTGCCGTGCATACACAGCTCTGGTTCGCTTCGCGATGAAAACCAGTTGTACCAGCCTAATCAAGCTATATAGGGCGAGACCATGCCCTTACTGGCGGGACGTGACGAAATGGGCGCGAAATGCCCCCATTGGATATGTGTCACGCAGGGCCACTCTCGATAGGCTGCTGCTGTTGCCGCATGGCAGCCAATAGGCGCGCAAGCCGTCTTGCCTATGTCTGCATGCTGCTGCACAGCGTTTTACATTAATTCAAAATTAAGGATAATTTTCGGCTTCTATATCTCGTGGAAAAGAGGTTTTCCCCATAGCATAAGATATTACGCAGTACTCGTTCCCTCTCTAGAGAGAACCGAGGTTACGTCAGTAACCGAGTACGTTTTCAGTTCAGTTATTTATCTATCCCTTAAGAAATTAGTTTTGCACTGGTGCCACGCATTACATTAACACAAGCACGCACATGTAGACAAGTTAAAAAGGCAAATGGTCACAGACTATTCAACATTGAAATAGCAGTTGGAATAAATGAGTTTTTGAACCTCCTGATTCTCCCCCCCCATTGCTCTATATTTACAGCCTGATGGGAGCATAACAAACTCTTTGTGTAATGGGTGTGATGGACAGTTGATTATCGAATATGTTTTTTTAACAACCCATTCTTTAACAATGTCCTGAAGCAATATCTGTTGAACTCCAATTACTTTAGAAGCAGTCTTAATCAGCTTAGTCCTTCTGTTTCTATTGGACAGGCTAATACAATCGAACCACACAATGTCGCAGTAAGAAATGACAGATTCGATAAAAAACTCAGATAAAACAGTTTTAATTAACACTGAACATACTTAAAAGAGTTCATTTTTCTTAATAAAAACATATGCTGTTGAACCTTTTTACAAATGGCATCAGTATTTGCATTACATTTTAATTTATTATCAATCACTATACCAAGATATCGATATTCGTCCACAAGCTCAATGTCCCTTCCATTTATAACAGTAGGAGAGACTGAAATGGGTGATTTTCCAAAGTCTATAATAATGTCTTTGGTCTTTGATATATTTAGATTTAGATTACAGTTTGCACACCAATAGAACAAAAGTCCTCCACCACAGGACCATAAGATGTCTTCTCATTTGCTAAGAGACTCACAATCCCAGTATCATCTGAAAACTTTAGCATATACCTATTGTCAAATGTGCTCCTACAATCATTAGAGTACAAAATAAAAAGCAGAGGGGAAAGAAAACACCCTTGAGGGGAACCAGTAGAAGAACGTAACTTGGAAGAAAGCAAACCATTGACTCTCAGACACTGAGTCCTGTTCAATAAGAAATTGACAGTTTATCCTACTAAATTAAGATCAAGTTGAAATGATCTGACAAGTTTATCAGCTAACACATGTGGCCTAATTGTGTTAAATGCGGATGAGAAGTCAATAAAAGCTAGTCGTGCCCTTTGTTTTTGGGGTCTCCAGATGTTGAGCTACTAAATGTACAAGAGTAGTTATGGCATCCTCAACACCCCTCCCTGCTCTGTACACAAACTGGAGAGGATCTAAATTGTCTTCTACATGCTTCAATATCTCCTCTCTCACGAGAGGGACGTGGGACGATTTGGATTTTAAGAGACATGTTAAAAATCAGTGTAAATATGCCACTTAACTGTAAACTAAACACTCTCAACACCTTACCACTAATATTATCTGGTCCAGGGCTTTTTTTATTTTTTAACTTTTATCCTTTTTAAAAAACCTAGTCACCATGGGAGCATCAAAATTAAACAGCATATTACTTTGGCAAGAGTCATACTTTACATTATCGTCATCCACATTAAATCTTAAATAAAAGTTGTTGTTCATTCGCTAAACACACATTTGATGTATGCCCATTTAAAGATATTACTTGCATGTAAAACTGTCATTGATTTCATTCCATCCCAAACAGCCTTTTGATCAGCATTTAAGAATCTATGTTCAATGTTTTCTTTGTAATTATGTTTTGCCTTCACAATTGCTGTCCTTCCTTCCTTCCTAATAATAGAATAAGCAACTTTATCACCACTTTTAAAAACAACACTTTTTTTCTTAAGAAGATTTCTCAATTCTGCATTACACGGACCGTGCAGCCGACGAGCTCTCACGGCAGCGGGTGCTACCGGGAGAATGGCGACTCCATCCACATGTGGTCCAGCTGATTTTCAGGGGCTTCGGGACTCCACAGGTAGATCTGTTTGCCGCCCCGGACACGTCTCAATGCCATTTGTTCTATTCCCTGACCGAGGGGACCCTCTGCACGGATGCTCTGGCACACAGCTGGCCCCCGGGCCTACGCAAGAATGCGTTTCCCCCAGTGAGCCTTCTTGCAAAGACCTTGTGCAAAGTCAGGGAGGACGATGAGCAGGTCTTGTTGGTTGCGCCGTATTGGCCCAACCGGACCTGGTTCCCGGAACTAGTGCTCCTCGCGACAGCCCCTCCCTGGGCATTCCTTTGAGAGAGGACCTGCTCTCTCAAAGACGGGGCACCCTATGGCAACCGCGTCCACACCTCTTGAAACTCCATGTCTGGTCCCTGGACGGGACGCGGAGGTTTTAGGCGACCTACCCCCGGCGGAAGTTGACACCATAACTTCCGCTAGAGCTCCCTCTACGAGTCACCTCTATGCGTTGAAGTGGAACCTGTTCATTGACTGGTGTTCTTCTTACAAGGAGAACCCCCGAACTTGCTCGATCAGAGCTGTGCTTTCCTTCCTGCAAGATGGGCTGGAGCGAAGGCTGTCTCCCTCCACCCTTAGAGTGTATGTTGCCGCGATTGCCACACATCACGACGCAGTTGAAGGTAAGTCGTTGGGAAAGCACGACCTGATCGTCAGGTTCCTGAGGGGGGCCAGGAGACTAAATCCTCCTCGCCCACTCTCTATACCCTCTTGGGATTTGTCTCTGGTCCTTTCGACACTTCAGAGACCACCCTTTGAGCCTTTTCAGTCAGCAGAGTTAAAAATTCTGTCCTGTAAAACAGTTCTCCTGGTTGCATTGGCCTCTATCAAGAGGGTAGGGGACCTGCATGCATTTTCGGTCAACAAATCGTGCCTGGAATTCGGCCCGGCTAACTCTCACGTAATCCTGAGACCCCGGCCCGGATACGTGCCCAAGGTTCCCACCACTCCCTTCCGGGACCAGGTGGTGAACCTGCAAGCGCTGCCTTCGGAGGAGGCAGACCCAGCCCTGGCTTTTCTCTGTCCCGTCCGCGCTCTGCGCCTGTACGTGGACAGAACGCAAAGCCTCAGGACCTCAGATCAGCCCCTCGTCTGTTACAGAGGCCAGTAGAAGGGGAAGGCTGTCTCCAAGCAGAGGATGGCCCAATGGATAGTGGATGCCATCGCCTTGGCTTACGAAGCCCAAGGCGTGCCTTGCCCGCCCGGGTTGAGAGCCCACTCCACTAGGGTTGTCGCTTCTTCTTGGGAGCTGGCACACGGCGCCTCGCTGACAGACATCTGTAGAACTGCGGGCTGAGCGACACCTAACACGTTCGCTAGGTTTTACAGCTTACGTATTGAGCCGGTTTCTTCCTGTGTGCTCGCTTCATCCAGCCGGTAAGACCGAAGTTCCCACTCTAGTGTCGGCTTGCTGCGCCACTCCCCTCCACATGGAGCAGATACGTGCGCTTCTTGCTCCAGTCGAGTTCCCCAATCAGGCGAACCCTGTAGAGTTCCTCCGCACCCCTTCGGCAGTCAGACGTTGCGGAGCGTCTTACGCCAGGCCTAGTGCTCGTATGTTTGTGTAACTTGTGCTAGGCTGGGTTCCATATGTGGTGATCCCTGCGGCGATCCCATATGCGTATTCTTCCACGATCAGCTCCCTGTGGTGAGCCCGTGTCTTTCCCTTGGCAGAGTCCGCTCTGCCGTCACTGCCTGGTGTTGCCTCCCCCTTCTCAGGCTGGAGCCACCCAAGTGACATTCCATATGTTGCACTGCCCTCCGGCCGTGCAACATATGGCAGCATAACGCAGCGTCCCTTCCTTCCATGTTCAGGGTACGCTTTCCCAGTGTTATCCAAGAGTTCCACTGTGTGGGGTATAACGGAACAGCAGTGAACTCCCTCTACGCAGGTCTTCCGCCCCAGCCAGATGGGGGTCTGAGAGTCTTCCGTAGGGCGCTGGATGGGGCAGCAACCGCGGCGTTTTCCATGGGATCCCAATTACGTCATCACGTCGACGTCACGTCGAACGTGAGCGACTTGAAGGTTAACGTCTCGGTTACTAATCTAACCCTCGTTCCCTGAAGGAGGGAACGGGAGAAGTGACATCCCGCCGCCGCGGTTTCTGACCATCGCTGTTCGTGCCACCATAATCTCGGCCCCTCAGCGAAAAACAATGAGTGCGTGTGCCCGCTTCCTGTTTATACCCGCGCTGCGGGGCGGGGGCGCGTGGCGCTTCTCACGCACGCCAACGTTCATTGGCTCGTTCTGTAGACACTCGAAGTTGATAGATTTCCCTGAAGTGATCCCAATTACGTCGTCACGTCGACGTCACGTCTCCCATTCCCTCCTTCAGGGAACAAGAGTTACATTAGTAACCGAGATGTTTTCTATGTCAGTGAAAATAATATTTGAAGATCGCTGGGTATTATTTGATTATTATTCTAAAATCGCACCCCTCCATGCACGCACACATGCATGTATAGGACACACACCAGAGTATGTGAGCAAAGCGGAGCGGTGTGATGCTTAAATATGTTAAAAAAACTTAAACATACGTTTCATATTTATGTTTAAATAATATAATGTTATTTTTTTGTTACTTTTGTAATGTTATTTTCAATGTAGATTATATGAAAAGGGAACCGCATGAGAGGAGTAAGATAGTATCATAAAATGACCAATATATCGGAAAACATTTGGAATGGGTCAGACATGATTTTGACCACTTATTAAGTTTTGTTTTGTAGAAAGCCTTTCTTTAAAGTAAATTTAGTTTTGTATAAATTGTATCTTCATTTTAATCAATGTTTCATCAAACATGTGCCTGGATTAATAGATAAGAATCAAATATAGTAGACAATATAATCAGGACAGGAGGCGCCGGCACGTGAACTGGAACGCGTCTCATAAATTAACCGAAACTCAGCGTATAAGATACTTGCCTTACAGACCTGAGAAGTAAATCTATAGAAAGCTTGAAATGTCTACTTTTAAAGGGTAACTAAACCCCTGGTAAGAGCCTAACTCCACCCACTGGCAATATTTGAAAAATGCTGGAAAAGTAGGCAGAGCCCAGCGGAGGGGGGCGTGCGCCTGAGATGCATCCCTCTGACGTCAGAGGGTACCACACCTTCCAATAGGAAAATTCAAGTGCAGTAGCCACCGTTCAACCTGAAGAGGGCAGCACTCAGACATTTTTACACCATATATTGTAGAATTAAAACACTTTAAACCCAAATGTAAAAAAATGCACTCGAATCAATGAACAGCCTTTATGAAGCTCCATTCTTACAGATCATTAACTAAAAAAAGTTGTTTTAGTGTTTAGTTACCCTTTAAACAAAATAATTAAAAACTAAAAGAAATTGGCTGCTCTCTGCTTATGTAGGCTAATGAAGTGTGCATTTCTCTCTATAGGCGCGTTCACTACATACGAAGATGGCGAGTCTGCATCGTCAACTTTATCTTTGCAGCCACTGACATAGAAAACTATGTTGAACAGAACACTGCCGGACTAAGACAATGCATGCACTGAGACAAAATGCATTTGCCTATCTAAATATAGGGGAGAATAACCCCAATTTCAAAAACGGTGGAGTGTTCCTTTAAACTGTGTTGAGCCTTTCAGTCGTTCTTATTAGACACTGTAGATGAATACATTTGCCTTGGTTGTATGTATAATTTTGTATTCAATAAAAAAATGTCTTGATCAGATGATAAAGGCGTCTGTTCAGGGCATCACCTCTTGACAGTCGACTGTGAGTGATGTCACTTCCCAACACAAACACGCCCCATAGCATAATCCCACCCTTGACACTGATTGACAGGTTTCCGTGTAAGGCATCGGAAATGGAAATACTAAGGGAATTAGTATTCCATTTGAGTTTTGGCTGGCTACAAAAAATCTACAAAAGCAGATGTGGTAATTGAAATTGCTATTTAAATATGACGGGGCCAAAACTCGTAAGATATGGGAAACACAGTTGCAAACGGACTTTGCTTTTCCATTTGAAATTTGGCAGTCACTATCCGTTTGCTTAAACGGAAATGCAAACGGTAATGTGCGATTTGCAATTGCGTTTGGATTATGTCACATTTTATGCGTCCACAAATTGAGTCCTAATTGTTGGTGATTTTAATGTACGTGTATATAACGAAAAAGATGCATTGGGATTGGCATTTAAAGACATTCTTAACTCTATTGGAGTTAGACAACACGTGCCAGGACCTACTCATTGTCGTAATCGTACTCTAGATCTAATATTATCACATGGAATCAACGTTGATGCCATTGAAATTCTGCAGCAGAGTGATGACATCTCAGATCATTATCTAGTCTTGTGTATACTTCATTTAGCCAAGGCTGCAAAGCCGACTCCATGTTACAATCATGATCAGTTTCATCTTCTCAGCATCCCAGATAGCTAAGAAGAACTCGATATTGTGACAGAAACTTTTAACTCTCTCTTTCCCAGCACTTTAGACACAGTTGCTCCTTTGTGCTTAAATAAGATTAAAGAAAATAGTCCAACGCCGTGGTACAACGAGCACACTCGGGCCCTTAAGAGAGCGGCCTGAAAAATGGAGCGCAACTGGAAGAATTTCATGGAAAGAGAGCACGATTGCATACAGAGAGGCCTTAAAAGCTGCTAGATCTGCTTATTGTTCAACCCTATTAGAAGAAAATAAACAAAACCCTAGGTATTAGGGAAATTATAACTTTGCAACCATCTACTACAGTATTGCATAAGGCAGTGCATTGTAGTCTACCTGACGAAAAATTTGATTAATTCATTGCTATAGGAGAGGAAGAATTTTCTAAACTTGTTAAATCGACATGTATGTTAGACCCTATACCAACTAATAGCAATAGCAATAGCAATAGCAACTTTATTTATATAGCTCAATTAAAACAACACAAGTTGAACAGAGATAACAGATAATCATTTGCACCTTCGAACCTATTTCAGGGAGTGCGTTCTTGAGACAGCAGGCACTGTTTTATGCGGATGGGCGGCCGGAACGCTTTAAAGGTTTTTCTGTTAGAACGGTGTCGTGTTAGTGACCCCTAAGTTATGATCTTCGCAATTGAAGTGAATCAATCAAAACTAACTTTAGCTGAACAATAACGTTATCCAAAAGCTGTGGTAAAGCCTAAACAATCTGTTACGGTAATTTCTATTATCACTATAAAGCTGCTTTTAAACAATCCATACTGTTAAAAACGCTTTATAAATGACTGACTCTTTGAAACGCCTTTGGAGATTGCTTATGGTAGAGAAATGAACATTCAATTCATGGACAACAGCTCAGGTGGACATTCCTGCAGCCAGCATGCCAATTGCAAGCTCCCTCAAAACTTGTGACATCTGTGGCATTGTGCTGTGTGATAAAACTGCACATTTTAAATTGGCCTTTTATTGTGGCCAGCCTTAGGCACACCTGTGCAATAATCATGCTGTCTAATCAGCATTTTGATATTTCACACCTGTGAGGTGGATAGATTTATGCAAAGGAGAAGTGCTAACTAACACAGATTTAGACAGATTTGTGAACAATATTTGAGAGGAATAGGCCTTTTGTGTACTTAGAAAAAGTCTTAGATCTTTGAGTTCAGCTCATGAAAAATGGGGGCAAAAACAAAAGTGTTGCGTTTATAATTTTGTTCAGTGTAGAAAATCTTTCATGAAGCATATGCAGTCATATGTATCTCTTGCCCTACAGCTCAAGCTTGACTTTCTTTTGTCTTTGCTTGATGGATAATAAATAAATAAATAAACAAATAAAAGAACGAATCTGCAAATGAATGAATAATGCCACCATCTGTTGATGACAATCTAAGATGCCATAAATTCGATTTCTCCTTACTCCTGTACAGAGATATACAGAGAACCAGACCTTTCAAAAGCCATCATGTCTTTGCTAAATGGCCGCAATATTTCACATTAATGCTTCAGTCACCTTCTTACCTTGTGTAGTATAAACAGGCAATGTCTGTCAGTCTCTCTGTCCATTTCCAACATACTTTATTGTGCTTTGTCCTTTGAAAAGTAGTTCAAGGAGAGCAAGCAATAATCCACAATCTGTTAAGTTTCTGCAGGAACAGACTGGCATTTTTGGTGTTTATGTAGGAGATTGATGCTCAAGCAGTTGGTGACATTCACTGCCTGTGATCTAACAGAATTACAAGCATAAACCAAGTAATTGTTCAATCACTATTTGCAGAATTTTTTATGCAAATGTGAGCAACTGACTAAAGATACAATTCTATAAAGATACTTATACTATATACCCGCCAAATTTAGGTGGATTTCTGCAGTGAAAAATGATTCACGTATGTTACACCCACGTAGGTCAAATAATAACAATAAGTAATATATACGGTTTTGATTTTCTATATATTTTTTGTGAATTTTAAGTAACATACAACAATTTAGTGATACCAGATATAGATAAAACCAACGCAGCACTTGTTTTACACAACCTTTACTCAAAATTCACTAAAAGTTGACAGTATAATTGCCATCATACTGTCTAGACATCACAAAAAAAATTAGAACGAATACAAAATACTACTTTTGTATTTTGAAGAGATTTGTTTCTTGTGAAAATGTGAAGCTCCTGGCAATTGAACAGTGCATTAACTTAAAGGGGACCTATTATGCAAAATTCACTTTTATAAGATGCGTGTCCTAAAGGGACATTGTGTAGGAATTTCTCCCATCTAGCGGTGAAATTGTATTTAGCATTCAAACGAATTGTGCTCTCCAGCGCCTCGCTTTCAAATGAGTGTTGCATCTACGGTAGCTGTTATGTACCAAAAAGCTAAGACAGGATGTCTTCTAATAGCACTTTGTCGAGTTTTACTTCGGGTGAACAGGTTTGTTATTTCAAACAAACTGCAACTTGACACAACGAACAAACGAATGTTACAGTATGAATAATAACAGTGCAGTGCAGCCTTTTAAACTTACCGGGGCAGTGACAAGCGCCTCTCACTGTTCTGCTCTGCTCCTCCGTTTCTGCTGCTTTCTGTTACGTGACGCTGGCTCTGAACGAAAACGCGTTGTGGAAACTCGTTGGCCAAGCACTTTTTGACCCTCTCTGTAATTATAGTTTTTCAAGATGGCGGAACGACATGGAAGGCTCCGTGGACCTACCCATCACATGTATATAAAGATAATACATTCTTCGTTTACGAGGATCAGTCAAATAATTGGCAGAGGTATTTGTACACCATTAAGGACATATTTATGAATAAAATATTGATTTTAGATAATAAAATACCTGAAAAAATCCACCCACTCCTTTTTTTATAATCCCCATGAATCATAAACAGTCTCTCCAGACAAGCAGTTCCAGATTTCCCCTATGTTCAACGCTGGATTTGCACAAAAGTTGTTTCTGAAAGATTTTTAGATTAGCATGATGGTACATGCTAGTCGATGAGTTGAATCAACTTAACTCCACAACATCTACATACATTCAGAACCACTAACCATCTAATCATTCAGATACGTCCAGTTGCATTCTAAAAGTTGTAACTCCATCACTGTCTGACTCCGCTTTGAACATTTAAGGCTGAACACCGCTACTGAACATTTCTGACATTTTGGTTGTGTGAGATTCTCCAGTTTTGTTGTTGCTGGAGTGTCCGAAACACAAGCTGTAAAGGCTCTTCTGGAAAGAGGGCCATGAGCAGCAGCTCATTTGCATTTAGGGACACACAAAAACGGTGTGTTTTTGCTCACACCCAAATAGGGGAAAATTTGACAAGCTATAATATACGATATGTGGGGTATTTTGAGCTGAAACTTCACAGACACATTCAGGGGACTCCAGAGACTTATTACATCTTTTGAAAAGGGGCATAATACGTCTACTTTAACCATTAATCATAATACCCTTTTAGTGCCTAATGTAGGATGAGCTACAGTTAAAATTAAGTAGTCAAATTACTACTCTAAAATGACTAATTCAGTCCTGCGCCAAATTGACTAATCTGGATTTATTCTCAGATGGACATATTGTTCTAGTAGCATGCATTCAGTTCATAGATGTCATTATGCTGTATGTTCCTCTCCTTTCGATAACACATACAATGTGTGAGGTGTTTAATGTGATTCATAATGTACACTCTAATGAAAATTTCACAGTGATAAGAAATGGAACATCCTCCGTCCCCATTTAATCATGTATTTCAGGAAAATATAAGAGTTATTCAACATTATTATTTGATTTTATAACCACACATGTGTTTCCGTCACCTCTCTTGGACAGCTCTCAATCTCACATTTTCCTTCCAACTCCTACATTCAAGGCCTGGCAATTCTTTGCTAATTCATGAAATCGATGCAGGACGAGATAAATAATTCAGCAGTCAGCCACACACTGAGTGATTGCGGTGGGTTTGTTTGCATGAAAAGGAGGTGTGCAATACCGTTTGTCCAACTCTGTTGGAGTCACACCTTGTGACACACACGTTGCCTATACTATCAAAAAACCTACTGACACAGCAAGATTTGCTTTCAGAGCCCTGCGAGTCACACCAAGACCCCTGTTGTGATGAAAATAGCTATAAAACAAAGTGTGAAAACAATGGAAAAGCAACAAAAGCAGGAGGAGAATGCCGATCCATCAGTTGTCCAGCAGATGCAAGAGTGGCTCGGCCGTAACCTATATTTAAAGAACCTGCAACTGTCTAAGGTAGAAACAAATGGGGAGAGATCACAGCCTAAATAAATGAAGAGGCATCCTCTGAAGACTTAGAACGACAGCCCACTCAATCCTAACACAGGTAGAATAGAGCTACTCACCTCTAGATTCAGTCTCCTTGACCTGTTCACAAATCTCAAGCTTAGCTGTAAGAGTTTCTCCCCCTGCTGATCAATGGGATTCCCTTTCCGGCCTGCAAAACACAAAGAGTGAGTGCCATTGAGCATTGATTAGTTTAAAAATATTGAAATGGCCATTTAAATGCACGTCACGTCTTAAAAACATTCAGTAACGCATTGAAAAGGCACGTGTCACCTGTTTTTTCAATAATTCTTTTTAAAATTATAACCTGATACACTTGATTATTTGTGACAAGCTCAATTTGCATCTCATTATAGTCATGGCACAGACATCTGGCAGGATTTCAAATTAGGAATCCAGCGAATCCTCAAGCCTATTGTTATTATTATTATTATTGTTGTTGTATTAGGTCACTTTTAACACTTTCTGGGGGGTATTCCAGTAAAAAAGGTTATCTTACCGTACTCTAAACATACCCTGAACTCTTGGTTGATTAACCCAAAAACTTCATATTATGCTATAGTAAGGGATAATCAGGTATAAAATACACTTTTTTCAATTATGTATTACATTATAACACATGTGATATTTCACTTAAAATTATTGCTTGCATTTGACATGCAAAGTTCACCCAATAAAATGGTATTTTTGCATTTTCATATGTTTCATGAGCCAAACTGATAAACAAGCCAACAATGCTTGACACCCACATTCATACTGACTTATACTCACTCCTCCCAGAGACTCACCATAACTGACTTCCTTGAAAAGGCCAAATATAGTGAGTATGGTTAGAAACGGAGACCTATCCAATGACACATTTCAGTGTGAAAAAATAGCCTTCTGTTCATTGATTTGACTATAACACATGACGTAAGCTTGTGTTCCTGGAATATGTTTTGGAGCCCGTCGCCCACATGTCTACTCTAGGATATTAACATGCAAAACCAACAGTTTTAGGAGGAATTCACAGCACTCATGTGTAATTAGAAGCCTGGAGAGCTCTACTGCACCACATGCCCTAACAGGACAAAATAATGATGTTGAATTTAAAATAAAAAGGAAAAAAAGGGTGAGACTTTATCTGGGTCTTGAAAATACCTTCTTTAAAAAGAATGTATTGGGGAAAGGGCATGAAAAATAGGTGAATCCTGTGGTTGAAAAGTTGTCAGTGAAAAATGATTGTGCGGAAAAGTTATATCATCAAACCTTCAAATGACTGACAGATATGCACCCCAGACAATCTCCAAAAAAGTTGCTATTGGTTTAAAAAAAAAAAAAAGACTGATTGTATGACATTGTATTTATTCAATACTGAGTAACTCAGTTGTGTAAAGAAATAGAAATGTAATTTAGGGCCTTATATATCAGATCAAATCCCGTTATGTTTTTTTTTTCCAAAGTAGTTTTTGTTGTTGTTTCCATTTTAATTGTTAAATTATTTTTCAGTAATCAAAATGCATGTCTAAATAACTTAAATCATGGAAAAAAAATATTAAAAAGTTCAGCAAAACTTAAATTTTTAGCGCCCAATTTTTTTTACATTTTACGAACATTGTTCGTTTTCCGTTTGAATTTTTTTCTGGATTAATAACAAACAGCATGTCTAAGCAATTCAAATATTTTCAAAAAAGGTGGTTATCAAGTGAAGGCATAACACATTAACAGATCAATCATTTTTAAAATGTAATCAAGTGAAACAGAACAAATCAATTAATTTTTTGGCTGCATAGAGGTTAACTGTAAACATGGAAGAATAATTGCGCAATTCTTTAAAAAATAAAGTTTTAATAATTGTATTACTAACAGTATGATGAGAAGTACATTCTATTGTTCTACTAATAGTAATATATTTCTGTCACAATTTCTTCAAGTTAAACTAAACTTTTATTTTGAAGTCGCAGTGAAGAAATTTTAGTTCCCTTTCGAGAGGTCTCTCATATTGCGTAAGTTAGCTTACGCTATGGGAAAACTCCTTTTCTCGAGAATATTAAAGCACATTTTTTAAAACGCAGCACAGCTACACAGAAGAAATACAGCTGAGCGCCTTAGCTCACTCATTGGCTGTGCTGTGGCAACTGCACAAACCTATGGAGAGTCGGCTAGGATGTGCGAACCAATCAGTGCGCTTCGAGCCCACCAGAATGGGCGTGGCTTAAAGCAATATAAGCCCCCATTTCGCCATAGAATTCAGATTTAATCGTCTTCAGCAAGTTTCACTTCACTGACCTCCAGATGAGAAGCCTCGCCACCGTCCGAAAGCCTTCAGCGGAACAAGCACCTGTGTTCTGAGGACGCCGGGTTCCTGGTTTTCAACTGGACGTCGACTTCAGCCCGCTGTTCTGCTGTGCCATCCGGCACGCTTCCTTTTACATCCTTTTACAAGCAAATAGTGTGTTCGCCGTTGCGACTAACTTTTCTAAAAGAGGAATTTCTAGGCTTTGTTTCAAATGCCTCGGGTCTCCTGCGCCTCGTGCAGAGGCCCTCTCTTCGGTGGAGATCATCACATCCTCTGCGCGATTCCTGTATGGGCTGTGACGACGCAAAAACTGCACTCGCTAAGGGCGGCGGCCCAGATTGTGATGAAATGGCGCTCTCCACCCTGCGGTCTCATCTGGCTACCTTCGCCCATGATCACCCCACACCGCCCGCTCCACCTTTTCCTCTGATGGAAAGCTAAGGCGACCCACCCATCGAAGTCTTTTAATTGCTGTAGGCTGGATTCTGTCCTCCCATCATTTGAACAATATGTGGATATCCCCACAAGGAGGGAAAAGGTGCTGGATTTGTGTTATGGAAACATAAACAACGCTTATACTGCTCGTGTGCAACCTCCGTTAGGAGCCGCAGATCACAATATTGTCTTCCTGCTCCCGCAATACAAACAAAAGCTGAAGAGGGTTAAACCAGCCACCTACAGCATCACACAGTGGTCGGAAGACGCAACTGCACAACTGCAGGGGTCCCTTGCATGCACTGACTGGAGTGTTTTTGATGGTGACCTGGATATAAAAACAGAGGCGATAACTGATTACATCAAGTTCTGCATGACAACCACCATCCCAGTCAAAACTGTTAAAAAATATCCCAACTCCAGACCATGGATGACCCACCAGATAAAACTCAAACTCAAAGAGAAACAACAGGCTTTTCAACGCAAAGACTGGCTCTCACTCAGAGATATTAACCGCTCTGTGAAAAAAGAAATAAAAAAGGCTAAACTAGTATACAAGGACAAACTAGAACAGGATTTCAGCAGCATGAACGTCAGACAGGCATTCCAGAAAGTTAAAACACTAACTGGCACCACGTCAAAAGCTAGCACTCCTGCACCAACTGACTCCAACTCATTCGCCAGAGACCTAAATAATTTCTATGCCAGGTTTGATAACATAAACTTCACCACTGAGTGTGAAAGATTGCTCAGGGGTTTACCCTCCCCCGAGCAGCCACACTTTGTTTTCCCCACAGTGGAAGACGTACATCAGCAGCTCAGGAGGTGCAAAACTGGCAAGTCCCCTGGGCCCGATGGGATCTCCGGTAGGCTGCTCAAGAACTGTGCCCTAGAACTCTCTCCTGTTCTGCACTCACTGTTCAAAGAATCACTACTAACTGCAACTGTCCCCACCCTCTGGAAAACAGCCACCATCATCCCTGTCCCAAAGAAACCCCGCCCCTCTGAACTAAATCATTACAGACCAGTAGCACTCACCTCCATAATCGCTAAATGTCTTGAGAAACTGGTACTGAAAACCATCCTGCCGGCTGTTTTCTCACAGCTGGATGCCTACCAGTTTGCCTACAAGGCTAAAAGAGGAACAGAGGACGCTTTAGCATGCCTCCTTCACACTCTACTTCAACACCTGGACTCCCCCGGCCATCATGCCAGGATTCTCTTTGTAGACTTCAGCTCTGCCTTTAACACAATTCAACGTCACATCATGATAACTAAACCGCAACACCTCCATGTACAACCTCTCCTCATTCGCTGGATTGATAATTTTCTGAGCGACAGACCACAGGTAGTGAAGGTGGGAAGCACCACTTCCACCACCATTACTGTCAACACCGGAGCCCCCCAAGGCTGCGTCCTCAGCCCCTTTCTTTACACTCTTTACACCAATGACTGCCTTAGTCCTTCTCCCATTACAAAATACTTTAAATACTCTGATGACACAGCTATACTCGCCCTTCTCTCTGACACAGAGTCAGTTACAGCATATCACCAGTCCATTGCCCACTTCACCCAATGGTGTAAAGACAGTCACCTGCTCCTCAACGTCACCAAAACAAAGGAAATCATCCTGGACACACGTCGTAAACATTCTACCACCCACTGCCCCATCTCCATAAACAGCCAGTTAGTAGAAATTGTCGACAACTTCAGGTACCTTGGCATCACTATGGACAATAAACTAAGTTTTGATCATCACATCACGGACATTCACAAACGCTGTCAACAAAGACTTTATGTTATTCGTAAACTCAGGACTGTTTCAGTCAAACCACATCTACTGCTTCTCCTGTACCGTAGTATCATTGAACCCATCCTCCTGTACTGTGCTACCTGCTACTTCACCATGCTCTCTCTTACCAATAAGAATAAGGTTGTTAAAATCACTAGCACCTCCTCTAAAATAATAGGTCTTCCCACTCCCAACCTGTTAGCCCTCATTAACACTGCCACTGCTCGTAGGGCGACCACCATAGTACAAAATCCCAGCCACCCTCTCAACCCAAGCTTTAGCCTTCTGCCATCTGGCCGTAGATATAGACAGATGCTCTTCAAAAAAGCACGCTTTGGGAATAGTTTTGTACCATGTGCTATAAGAGCACTAAACTCACAGACAAGGTAATGATGTCACTCCTATGTTATGTGTGTATATTGTCTATATATATGTGCACTATGTGTAGTTTGTGTGTAGAATTCATGTTGATGGCACTTTGTGTACAGACTGTGAAAACAAATTTCCTCCTCTGAGGATAATAAAGAATGAATCTGAATCTGAATCTGAAGTCTTGCCACACCACTTCAGCTCTCGCTGGCCGAGCCTACGCCACCGCTGGCCAAGCTGCGTCGGCGCTTGACACCATGGCTGTACTCCAGGTTTTTCAGGCCAAACTTCTCCGCTCAATGGACGTGTCTGGACCTGAACCGGAAGCTTTCAGAGACCTGTGCAGCGCCACAGACTTGGCTCTGCGAACAACCAAATCAACTGCCCAGGCGATTGGTAGGTGCATGGCGAACTTGACGGTGCTTGAACGCCATCTTTGGTTGAACTTAACAGAGATGAAGGATGTAGATAGGGCAGCTTTTCTCGACTCCCCTATCTCCACCACCGGTCTGTTCTGCCCAGCAGTCAAATGTTTTGCAAAACGTTACACAGAGGCTCAGAGAGCGTCGCAGGCTATGCGTCACTTCCTCCCTAAATGATCCAGCTCTGCTTAGGGCTGCCACAAGAGGGCGCCGCCTCCTCAGCTAGTGAAGCCAGTGCCACCGGTCTCCCAGCACCGCCCAGCGGCTGAAGTCCGTCACCGTTCTTGCTCAACGAAGCGACAGCAGTTCCAAGAGCGACGGGGACACCGACCCAAGAATGTGTTAGACTCGGAGCCTCGAAAAGCTTCCTAGCCACGGTGACCGGAAGGAAAAGAGAGTGTTTGAGTCCCGCTGAGGCCGGACCAACCTCCAAAAAGCTTTGCGTAACCTTTTGCGTAACTTGCCGTGCTACTGTGCTTTGATCAGGGGATTGCTTGAGTCATTTTAACCTGAATTCTATGGCAAAATGGGTGCTTATATTGCTATAATCCACGCTTATTCTGGCGGGCTCTGACGCACGTGGGCGCGAAGCGTCCTGATTGTTTCACGCATCCTAGCCTACTCACCATAGGTTCGTGCAGTTGCCGCAGCACAGCCAATGAGCGAGCTAAGGCGCTCAGCTGTATGTCTGCGTTTTAAAAAATTTGCTTCAATATTCTTGAAAAAAAGGAGTTTTCCCACAGCATAAGCTAACTTACGCAATACTCGTTCCCTACTCTCAGGCGTTTCTGTGTGTATATGATATGATGAAATCTTATCATATAAAACCTTGTAATTCGGTTATTTGCTTGAAAAACTACCTTGTATATTAAAGTGTAAATTTAGAAAAACATTAAAAAACAAATGAACAAACAAGTAAATAAAAAAATAAATGATAACTAAATAAATGCTGATATTGTTCATGTTAAGACAAAAAAGAGAGAGTTTTGTAATGAGAAGAATGTAGATTATTGATTGGGTAAACTGTCCCTTTAACTTTATATTACTTTGTTAATTGTTCAAGATGCCTACAAACACCTGCTCTCTTTACCTCTGTACTGGAGTAGCAGTCAGGTAAAGGATCCGGTTGGAAAGCTGGCAGTGGACATTAGTCAGCACTGACAGATGGGAAACGCGTGATTTATGTTAGCGACTGAGAGAAGGCAGGAAAGCGGCTACGATGTGACTGAGATTTCAAAGAGCTGGCATTAATCTGCTTTCCGCTGCTGTGTGGGCCATGGAACAAGTTCAAGGTGGAAGTAAAAAAAGAAGGTAGCAGGAAGTTGTAGAATGACAGGCAAGATGAGGAGGAAAGAAGGATGGATGGAGACACTCGGAGACGGGACCCAATGAACCTCATGTTTCACAATTATAAACTTTTGAAGTCTGTAAACGAGTAGTTCAAAGTGTAGAAAAAATAAAATAACGTCATGATGCTTAAGAATAACAAATAATAATAATAATAATAATAATAATTTTGAGGTAAAACAAAGAAAACTGAAACTACAGAGGGCCTTTATAATTTATGCATAACTTACAGATAGTAGGAAAATATGGTCTTATGTCAGTCCCCTTTTAGTCTCAGCATCTGACATCACACCCACGAATCGTTGGCTGAACGTCTGATGCATAAGACACACAAAACTGGAAACACTTTAGGAGTTGCAAATTCCTCATCTGATTGGTTGAATTCAAAAGGATTTCCGGTTAGCTTCATGTGTGTCGCTTTCTTTAACGGTCCGCCTGAAAACAAACCCGCCATGAAGCCAAACCCCCTCATGGAAGAAGAAAGACGTCGTGTTTACAACTGTGACAATGAACGCTTATCAGGATCAACTAAACACTGGATGTGAAGTATATGCAGTTCACAGCATAGACGTCCAAGAGTTTTACACGCAGCTCTGTTTTTGTAGGGACATCGACTTTACATTTTCACACCCTAAACACGACGCTGAACAAAACGAAATGTGATTGATTGCTTTACAAGTCAGTCATATGACCTCTGGCTGGTCCTTGCCCAATGAAAGCTGCTTTGGAGACCAGATCTCTGTCTACTTGAGACTAGTACCCTATTTTGTCTCAATCTCTTTTTGATTATTTCATATGCAGCATAGATTGATGACATATAATGGATTTGTTTTCTGTTTTTCTGTTGATTCTTCTGATTTGTATTCTAAGTTGTTTTCGGCTTTGGACTACATAATTAAAATGATAATCAATTTATGTTACAATTTATAGTTCATTTACATTTACAGATTTGCCAAATGTTTTTATTCAAATTGAATTCAAAGTACACATTTTATAATTGTATGCAGGAATCAAACCCATGACCTTGGCGTTCCTCGCACTAAGCTTTGTTATTTGAGCTACATATTATGTTATGATAGTTGGTTTATTTATTCATACAATTTTTTTATTTTTTGTGTGTGTAAATAAGGAAAGGAGAACATCATAAGACTTCAGAGGGAACTCTCTTAACGAGCAGTAATTTCCTTTAATTGACTGCTTTGCTTAATCGCCAGCTTCCCTCATGATGAAAGGCAGGTGAGGCTTTTGATGTGTTTTTTCCCCCACTTTCATCACCTGACGAGCTCATTAGAGTCACAGATGTCACTCTGAGATGTGTTAAGGAGTCAAAGGAACTTTTTCCACCACCTTCTTTTCTATCTTCTCATTTCCCAATATTAGCCCTGCTCGCCTGTCTTGAAGACATTTCTATTAATAAGCCATCATTCTCACCAGATCAGCCTCAAACAAGTTATAAGCTTATAAAGTCGTCATACTGAAGTTGCGACAGTCTTTTCTTCTCTATCGTGACGTATATCTGAGGTCCTGTTTACACCTGGTTTTAAGAAGGGTTTTGATCGAACGGATTACAAGCAGACGAGGGAGACACATTCCCGTTTACATCTGGTGTTTTAATCCCCTTCTGTCCTTATTTCTTTGAAGGGAGGGTCTATGGGCAGGTAAATGTTTGGGCTTGATAATGAGCTCACACAATTTATGTATGAATGCGAACGGAGACGAAGTAAAAACACAAAGAGCGTCAGCTTTCGTTTCTGCTCTGAGCTGCAAGACCACGCTGAACGCAGTGAGTGCATGTTAGAAATCAGTAATGGTGAGAGAACATTTTGCTTGGTACGTTTTTCGTCTTCAAACCTCCTGATTCATCCTCAATCACCCCATCAAGGTCGGTCAGAAATCTTGATGACCAGCTGACCTTCACAGACCACATTACAAAGACAGCTAGATCATGCAGGTTTGCAATGCACAACATCAGGAAGATCAGGCCTTTCCTAACTGAGCATGCAACACAACTTCTCGTCCAGGCCCTGGTTATTTCTAGGCTTGCCTACTGAAATACTCTTCTGGCTGGACTTCCATCGTGTGCAACTAAACCTCTACAAATGATCCAGAATGCTGCAG
Organism: Siphateles boraxobius; assembly: GCF_051911475.1. Classification (NCBI taxonomy): domain Eukaryota; kingdom Metazoa; phylum Chordata; class Actinopteri; order Cypriniformes; family Leuciscidae; genus Siphateles; species Siphateles boraxobius. Next base: position 31,928,779 of record NW_027508699.1, read on the forward strand.
CCCGTCTTGTCTTCAATGAGCCCAAAAGGGCCAACGGCACTCCTCTCATCATCTCTCTGCACTGAATACCACTCGCTCCTCGCATCAAATTCAATGCATTGACGTTCGCTTACAGATCGACCACAGGCTCAGCTCCCTCTTACTTTCACTCGCTCCTGCAAGTCTACATCCCGACCAGAAGCCTACGATCGTTCAAAGAGAGACGACTCGTGGTACCATCTCAGCCACAAAATCACTCTCCAGAACATTCTCATTCATGGTTCCATGCTGGTGGAATGATCTCCCCACCGTCATCCGGAATGCAGAATCCCTGACAACATTCACAAGACAACTGAAAACTCATCTCTTCCGTGAGCACTTAACATAAAAAAACACACACAAAAAAAAAAACACTTTCCTTTTCCTTTAAATCCTCCCTTGCCTGGCTTATGCTACTCTGAGCAATGCCTGAACTTTGTATTTTGAGCACTTCTTGCGTTGTTTTTGCTTCTTCACAATGACTTGACTTGTCTTTAGTCCTCAGTTGTAAGTCGCTTTGGATAGAAGCGTCTGCTAAATTACTAAATGTAAACCAAACTTTAGTCTTCATCCGACACTTTAAATCCCATCTGGCTAGCACGCGTCTCATAATGTTTACACCTTAGGTAAGTAGGCGGAGAGTTGGCTGTCTTTTGTGGCTATCCGAGTGCATTTGACCACATGAGAACACTATGAAAGCAATCTGGTAGAATGCATTTTTGACTACCTCTGGGAGTGGCCGAAAGTGGACAAGCTTAAAATGTTTTAGACCCTGTTTACACCTGTATTTAGTGTTGTCCAATTGTGACCATAATGCTTCTTGATACCAGGTATAAACAGGGCCTGAGTGAAATGGCTTCTTGAACAAGAAAAAAATGCAAGGCGGGAATTGAGTTTGTCCATGGGGGATTGATTGGATCGTTGGATGGTTATGGTTTGCTATTGGTCGAGTGACAGGTTGCCTCGCCCCGCAACAGTAAACATGTCACAAGAGAAGAGAAGAGATACCGCTGCAAGAGGGAAGGGACCCTATTTTGATTAAAGATTATGAGGACACATGAATTTAAAAATAAATAAATAAAGAATGATGTGCATAGATAAATCAATTATAATACATACTGCAATATTCCATAAAAAAACAAAATTATCAAGTTTAAAAGTAAACTGTACATTTTAAAAGTAATTGTTTGAATTACTTGGAAACATACTGTAGAATAGCAAAGAAAAATGCAAAGGTCATGTGTTCGATATCAAGGAAAAGCACATTATGAAAAAAAAATACATAAATGCACCTCAAGTCATACTGGATAAAAGCATATGAAAAAAAAAAAAAACTTTAGATATAGTTCTTGCACTTGCATTATTTATTTCTTGTCTGCTTGTGCTTTGATTTACAACCTTTGAAGACATTTTAAATCATGAGGAACTGAGCAAAGCAAAGCTCTGAATGCCATTCGGGCCAGGTGTCAAAGACATAAAACTCAGTCCGGCATCAAAAGGACATCGGAAAATATGAACCTTTACACATCTGCTGTTGTCTGAACAAATCAAGACATTATTGCTCTGACCAATACTGACAAGAACAGCAAAAACACACCTTTCTCTTGGTTTTTATCTTAGCCTTGTATAATAAACCAGTAAGCCAAGAGAAGACGTGCTACAGTCACTTTATCAAATGTAGAGCAAAAGAACAACCCTGAATCTGGTAAAATTACTGTAACTTTTGCGCTTTTATAAATACTTATATTTGTTTATCACAATTACCAATTATTTTACCAAGTCATATAGTTCATTACCTTACGAACTGGAGCTGTCACTGCCCCCAATAATTTGATGCATCAGAATATATATGATCGTTTTCAAGCACGGCTCATGACATCAGTAATTATAGGATCAAAATAATTTAGAGACATGCACCTTGAACTGCACAATCTGCACTTAAACTGAACCCCGCAGTCCTGATCTTTAGTAGTGCATCAAGAAGGTTTCAGAGGGAGTGTTACCTTGTCACTTGCCTTTATGTCACTTCAACCCTCTCTCCCAAAATGTCTGGAAACACCTAAGTGAGACGTTAAAGTTTGCGGTTTGTTATGCAGCCAAACCTTGAGGCCAGTATTGACATGTCGTTGGTTGACATTGATGGATGTAGGTGTCGCCGGGACTGACAAGCAGGTCTAAATTACATTACATTAGCTTGTTCCCCTCCAGCCTCTCAAGGCTAACGCTGCCCATCATGGCAATGCGGTGGGCAACTGTGAGATAGAGCGAGGAGGGGGGGGGGGGGGCTTACCTACTGCCAAGCTCATGATGCCCAAGTGCCAATCAAGACCACTATAGCACAATAAATCACATATGTATATACGTATTATTTTCAAGCACTTCCAAAAAGTGAATTAGGCTCTAGTGAAACAAGTACTATAATATGATGAAATTTAAGTTATTAAAATGTTAAAGATGTTCTATTTCATTAGAATATATCTTATTTTGAATTGTCATTAAAGGGTTAGTTCATCTAAAAATGAAAGATGTTTTTAATGAAATCAAAAATTCAGACTAAGCTGGTCAATTCATATGGATTAGTTTTTACGATCTTTTTACAGTCCTTTTGAAGAGTCAAAGTGGTAGTTGCATGGACTGTCAATGGAGTGACAGAAATCTCTCAGATTTCATTAAAATTATCTACATTTGTGTTTCAACGATGAACCAAGGTCTTGCAGGTTTGGAACAGCATGAGGGTGAGTAAATTATGAGAGAATTTTCATTTTTAGGTGAACTAACCGTTTAATGGAGAAAGATGCTCTTTGCCGCAAGACAGAGTAGTTAAGTCAGCAGAGGATAACTAACAGTACTATGTAAAATTCTGCAAGAAACGGAAGTTGTGATAGTCTTTTCTTCTCTATTGTGACGCGATCGCGGACAGCAGCGCAAAGTTAATTTGATCTAATAGTTAATGTTTTTTAAAAGGTTTTAGATTTATTCATCAAATTTGAATCGATAAAACTATTGTCTATATTTTGAGACAAAGATCTAGTTCAGGGTTATTAAAGCATCAGATTTTCAATAACGGAAGAATATGTAAAAGTATGGTATTTAGGATAAAAGGCTCCCCTGCTGTCGACGCAAAAGGCACAATAATTAACATGATGATATAAAACTGTCTGACTTTTCCACTTGTTGACATGACATGGTCGGATTAAGGTGGTAAATATCATATATTAAGTTGGGTGTCCACCTTAGAGATAATCACCATATTTATAATAAAAAACATCAGTTAAAAAAATGTATAGTGATCATTGACAGAATAATATATATGTATTTGTTACTACTGTAAAGCTTTAATGAATTATTATGGGATAACATTCAATGCTTTCAGTATCTTTACTTTTTAAAATTATTTTGTTTCTGTATTTTTTAAAATGCACATACGGTATTTTAATGACAGAATATTAATTGACAACAGTTTATTATTTTATTTATCAAAATAAACCGAAAATAGAACAAACTTTGCTAAAGCGATTGTTTTTAACGAGTATTAACTTAGACATTATTAAAAGCATATTATTTTAAAGTATTTGTATCAATACTATCAATGGCCCATGGTGCTGATACCTTGTGTGTGGATTTTTAAACTAACAACCCACTTTTATGATTTATTTTCACACAACATCTGTTGTTCCATCAATGTTCAAGAAAAACCCATATCTAAAAACATGTTCTGCAATCATACACTTTGAGAGTAGTGAAAAGCACATGTTTGGGATGTGCCTTTAGTGCCGTTGTAATTTATGATAACAGATTAACTACAAAACAGATACATAATTTCTGTCTTTATCTGCCAACGATTCCTTTAAATAAAATTGCTGATTTTGTAATATGTTCAAATGGGCATACAAATAAATGTACAGCTACACCAGCAAGCAAGCTTCAATCTGAGTGCCAAACGCTGATGTGTCTTGACCTGACTGTTTGCATACACGCGCACATGCCTTTCAAAACTCAGCTGACACATATTGCAAATATCACAATCCATTCAGTCACTCCACAACCCATGTTGTAAACAATAAGCTTGCACAATATGGCACCCATCACAAAGCATAATTAAGAACGCGTTGAAAACTCTAAATGGAAAATGCTTCACGTTAGTTATAAAACCCAAAGTCTCACAGACTCACAGTCTGATATTAATGATATTTTGCATACACAGACAATATTTGGAGTGCTTGGGAATTTCATGATTCCGTTTTAAACATTAACTGAAATCCAAACTTTGGTTGTCTAATGATGTCATAAGAAAAGTTATAACTAACCTGTCATACTTGGGATGATTGAAGAAATAATTGGCTTTTATGGTCAATCCAAGGAGGAAGTAGCCTGGCTCCGCCCTCCTACGTACTTCCGCTAAATTTTCATTTTCCTTCAGTACTAGGTATGGGATTGTGCTGTAGTCTTTGGTTTTCTCCGATCAATTTTTTACCGGGCCAATCAGCGAACAGAGGGAGTGGCTGAGAACGATGACGTTGATCTCGTGCGTTATTTTGAGTTGTAGTTTAGTAATGGCAGTGGAGAAAGATCCGAGCGAAGCCATTCGGGCCGTTGTGGCAACTCTGCCGAATATCAAGAAGTTAAAGCCGGAGCAAGAACAATCTTTGCTTAGTTTTGTTGGTGGCCATGATGTTGTGGCCCTCCTCCCCACAGAGTTCGGGAAAAGTTTGAATTTCCAGCTCGCTCCGTTAGTGGTGAATGAGTTGGCTAAGGCGAACGCTAGGCATACGTCACGACCAGACGTTAGCGATTGGTTATGGCAGATCCAGAGTGACTTCAATAGAGTACCCGCCTCCAAGGAAGTTAACGCTTGTCAATGGAGCAGTGCCAGACTCTATGTACAAATGAAATTTACGAGAGTCTGGCTGGACCAGGCTAAGGAAGAAGGCCTGTTTGAGGTGTTTGGTTGGTTAGCATGGTTAGTTGATTTGGCTAGTTTGCCCCCGGTGGTAGATGCCATAACTGCATTCTGAATATGTAACTTTTTTATATGTATGTATTTCCCATTTTATTAATTGTGCATTGCAGAGAAAGAACAGGAAATGTAGATAAGGGAAATTACACATGCTGTTCATTATTTATTCATGTTTATTCAAACCATTAATTTTCACTATATATATATATATATATATATAGTTTCAAAGCAGCTTTACAGTTTCTACATTACAATTAAGAGTGATTTGTTATCAGAGGTGACTGTGTCCAAGTCATGTCCATATTTCAGAAACTTACAGATCGACGATAATACAAATCACACAGTTATAGCTAACATGGATTAATTTTAGGCAGAATCAATGAGCTCATTAAAAGTAATTATTACAATTTGTGAACATAATGATTATAAAATATAGAACATTTGGCAGTGGTGCATGTTGATTCAGAGTTGGCGTCATCTGAAGGCATCTCTTCAGAGGTGTTGGGGCATCTGAAATCTTCGTAAGAGGATCCAAACTGGAACTGACATACTCTGTAGTTACCTTGGTATAGGCATCCCGAGATAAAACAGAAAAGCAAATGGAAAACCTGCTAATCATAACATTTCAAGTAAAGATAATCATGTGCATTTGATCTCATGTAACTGGAGTACAGGGTTATGACATGTATTATGTGAATGCTTGGCTAAAGAGATGTGTCTTTAATGTAGATTTAAAGTGGGACAGTCTCTCTGAGCTCCGAACATCATCAGGAATGGTATTCCAGAGTTTAGGAGCCAAATGTGAAACTATCTCCTTCCATTAGATAGACATATACTACCAAAAGCCCAGAGTTGTGTGACCTTAAAGAGTGTGATGAACAGTTGGGTGAAAGAATATTGGTCAAGAGATAAGCCATTTAGAGACTTATAGGTCAGTAGCAATACTTTGAAATCAATACAGAACTCAACCAGTGTAGGGATGAAAATGGTGTTATATGATCATATTTTCTTGACCTGGTGCATTTTTGACTAATTAGAGCTTGCTTATTGAGGACGCAGGACTACCACCATGTAGTGCATTACAGTAATTCAGTCTAGAGGTCATGCATGCATGAAGTTTTCTGCATCCGACCACAGCTCAATGTGTTGAAGCATGTTTGCTATGGCCTGCTGAGCACCTTTAATTCTTACTGTATAAGCATTTTTAGACTAGAAGTCTGAAAACTAATCTGTTCTTCACTCTACAAAGAATTCTCTTTGGGTATCAGGAGGTATGCAGTTCAAACAGCCTGATTGAATTTGATCTGTGATTGTTCATGCTTAAATGTGTGTAAGATGGCTTTCCATTACCAAATGGGAAACTCATCCATTCTCGCTCTAACATCCATTTTTCTTTTTGCGTCCCACTTCACCTTCTCCTTGTGTTCATTTAAATAGTGGTGTTACCATCAGGAATCATTTGAGGTGATTAATAACTCGCTAACTCAAATTCAGCATCCATGAAATGACACGGTGACCTTGGATTTACCCATACACTCGAGACTGACTGCAAAGTGTCTGCTAATTGAATGTTGGACGTGAGAGAAAGAAAGGCTAAAATATTGAAAGACAGACAGAAAGAGAGACAGGCACAAGTTGTAAACCTCCTGGTGAATGAAGCCATCATCCTGCCAGCACTGACAACCCTCACAGAGCTGATGGGTCTTGAACACGGCAAACCAAACCAGAGAGGGAGGGAATGCACACAGACACTCTGTATAAACTGAGAAGACACTTGTTTAATTATGGGCCACTGCATCAATTATTTGCCATACAAAGGATTCACAGTCAACCCTCAATTGCTGCGGGTGCAGACAGACTCTGTCACATTCCAATGATGCTGGGGCAGAAAAACATAGTAGGTTCATTGATTTTTATGCAGCTCTATTATGTACGGCTCCTGACATGCCTGTACTGTCTTTCACAGACATAGTGTTATTGGCGAATCTCAGAATGTTCCAGAGTAAAAAACTGGCCACTGATTGGCCAGATGTGAGTCACATGACTCCCAGAAACCCTTCACTTTAATTTTTATATAGCAGAAGTACAAAAAATATGCATTTAATCTAAAGTCATATATGTTGAATATATATATATATATATATATATATATATATATATATATATATATGTATGTATATATATATATATATATATATACAATCACATAAAGGATTATTAGGAACACCATACTAATACTGTGTTTGACCCCCTTTCGCCTTCAGAACTGCCTTAATTCTACGTGGCATTGATTCAACAAGGTGCTGAAAGCATTCTTTAGAAATTTTGGCCCATATTGATAGGATAGCATCTTGCAGTTGATGGAGATTTGTGGGATGCACATCCAGGGCACGAAGCTCCCGTTCCACCACATCCCAAAGATGTTCTATTGGGTTGAGATCTGGTGACTGTGGGGGCCATTTTAGTACAGTGAACTCATTGTCATGTTCAAGAAACCAATTTGAAATGATTCGAGCTTTGTGACATGGTGCATTATCCTGCTGGAAGTAGCCATCAGAGGAAGGGTACATGGTGGCCATAAAGGGATGGACATGGTCAGAAACAATGCTCAGGTAGGCCGTGGCATTTAAAAGATGCTCAATTGGCACTAAGGGGCCTAAAGTGTTCCAAGAAAACATCCACCACACCATTACTACACCACCACCAGCCTGCACAGTGGTAACAAGGCATGATGGATCCATGTTCTCATTCTGTTTACGCCAAATTCTGACTCTACCATCTGAATGTCTCAACAGAAATCGAGACTCATCAGTAGCCCATTGAGACTCTCCCAGGCAACATTTTTCCAGTCTTTAACTGTCCAATTTTGGTGAGCTCTTACAAATGCTTTGCTGCATACCTCGGTTGTAACGAGTGGTTATTTCAGTCAAAGTTGCTCTTCTATCAGCTTGAATCAGTCGGCCCATTCTCCTCTGACCTCTAGCATCAACAAGGCATTTTCGCCCACAGGACTGCCGCATACTGGATGTTTTTCCCTTTTCACACCATTCTTTGTAAAACCTAGAAATGGTTGTGCGTGAAAATCCCAGTAACTGAGCAGATTGTTAAATACTCAGACCGGCCCGTCTGGCACCAACAACCATGCCACGCTCAAAATTGCTTAAATCACCTTTCTTTCCCATTCTGACATTCAGTTTGGAGTTCAGGAGATTGTCTTGACCAGGACCACACCCTAAACATTGCATTGAAGCAACTGCCATGTGATTGGTTGATTAGATAATTGCATTAATGAGAAATTGAACAGGTGTTCCTAATAATCCTTTAGGTGAGTGTATATACACACAAACATACTATAGTTTTATTTTATTTTTTACCCTTAATGTCTAATATCTATTGATAACTACTATACTTTTCCTTTTTAATACTTACAGTCAACATAACATCCAACTCTCTACCCATTTTACTACCATAATGTGACAGTCCTTCTGTAGTGTTACAAATTTATTAAAATGTTTAATTTAGGTTCCAATACAATATTATATAAACTAAGAAAGTTTATTAGTGTGAATTTTGTACCTATTGTAAATGATGTCACAAACCTGCCTGTTCCTGTCTGTCCATAGCTCTCTACTGTAAGTTAAATTGATCAGAGCATTGAGACTATCACCTTTTGTCTTTATGCACTGCCTGGCCATTAACCCTCTTGGGACGGATTGGGCGGTACCGCCCAAAATGACATACTTTTACAAATGTGTAATTATCTTAAAAACTATTAATGATAGAGAGGTGCAATGCTTTTTTGCCGTGCTTTTTTGCCTTCTTCCTCAGATTCCGCTGAAAACAGTGATAACAAACTTACCCGACTTGTATACACACTTCCTTGTTGCGCAATACCACTACGTCAAAGGCCGATGAAATCGATGTTGTTTGGCAAATTCACGAACAACAACCAATGGAAAAATTGCCAATGGAGGAATATTTTTCTTACCCAATCAGAGGAAGGTTACCATGACGTATTCTACGAAATCGGAGGACTCTATAGCCTTGCAAGGGGTGGTACTATTACACAAACAGCATGAGTGGCAGAGACGACAGAAAGCGAACGGACGCATCAAGTATAAACAAGGCTTTACGGAGCGAGAGCGCACAGAGATATGAGAGAGAGACAGAGCAATTATAATATATATATATATATATATATATATATATATATATATATATACACATACAATAATAGCATTATTTATTGTTTTAGCACTTTTATGATGGCAAGCAGTAAACGCTTTATGGTGGAACAAGCTCTGGAACAATTACTGGAGAGTGACGAGGAGAAAGCATTGCTTAGAAAATTCTAAGCATTCCTAAGAAAAACGCCTGGGACTATTTGTAAATAAAGTTAAAATTTTAGTTGTTCTTTACACATTTTATTTAACAATTACACATGTATGTCAAGCGAAGGTTTTGACAAATATATTTTTTGTTCAAAAACTGTTCACTAATTGTTGTGTGATGTGTGATTTTCAGAAATAAATGCCAAAAATCGAATTTCCGGTTTTGAAATTCTCTAGTTTAATGTACATTTTCACTCATACTTCCCTTATAAACATATTACATGCTTATGTTAGCTTAGGGTCTTCTGAATCCATAGATACCAAACACATAGTGTTCAATCTCCAATACATATAGTTTATAAGCCCAAATGTAAAAATAGAGAAAAGGGACCAAAAAGAGCTTTGTCCCCAAGGGTTAAGCTCTATGATAATGTGAAGGTATGGGTGATGCAATCAGGCTGATTGGATTACCATCTATACATGACACTGTTATGCTGATTGGATGAGGGCCGGTAACGGGCTGACTTCTGTAACACATTTACATGCTTTGTTCACCTCTATGTAACTCCTCCCCCTTTACTGTTATAAACACTGTGTTTTTAGCTATTGAGTTAGACTTGGTGACTACAGCGATGCCACAGCAATAACGAACTCTGCTTAAAAGATACCCCCAAGTCTCCTGGTCTTCGCTTCTGAGTTTTCTACACTTAAGAAGAAAAAGAATCCAAGAATTCAACAACTTTAAACACACTGCAAGACTTGATTCATAATACAATATGAATAAAAAAAAAATATTAATACATAAAAGACAAAACATTTACATAATGAGGTAATTAGAGACACTGCTGTTCAAACGTTTGGAGTTGGTAAGATATTTTTGAATTGAGTCACTTATGCTCATCTTGACTACATTTATTTAATAAAAAAAAATTCATGAAAACTGTTATATTGTTAAATATTATTCCAGTTTAAAATAACTGTTTTCTCTTTAAAAAATAAAGTAATTAAAATGTCATTTATTCCTGTGGTGCATTACTCCAGTACTCTCTTTTCTTCAGAAATTATTCTAATAAGCTGATTCTTGCAGTGGCACCATCACATCTGGCTATAACATGTCATATAGCCTATAACGCACTTTAACATGTTTATTTTTTAAACATTTTGGGAGTAGGAAAATGTACATATGTGGTTTCAACAACCAGATGCATTTACACTTCCATTTACACTTTGCATTAACAGACCACCTCCTGAAGTAGTTTGAGTGATCGGTTTCAAATACATCTCGATTGTGTTTCTGAGGGCATTTACACGCATGACGTGACCAGGTGTAAAAAGGCCCTTACTGACCCCAAATTTTATATCTGATATATTTATCATACTGTTTTTCTTTTTTCCTCTTTAAACAGTACACAGCACACACACTCTCTCTCTCCGCCACAAATCTCTCTCTCTCTCTCTCTCTCTCTCTCTCTCTCTCTCTCTCTCTCTCTCTCTCTCTCTCTCTCTCTCTCTCTCTCTCTCTCTCTCTCTCTCTCTCTCTCTCTCTCTCTCTCTCTCCTTACAGGAGAGTAATTGTTGCCATGTTAATATTTCTGTCTGACATTGACACGACAGGGCATGGCTGGGAGCAGGACAGTGAATATCAAAAGAATTCAGTACACAAAGGTATCAGTCATCCTGTGCAATACATCACTCGCTTCAGACCGGAGAAAGTTTCTATTCACACATACATATCCTCTGTGCAGTTTATCTGCTGACGGCCTGTCAGTAACTCAATATCCTTCTGGCTCGGACAGAAATTACAGTGGGGTCAAAATATACATACACTATCATTCAAAAGTTTGAGGCCTGAATTTATTTTTATTTTTTTTACGTTTTTGAAGGACTTCTCATGTTCACCAAGGCTGTATTTATCTGTTTAAATACAGTAAAAAAAACAAAAAAAAACACCAATATTGTAATTTTACTGTCAGTCCTGTGACGGTAAAGCTGGATTTTCAGCATCATTACTCCAGTCTTCAGTGTTACGGGATCCGTCAGAAATCATTCTAATATGCTGATGTGCCTCAAGCATTTCTTGAAAACTGCTTCATATTTTTGATTCTTTGATGAAATGAAAGTTCAAAGGAACAGCATTTATTTGAAATGGAAATATTTTGGAACATTATGTCTACTGTAACTTTTGACCACTTAAATGCATTCTTGCTGAATAAAAGTACTTATTTATTTTAAAGAATCTTACTGACCCCAAACTTTTGAATGGTAGTGTAAAGGTGAAGCATGAAATTACCACTCATACACTGACTATTGATCGGATGATTGATTGATTCTGTGCATGTCTTGAAACATTATTTGCATTCAAGACAATGCTCTGCTTCAAACAGTTCGAGCTATGGGCTCCATACGCTTTTTCTCTGCTTTACAAAGGAAACCCCCATAGAGTTATTTAAATCACATGTTTTGCTGTTAGCTAGAGCTAAAGATGTAATTTGGGATTCCAGTCATGCCATGGGTTTCCTTCACCATATATGATAATGTGAATATATGCATACTTACTAGTCACAGTGAAAAAAAAAGAGAAAAAGATAGATGGTGTAGGTTATCTGGCTAAATCATGGGTCGTTCATTGGAACACATACAAATGCACATTCCTTCAGAAATCACAAAGCATTTAGCCTCTGAACTAATGGAGGCAGATTATGCATTAGGCTCGGCCAGTCTGCAATAGACGATTCGGGTGACAATTTGATGGCACCCAGAGCTTTAACAGACAACAATACACGAGCTTCACACAGATCTGTTATCACCCAACTACCCCTACTAGATTTAACATGTATGATTATCTGGGTCAAACCGTATGAATAATTTTTGATTGTGAAATTACTAATTTTAAAATACATATCCCCAAAGCCTGACCCAGGTTCCTTACAATGGTGAAAGAAAAAGAAAGAACTGAGCTCAAAAACAGCAGATGATGCAAATCACTTAAAGTAACAAGAGGCTGAAGTAATAACCATTAGTGCAAAACCCTTCTGTTTCCATTATATGTAATGGGGAGACACTAATTCCAAAATCTAGTGAGCTGCCTACCAAGATACCATTTTAAGACATTGTAAAAATAGTCATTGTACATTTAAAAGTGTCGTTTTTTTCTGTAATAATATTTCTCAGGCAACGCAACATAATTATGCAGAATTTAATGCATTTTTCAGAGTGAAGGCAGTCCCAGAATTCACTGCAATAAGCTCAACAACAAAACATCGTCCAATATAGCAGACGAATTTAGAGACACGTCAATTATACACATAATTAATTTTATCTTGAGAAAAATGGTTATATAATGAAGGAAGCTGCATTTGAAAACAAGGAAACCTCTATGAAAACTATCCATTCACATAGACCATTCAATGTCTTTGTTACTGATTGTACTGCACAAAAAAAAATAAAAAAAAATAAGTAAAAATTACTTAATTTTTCTTTAATTAAGTTAAACTGTATGATTTACTTAGAACATCTAAGTAAATACTATAATATATATATATATAGATAGATAGATAGATAGATAGATAGATAGATAGGTGTGTGTGTGTGTGTGTGTGTGTGTGTACACAACATATATACATAATAGAAGTAATGTGTTACTCACCTGAACACAGAGTTCTCAATACCTGGTACACAATACACAATAACATTCGGTGGATTATTTTTGAGAATGAATGTGTCATTTTAAGTAAAAAAAAAAAAAAAAAAAAACTTCATACATCACAAAATAGCAATCTACTAAACCTAAAAAAACAATAAAAAAAAACAATGATAAAACAATGTATTTAGAGATGGAAAACAGTGAAAAATGCAACCCAATTCTTCATGCCCCAGTGCATGATGGGAACTCTAGTTTCAAAAAGTTCTGTAGGTTTTACTTAATTTTATAACATTGATATGCATGGTTTAATTTCTACAAGCTTTTCTTTTCACCACAGAATCATTTGTATCAGTGTGTTGTTTAACAACAAACCGATTGTTCAGCAGATGTAAAGTCTTTCCAAAAAAAAAAAAAAAAAAACTTTCAGTAGACAAAAACATACAATAGTTTTAAAAGTAGTGAGTTGGAAAATGACGTGATCTAGAACCTTCTTACTGTATGACTATCCCTCACATCCTCGTCTTAATCTGCGTTAAATTCAATATGGCGTTGTAAGGGCTATTCACACTGCACCGACAGACGCAGAACAATGCCGACAGTCACCAGATTACAGCATGTCACTTCTCAGACATTATAAATCTGATTCAGCATGTTCAATTGGTGAAAACAAACTCCGACAGACGCCAATAGACCCCAACGGGTAACACACTGATCCAACAAAAGCTGATCTGTTGCCGTCTGTTGGTGCAGTGTGAATTAGCCTTAACCCAAACATCTATTGCTAAGAACCCAAGTTATTAGAAAATTGCATCATTAACAGCATGCTAATGATAAACATGACCAATTGAGATTTGTGTCTCTTGTGAGTGTAAATAAAGTGCTATTAGAGTTGCTGCCTATGTAAAGCATTCCAAATCAATCACTTACAAGATTGTATTATAGTTATACTGTTTTATAAAGCTATACAGCTTGCTAGGCTTTGGAATAGAAGAACTGAGGTCAACAACAGCTGTGATTTTCCTTTTCCCAGCCTATTTTTTTCTGCCTGGAGGACACAGCGTGAACTTACAGGCTAGCTCATGCCTCTTGAATATGTAACACTGGCAACAACAAATTAACATTTCTGGCAGGAAAAAAGCAGCTCCGCAGAAGTGGTTTCACAGAGCTGTTTGAGAGCAGCGAGTGAGCAGCGGCTCGCAAGAGCCAACAATAACACTGTAAACATTTCGGTACAGATGCTAATCTGTGTTTTCCGCATTAAGTTTTATTGTGAGAGCCGTGTCGATTCCATCTGCGTACACACACAGAGAAAGTTCACAGTGTTTTTACAAGTTTTTTACTTCTATTGTCAAGTTTTTATCTTTATGTTTTTTTTAAAGTTTACCTCACCGATTCGGATACTCAGAGGGCACTGATGTCGTTACGAACCTTCGTCAACGAAGTTAACCGTATCCACGGCAACCTGCTCTCCAAAGCGTGTGAAAGGTCTTTAAGGTCTCTGCAAATGGATTCAGAGGAGGCACAGAGTGAAGACTATCTACCCACCTGTTGTTTGAACCTCTACAGAGATGGAAAAAAACAAAGAGAGCGCATGCGAGAGAGTTTCTTAGGTCACAGGAATGATCTCCCTCCCCGTGGAGATCAAGATTGCGCTGTTAGTGACAGACAGGTTTTACAGCCTAGTGTGAAAAATCAATGCTATAGAATCCTCACAACAGGTGTATACTGGGCCCCCACAGATTCAGTGAGGAGAAACACAATTACCTCTCAGTAATGGCAGACCGAAGAGAGATAAAGCCAGCATGCATGGCCCGGAGGAGGTTGTCCCGTCACAGGCACGTGTTGTGGTTATATTGGGGTCTAAAACTGAAAGTGCTCCTCTGATTCCCAGAAAATAGCTCCGATGACCCCTCAAAGCAAAACTATCATTAAGTAAATCCATAATCTCCACGGCTATGTGCCTCAGATAAGTGAGAAAAGCCCAGAAGGTGAGGTCGGATATGTTGTTATGTAAGGTGATATGTTGTTGACATGGTATTAGGTCATGGCCTATAAGTGGTTTTGCTCAGATTGTACATTTTAAACACCAAAGGGTTTAGCATTTCATTTAACATAACACCTAAAACATCATGAACATGCTAACCATAAAGTCAATGATACCCTACTCTTTTTTTCAATTTGGAAATAGAATGTAAATAAAATTTTAGCTTACAGGTCAAAAGGGGTCAGTAATATCTAAAAAAAAAAAAAAAAAAAAATTTGGGTTTCCACAAAAATATAAAGCTGTTTTCAACACTGATAACATGCTGAAAGTTCAGCTTTGCTATCTGTAACGCTGGCACAGACATAGAGAAATCCAGTTGCAGCTTTATTGAGGATGGTCAAAACAGGCAGGGTCAAACAGTGGCAAAAAGAACAGAGAAGGCAAGGCTGAGACAAACCAGGTAGATAGGCAAAGGGTCGAGGCAGGCAGAGATAATCAGAGTCCAGTAAACAGTCCAGGGTCAGGACAGGCAGAGAAGGGTCAGCAACGATAAACAGTCCACAGGCCAAACACAGGAATCAAACTCGGGAAGGAAACGCTAGGAATAGAAAGCCAGGGCAATGCAATACTTCGGTCCAGGGAGGTGTATGATGGGAATTGTAGTCCTTGATAATCCAGGGAGTGCGTGGCTTATCGTGACAGAGCCCCCCCCCCCCCCCCCTTTAAGAGTGGCTTCCAGACACTCAAAACAAAAAACACAAAAGTTCAGGAGGGTGGTGAAGAGGTGGTCTTGGAGGAGGGATGGAGGGCCAGGTCCGTGCAGTGGAACTAGACCAGGGCATTGTAATGGTAGACCTGGGTCGTGGAGCATGGGCGGACCTGGGTCGTGGAGCGTAGGCAGACCAGGTTGTGCTGGTGACCAGGGCGGAGCAGGCTGTGCAGGTGACCAGGGCGGAGAAGACCCTTCAGGCAGCCAGGGCGGACCAGATAGTTGGGGCGGCCACGGCGATGAAGACGCCTCGGGCGGCCAAGGCGGTGAAGACGCCTCGGGCTGCCACAGTGGTGAAGACCCCCGCGGGCGACCACGGCAGAGAAGACGCCTCGGTCGGCGAAGACCCCTCGGGCGGCCACGGCGGTGAAGACCATGGCGGCTCAGGAACAGACACCGGCTCAGGAACAAGAACAGACAGAGGCTCGGGAACAGGAACCGACTAAGGAACAGGAACACACATAGGAAGAGACACTGGCTCGGCCACCTTGTCCGGAGACACTGGCTCAGCCATCTTGTCCGGAGACACTGGCTCGGCAAAAGTGACGTGACCAGTCTCTGAATTGGCAGAAGTGACGTGAACAGTCTCTGGATCGGCAGAAGTGACTTGAACAGACACTGGGTCGGCAGAGGTGATGGGAACGGTCTCTGGGTCGGCAGAGGTGACAAGAACAGTCTATGGGTCGGCAGACGTGACGTGAACGGTCTCTGGATCGGCAGACGTGCTGTGTCTCCTCCAGGCATGCAGTACAGCCACTGCATAAAAGAGGAAGACCGATCTCTTGGCCGTGGCAGGACTGATGATGGGCTGCTCGGGCACGGCCTCCGGGATGGCAGCGGGCTGCTCGGGCACGGCCTCCGGGAAGACCGCAGGCTGCACAGGGACCACCAGACTCGGGACCAACGGGACAGTCACGGAGCTTGTCCGGAGACACTGGCCCGGCCACCTTGTCCGGAGACACTGGCCCGGCCACCTTGTCCGGAGACACTGGCCCGGCCACCTTGTCCGGAGACACTGGCCCGGCCACCTTGTCCGGAGACACTGGCCCGGCCACCTTGTCCGGAGACACTGGCCCGGCCACCTTGTCCGGAGACACTGGCCCGGCCACCTTGTCCGGAGACACTGGCTCGGCCACCTTGTCCGGAGACACTGGATCGGCCACCTTGTCCGGAGACACTGGCTCGGCAGAAGTGACGTGACCAGTCTGTGAATTGGCAGAAGTGACGTGAACAGTCTCTGGATCTGCAGAAGTGACGTGAACAGACACTGGCTCTGCAGAAGTGACTTGAACAGACACTGGGTCGGCAGAGGTGATGGGAACAGTCTCTGGGTCGGCAGAGGTGACAAGAACAGTCTCTGGGTTAGCAGACGTGACGTGAACGGTCTCTGGATCGGCAGACGTGCTGTGTCTCCTCCACGCATGCAGTACCGCCACTGCATTAAAGAGAAAGACCGATCTCTTGGCCGTGGCAGGACTGATGATGGGCTGCTCGGGCACGGCCTCCAGGATGGCAGCGGGCTGCTTGGGCACGGCCTCCGCGAAGACCGCAGGCTGCACGGGGACCACCAGACTCGGGACCAACGGGACAGTCGCGGAGCTTGTCCGGAGACACTGGCCCGGCCACCTTGTCCGGAGACACTGGCCCGGCCACCTTGTCCGGAGATACTGGCCCGGCCACCTTGTCCGGAGACACTGGCCCGGCCACCTTGTCCGGAGACACTGGCCCGGCCACCTTGTCCAGAGACACTGGCTCGGCCACCTTGTCCAGAGACACTGGATCGGCCACCTTGTCCGGAGACACTGGCTCGGCAGAAGTGACGTGACCAGTCTGTGAATTGGCAGAAGTGACGTGAACAGTCTCTGGATCTGCAGAAGTGACGTGAACAGACACTGGCTCTGCAGAAGTGACTTGAACAGACACTGGGTCGGCAGAGGTGATGGGAACAGTCTCTGGGTCGGCAGAGGTGACAAGAACAGTCTCTGGGTTAGCAGACGTGACGTGAACGGTCTCTGGATCGGCAGACGTGCTGTGTCTCCTCCACGCATGCAGTACCGCCACTGCATTAAAGAGAAAGACCGATCTCTTGGCCGTGGCAGGACTGATGATGGGCTGCTCGGGCACGGCCTCCAGGATGGCAGCGGGCTGCTTGGGCACGGCCTCCGCGAAGACCGCAGGCTGCACGGGGACCACCAGACTCGGGACCAACGGGACAGTCGCGGAGCTTGTCCGGAGACACTGGCCCGGCCACCTTGTCCGGAGACACTGGCCCGGCCACCTTGTCCGGAGATACTGGCCCGGCCACCTTGTCCGGAGACACTGGCCCGGCCACCTTGTCCGGAGACACTGGCCCGGCCACCTTGTCCGGAGACACTGGCTCGGCAGAAGGACGTGACCAGTCTCTGAATTTGCCTGAAGTGAGGTGAACAGTCTCTGGATCGGCAGAAGTGACGTGAACAGACACTGGCTCTGCAGAAGTGACTTGAACAGACACTGGGTCGGCAGAGGTGACTGGAACAGTCTCTGGGTCGGCAGAGGTGACAAGAACAGTCTCTGGATCGGCAGACGTAACGTGAACAGTCTCTGGATCGGCAGACGTGCTGTGTCTCCTCCACGCATGCAGTACCGCCACTGCATAAAAGAGGAACACTGATCTCTTGGCCGTGGCAGGACTGATGATGGGCTGCTCGGGCACGGCCTCCGGGATGGGGAAGACCGCAGGCTGCACGGGGATCACCAGACTCGGGACCACCGGGACAGTCATGGAGGAAGTCCTTCTCCTCCTCCGTCTCCGAGAGGGCGCTGGCCTGGACGGGACCAACGGTGAAGGCTCTGGACTGGACGGGACCAGCGGTGAGGGACCACATCTCTGCTGAGACGTGGCGAAGCTCTGGAAGCTCTGCTGAGACGTGGCGAGGCTCTGGAAGCTCTGCTGAGACGTGGCGAGGCTCTGGCTGGACAGGCTCTGGGAGATGGGACCCTGGAACGATGGTCTTCTTGGCCCTTCGCACTGACCTCAGCAGGGGCTGTGCTACGGTGGACATCAGTCCTGGACGCCCATAGACCGAAGCCATGGCTATCTTGATGGTTGAAGTGACGAGAAGATTCTCAGGCCGTGCAGTCGTGATAACATCCTCCTTCACCTTCCCTACAGTGAAGGGGGATCCACAAAACTCCAGGACATAGTCAATATACTGTGTCAGGGTCCAGCTGGGGTCTTCCTCTGGTAAATTTAAGCTAATGTCCTGGTCTAGTCCACTCCAGAAACAGTCCTTTATCATAGCCTTATCACCAGGAATGAGGTGACTATAAAAAATAAACTCCTCCACATAATCCTCAATAGTGCGATAAAATTGAAAAATAGAACACAGTTTACTCAGCGGGGTATGGATGGTACCTGTTTGATCCACATTGGTTAGTTGTGCTGCTGGATTCATTTTTGGCAAAGTATTCTGTAACGCTGGCGCAGACGCAGAGAAATCCAGTTGCAGCTTTATTGAGGATGGTCAAAACAGGCAGGATCAAACAGTGGCAAAAAGAACAGAGAAGGCAAGGCTGAGACAAACCAGGTAGATAGGCAAAGGGTCGAGGCAGGCAGAGATGATCAGAGTCCAGTAAACAGTCCAGGGTCAGGGCAGGTTGAGAAGGGTCAGCAACGATAAACAGTCCACAGGTAAAACACAGGAATCAAACTCGGGAAGGAAACGCTAGGAATAGAAAGACAGGGCAATGCAATACTTCGCAGAGAATTGGTGTGTGTAGTGGGTTTTATGTGTGTGTAAATGAAGCGCAGGTGTGTGCAAACAGTGCGGTGCAGGTGTATGGTGTTTGGTGTAATCAGTCCAGGGAGGTGTATGATGGGAATTGTAGTCCGTGATAATCCAGGGAGTGCGTGGCTAATCGTGACACCATCACACAAATATATTACATTTTAAAATATTACAATATTTACGGCATTTTTTATCAAATAAATGCAGCCCTGGTGAGCACAAGAAATTTCTTTTAAAAACATTTAAAAATTGTACTAACCCCATACTACTGAACATTGGTGTCCGATGGACAACATTAAAACCAATGTGTGTGTGTGTTTTTTTTTTAAGAAAATGTATTATGTAAAATTAAAAAGTTATGATGTACAGGTATAGTGAATATATTAATAATAGGCCAACTAAATTGACATTGATCATGTGCTTTACGTAAATAATAAGAAGATGCAATAGCGAGTGAAAACTAGATTTATTGAAAGTCCAGGCAGAATAGTCATGGAGTGATGATGAGATAATGTCCGGTATAAAGTCCTTGGTAGCACAGGGACACTGAGGGACAACCTAGTCTGACGATGGTGAAGAGATGTATCTAGAAAAGCCAGGAGGACTGTCCAAACTGCGCCAAACAGGAAACTCGACCAAAACAGGAAACTTGAAGGCAAACAGGATACAAACACACACAAGGAAGATCAACAACTATCTGACAAAGACGAGACGAAAACAGTGAGACTAAATAGTGATCGCTGATCAGCAGCAGCTGCTACCTGATCAGCGGTAACGATCACAGGATCACCGTGACAATGTGACTCTTTGTACAGACTGTCAGATATCCTTGCATTCATTGAAGCACAAGATGCTCTTTTGATCATCTCAAATTATACTGGAGAACATAGTTAATTTCAGCTCAAGTGCTGCTGTCATTAAAGCAAAACCAAACAAAATATTGAAATTCATGTAAATGTTACAATTAAACTTGTCACGTGTTATTTGTAATAGAAAATTTTGTATTAAATGACAATAAAAATTTCAACTAGAAGGATTTTCACGTGTAATCTCAGACTTTTGGACCCCTCTGCATGTATTTTTTAAAACTTTCTAAAACTCAGTATATTAGACTCTGCCACCTGGGATCAAACACAGGACCTTTGCGTCAGTAGGAATCTTCACTATAAGGCCATTATTGGCTTCATGCAAATCTTGGGTCTTTGTTCAGTAAATCTGAGAATACAGACACAAGTGCCAGAGATACACAGAGGAACATATGACTGCAATAAAGACTTCATGCGTCTGACATTCAATCTACAACATGAATGTCACTACATTACAGAGGAGATTATGAGCTTATCGGCTTTTTGTGAATCAAAACTCTAACTACTAAACTAATTATAGCAATGCAGTAAGTTGCATTGGCTATACATATAATCAAGTTGTTTTCCTTGCCTCTGGTAAATTTAACACGCTTTATTATTATTTATCTCTAATATACTGACACTACTGACAGCAGACATCAGAAAACCATCTGATAGATACATAAACATGTTTATTTGTGAATATGAGAGTGTGAATACTGGGTAACACAGAGTGTTATGACTTGTGCATCATGCCCAGTCTCCTGTGGATTTAACCCACACAGAACATGACAGTCTGAATGTAATAAGAGATGGAAAAAATGACATCTGCATTCCTATACAGCTAAAATTGAGCTTCAGAACTGTCAGGTTACAGGTTATAACTTAACTTTTTGGAGGAGTTTTGTGTATCATGGCACTTCAAAAATACTCATCACACAACTTGCACCCCTCTGGGGTCCTTCGGCCCAAATGGACCCGAAACATTTAAATATTTATTTTTTAAAGATCATAGCTTCATCGGAATGGTCTGAAATTTGGTGACTTTTTTGGTACTTGGTATATGAACATCCAAAAAAATTGGGGACAGGATTTGAATAATCTAAGTGGTTGTAAAAAAAATTGTCACACTCAGGACCTTCGGCCCAAATGGACCGGGCATAGGATATGAATGGGAAATTGGCAAAAATGTGAAAATACCGAGTTTTTTTGTGCGCACAATCTACAAATCAGCCACGATCCAGAAAAAAAGCACACAACAGTGAAGGGGTGAATCTATAAAACATCAAGAGTGCAAAACAGACACATCCACACACACACACACAAACACACTTTTATACATAAACAAACTAAAAAATTCAGATTTCATATGTGTTTTGCATTTTTAAAATGCTCAGTTTGTCCACCAGATGGCATCCATCTCATTTCAAAAATTGCTTTCATGAGGTCTAGGCTTGACACTAAAATGAAATACAGCTTTAAAAAAAATAAAAAAAAATATTTTTTTTAAAAATAATTTTCTATTATATTCAATGGGGGGGAAAATGGTCATATTTATTGCATACATATTAATTATAAATCATAAAATTATCTAAAAACACCAAAAAAGAAAAGAAAAAATATTAAAAAAAAAAAAATTATGATTTTCTTTTAAAAAATAGGAAATCCCACCCCTCCGGCCCATTTGGACCCGAAGGTCCTGAGTGTGACTCTGAAACGAAGGACCCCTTAACAAGTATTTTGTGTAGGATGTATTGTTTGCATTTCATTATTCATCCAATCCATCATCCTTCCAATTAAATTAAATTAATTTGAATTCCATCCATCCATCTATCCATTCATCCATCTCATCTCATCCCTTATCCATCCATCCATCCATCCATCCATCCATCCATCTTATCCCATCCCATCCCTTTCCCATCCAGTCCAGTCCATCCATTCATCCATCTAATCCCATCCAGTCCAGTCCAGTCCATCCATCCATCCTTCCAATCCAATCCAATCCAATCCAATCCAATCCAATCCATCCATCCATCCATCCAAAATTAAGGTTTCTCTAAAGCAAATACATTTTTTATAGTATACAAAATATATATTCTACAAAATAATTTGGACTATCAAATTGCTAGAAAACCAAAGCCAAATGTATAACCAAGTTTGAATTTAATGTCACAAAAATTACACTAAAATGTTTTAAAGTACCATTTTCATGGTAACGCAATGTCCAAATTCAAAACGTTTTTTTTGCATTATGACTTTTGATGGCTTAAGCTTTCGAATGATGCCTAATTTATGATGATTACTAAAATATGTGATGAAAAAAAGGTTAAATTTAAAATATGGCAAGTGTCCCATTACCGAGACAGTGATGTTTAACAGGCTATAGAAATTATGGGAATGTGTAGTCAATATATAATGTATCTTTCTTTAAAAATAAATACAAGCATGGACACATTTTAGCCTGCAAATTATTAAATATTTTGATCATACAAATAGTGTCAGCAAATGTCTATTATTGAAAGAGATAGCATATTTTTAATTGATTATGCCTCTTTTAGGCCTCTTTTTTTAGAAATGTAAAACACATTTGCATATGATGTTAAAAGTTATTTCCACATCTTTCCAGCCAATGTTGCTTTGAACTTGTTCATCGTTAATGCAGCAAACACTCATTTTGTGTTGCACACAACCAAACGATACTCCACAAGTACAAACCAGGCTTTGGGAAAAGTGTTGCCACCTTTATTCAGTCACCTCTATCATGATCACAGAACCTTATGTGAAATCTGTACCTGCATAGTTTATGGACGGCTGGAGGACAGAATATCAGCAGACTTCAACTTTATGAGAACATTATGTTCTTGTGGTAAGTTCTGGTGTAAGTAATAAAATACATCTGCTGCTGTGTGCAATGATTATTACTGTGACATGTTTTACATGAGCACAGATGTATGCTGTGCATGTTGTCTCGGATTCACCTATCTCTGTTCTTTCTAATGATACCATTTTATGTCCCGACTAATAGACGGCAGATGGAATGTTATGGCCCCTTCCTTCAATGCTCCACCGTGGAATGCCAAGAAAAATGGATTGAATCAAAGACTTTCGGAAATATCTGGGTCAGTCCTAATATGCAGTGCATTTTTTGCAGTACATGTCCCCATCATATGTGATATATTGGACAGAAATAAATTGGATACAACTCAAACTTTGAAGGAGGAAATTTTATTCATTATATATATATATATATATATATATATATATATATATATATATATATATATATATATATATATATATATATATATTAGTGTAAATTGATATTGCAAATGTTGGGTCCGGGTGCTTCTAACATCAAACAAAACTTTGGTATATTGTTATTTTGGTCATTTGGTTATTTTGGTTCAATTCTCACCATTAACTAGTTGGATATAACTGGATATTGGCTGTTTATTAGTACATATAAAGCACATATTAATGCCTTATTCTGTCACGGTAGACGTTTCTCTGTTTCCTTCTAGTCTCGTGTTTATGTTGTTGTATGAATGCACGTGTGTGAGGGGTGTGTCTGTATGACATCACTTGATCCGCTCCAGCTGCTCATCATCACATCACCAGTTGCAGTTGATCATCACCACACTATTTATACTCACCGTTGTTCTCTCATCCTTGTCAGATCGTTGTTTCATGTGGTTCGTGTTGGTGTTCCGATGTCCAGTTCCTGCCTTGTGTTCCTGTTTCTTCGTCTGGATTCGAGTTTCTACGTTTGTCTCACCATCGTCTCTTCATCGCACCACTTCACGGATCCTGACCATCTTGTCCCTGCGTCACCGTTACCATCTGTTTGCACTGCCGATTCTGTGATTCTCTAATAAACTGTTTACTTGCAATTGCTTCCTGTCAGTCGTCCTAGCCCGTGACAGAACGATCTGACCTAAAGATTGAAGCAGCGAGTTCACCGCAGAGCCCCGTGGACGAGTTTATCCATCATAGCACCAGGAGAATGGATGCCCAGCAGAGAGAGAACAGCGATACAGGTCGTGCAGTGCAAGCCTTGGTGACGCAGGTGTCCGAGCTCACCCAGCATATCCAACGGCTTCAGATTCCCACTGCGCCGCTCACACCGACCGTTCCCCCACCACTTCCAGAGAGACCCGCATTGTTGGAGCCCCGCCTGCCGGTACCTGAGCATTATTCCGGGGAACCAGCCTTTTGTAGAGCATTCGTGACCCGTTGCACGATGCATTTCGCTCTGCAACCACGCACGTTCGAGACTGAACAGGCTAAAGTGGCTTTTGTACTAACTTTGCTTACAGGCGCTCTGGGGAACGGCGGTGTGGGAGAATCAGAATCCATGCTGCGCCTCGTTCCAGACCCTCGCCGCCGAGATGAAAAAAGTTTTTGACCGGGCTGTCTCGGGAAGGGAAGCAGCCAGAACATTGACAGAACTACGTCAAGGAGAAAGATCGGTCTCAGACTTTTCTATAGAGTTCCGGACCTTGGCGGCAGAGTGCGGCTGGAACGAGGAGGCGCAGTGGGATATGTTCCTGCATGGGCTGGCTGACCACGTCCAGAGAGAGATCTACGCCCTGGATCTTCCTACCACACTGAACGGGTTGATTGATCTTGCTCTGCGGGTGGACGCTCGGCTATCTAGGATCGAGCGACGAGTTCCGTCCACCCGTACCTTCGGAGGAGTCGACGTTCCCAGATCCAGCGGCAGGGACGTGGTCAGCCCCGTCTTTGATCCCGAGCCCATGCAGGTGGGTCGAGCTCGGCTTTCCCGGGAGGAGAGGGAGAGGCGGAGGTCCCAGGGCCTGTGCCTGTATTGTGGTGGAGCGGGACATTATGCTTACAACTGCCCGGTAAAAGGCCAAGCCCGATAGTAAACTTGAGGCTACTATCAGGTGGGATCTCCGCCAGGAAGACCTCATCGACTACATCTACCTCCACGCTCCTCCCGGTTAGACTAAGATGGTCAGTCCACCAGCACGATTGTCTTGCACTGTTGGACTCCGGGGCGTAAAGTAATTTTATGGACTATAATTTCGCACTTACATTCCAGAGTCCCCTCCGACCCCTCACTCACCGGATTTCAGTTCACGCATTAAATGGTCAAGAGCTTCCCATCATTTCCCACACCACTGAAGACATCACACTTATTACCTCTGGCAACCACACCGAGACTATTTCTTTTCTTATTTTGGAATCACCCCTGGCACCCGTTGTTCTTGGACATCCCTGGCTGATCAAACACAACCCTCGTGTGGACTGGATTAATAAAGCTGTGCTGGAGTGGAACAAGGAATGTCATAAGTCTTGTCTTGTGCTGCTTGTTCGTCTGTACCTGTTTCTGTGTTGCAGGAAGAAGCAGGGGATTTGTCTAACGTGCCTGTGGAGTATCTGGACCTGAAGGAAGTGTTCAGTAAGTCTCGTGCTGCTTCTCTCCCTCCGCATCGTCCCTATGACTGTGCTACAGATTTACTGCCAGGTAAGTCTCCGCCTAAAGGTAAGTTATATTCACTTTCGATTCCTGAAAGAGAGGCTATGGAGAAATATATTTCTGATTCTCTGGCAACCAAGTTCATTCGCCCTTCCTCTTCTCCAGCGGGGGCGGGGTTCTTTTTTGTGGGGAAGAAAGATGGATCGTTGCGACCTTGCATTGATTACCGAGGGTTGAATAACATCACGGTAAAGAATACTTATCCTTTGCCGTTGATGTCTTCAGCCTTCGAGAGGTTGCAGGGAGCATCTATCTTCACAAAATTGGACTTACGTAACGCTTATCATTTGGTTCGCATTAGGGAGGGAGATGAGTGGAAAACTGCTTTTAACACCCCTAGGGGGCACTTTGAATATTTGGTTATGCCGTTCGGGCTGTCCAACTCCCCAGCAGTTTTCCAGGCACTGATCAATGACGTGTTGCGAGATATGATCGATCAGTTCATTTATGTCTACCTGGATGACATACTGATTTTTTCTTCGTCTCTCCAGGAACATGTGCAACACGTCCGACGAGTGCTTCAGAGGTTGCTAGAGAATGGGCTTTTTGTCAAGGCGGAGAAATGAGATTTTCATGCACAGTCTGTTCCTTTTCTAGGGTACATCGTGTCGTCCGAGGGAATGCGGATGGACCCTGAGAAGATCAAGGCTGTGGTTGATTGGCCAAGTCCAGATTCACGCAAGACCCTGTTGAGGTTTCTGGGGTTCGCCAATTTTTACCGGCGTTTCATTCGCAATTTCAGCCAGCTAGTCGCGCCTCTGACTGCCTTGACCTCCCCCCGAACTGCGTTCAGGTGGTCTGACTCAGCCGAGGCTGTGTTCTCTAAACTGAAAAGCCACTTTGTTTCAGCTCCTATTCTCATAGCCCCTGATTCATCACGTCAGTTCGTGGTGGAGGTCGACGCGTCAGAGGTGGGAGTAGGAGCAGTGTTATCCCAGCGTTCACCTGTGGACGACAAGGTGGACCCTTGCGCGTTTTTTTCACATCGATTATCCCGAGCCGAACGTAATTATGACATTGGTAACAGAGAGTTGTTGGCAGTCAAGTTGGCGTTGGAGGAGTGGCGTCACTGGTTAGAAGGGTCGGGGGTACCTTTTATCATCTGGACTGATCATAATAATCTCGAATACATCAGAACTGCTAAAAGATTGAACTCCAGGCAGGCTCGGTGGGCATTTTTTTTCGGTCGTTTTGATTTCACTCTCTCTTACCGTCCGGGTTCCAAGAACATCAAACCCGACTCATTATCTCGCATATTTGATTTTTCCGAACGCCCGTCTACTCCCGAGTGTATTTTACCCGAAACCATATTTGTTTCAACACTCACATGGGAGATCGAAACGAAGGTCAAGAGAGCCTTAGAAGGGGTAACGCCTCCGCCCGGATGCCCACCGAACCGTTTGTTTGTGCCGGAGGGATTACAGTCTGACGTTATCCAGTGGGGTCACAGTTCCAACGTAGCTTGTCATCCAGGAGTTAATCGCACTGAGTTTTCAGTCAAGCAACGATTTTGGTGGCCACGTATGGCTCCCGACATTCACGATTTTGTTTTGGCTTGCTCAGTTTGTGCCATTGGTAAGTCTTCCAATCAACCTCCAGATGGGTTACTTCAGCCGCTGCCTTCGAGACCCTGGTCCCATATCGCTCTAGATTTCATTACCGCCCTCCCACCCTCTCAGGGTGCCACAGTGGTTTTAACTGTGGTGGACCGATTCTCGAAGGCAGCACATTTCATTCCCCTACCCAAATTGCCTTCAGCTAAGGAGACAACGGCAACGATCGTAGATCACGTCTTTCGGTTACATGGCCTCCCGATAGACGTGGTTTCCGACCGGGGTCCCCAATTTGTGTCCAAATTTTGGCGAGAATTTTGTAGATTACTGGGGGCGACTGTTAGTCTGTCCTCTGGGTTTCATCCCCAGAGCAATGGTCAAACTGAGAGAGCCAACCAGGATTTGGAAAGAACGTTGCGATGTTTGGTTTCCAAGAATCGTTCCTCATGGAGTCAGCAACTGTCAATGGTGGAGTACGCCCACAATACGTTACCAGTGTCATCTACGGGCCTATCTCCGTTTGAGTGTAGTGTAGGTTACCAGCCACCAATTTTTCCTAGTCTGGAGTCCGAAGTCGCGGTCCCCTCTGCCCACGCCTTCATCCAGAGGTGTTATCGCACTTGGACTAGAGCCCGCGAGACTCTGCTCCAAGTGGGAGCACGCACCAAGGTCAAGGCCGATCGCCACCGGCGGAGACCTCCCGTATACGTCGTCGGTTCTAAAGTGTGGCTTTCTACCAAGAACATTCCCCTCCGATCCGTCTCGAATAAACTTGGTCCCAAATTTATTGGCCCGTTTGCTGTCACCAAGATCGTTAGTCCGGTGGCAATCCGCCTCAAACTTCCTCCTGTGTACAGGAGAATTCATCCCGTGTTCCAGTTATCCAAAGTCAAGCCCGTGTTTTATGCTCGCATTAATCCGCTAGTCCCGGTTCCCCCACCGCCGCGACTCGTAGATGGGGAACCATCCTATTCGGTCAATCGTATTCTGGATTCTAGATGGAGGGGACGCGGATTTCAGTACTTGGTGGATTGGGAAGGTTACGGTCGGAGGAGAGAAGTTGGGTTCCTGCTAGTGATCCATTCTGGATCACTCTCTTATCGATGATTACAATCGACAGGTAAGGGAGTCTGAGAACGCCAGGAGGCGTTCTTAAGAGGAGGGGTACTGTCACGGTAGACGTTTCTCTGTTTCCTTCTAGTCTCGTGTTTATGTTTTGTATGAATGCACGTGTGTGAGGGGTGTGTCTGTATGACATCACTTGATCCGCTCCAGCTGCTCATCATCACATCACCAGCTGCAGTTGATCATCACCACACTATTTATACTCACCGTTGTTCTCTCATCCTTGTCAGATCGTTGTTTCATGTGGTTCGTGTTGGTGTTCCGGTGTCCAGTTCCTGCCTTGTGTTCCTGTTTCTTCGTCTGGATTCGAGTTTCTACGTTTGTCTCACCATCGTCTCTTCATCGCACCACTTCACGGATCCTGACCATCTTGTCCCTGCGTCACCGTTACCATCTGTTTGCACTGCCGATTTTGTGATTCTCTAATGAACTGTTTACTTGCAATTGCTTCCTGTCATTCGTCCTAGCCCGTGACATATTCTGCATGACCATATTCTGCTTCCCTTAATTATACCCTATACCAAACAACTACCTTACCTACTATAAATAAGCAGTAATTGGGAGTTCATTGAGGCAAAAGTTGTAGTTAATAGTTAGTTAATAGTGAGAATTGGAGCTTATGGCTTGACCCATAACGTTTAATTGCACTTAAAGTGCCCCATTATAAATGTTTCCCCAAATATTACCTGGCATGCAGTGCATAATATAGCTGTTTGTGAATGTAAAAGTTCTGCAAAATTTTATAGATCAAAGTGCATGACAAATAAAGTTATTGTCTATTAAAACAAAAAAATCGATTCTGCTGAAACGAACTGCTGAAACGAGTCGTCAGAAATTCCAGGTAACATATCTACTTAGATGTGTAACAAATTTGCATATGGTGTTCATTGACTGTCTGAGAACAACATCTTCTCTGACCCACCCTCAAACGCTTTAGTTGTAGCTGACAAGCAACATGGTGCAGTGTCGTGTTGTCGAGAAGATGCTGTTTTCTTGTGCTGGAATCGATACAGTACAACCAACCTCATTGTTACTGTTCATATCACAGTGTATCAAGTGCTGAGGAAGCTCCGGAGGTGAAATTTAGATATGATAATGGGAGTTTCATTTCTGGCGTGCGTGGTAGACCAATCACAACACACTGGGCCATCTGACCAATCAGAATAGAGCTGGTTCTCTGAAAGGAGGGGTTTAGAGAGACAGAATCCTTTATGGAACTGCATCCTTTATCAGACCCTGTGAGAAAAGAGGTGATGCTGCAATGTATATTATGTTTTTTTTGACCTTAGATGCATGTAAACCTATAGAAGGAGACTCCAACATTAAATTAGGAAGGTTTAACATAGCACAATAGGGGCATTTTCGCTTGACCATATGGACTTAACTTATTTCTCAATGTCTGCTATACAATTGTGTAGTAATTCTGCCTTTTTTTTCAAATGTACTGCATAACACGACTGACCAAACTCATGTTCATTTACTCATTCTCTAGTGTCATTCACACAAGGACCCAGCGTCTAAATAGAGAGGTATTTTAGCTAATTATTTTGCCACTGCCTGCTAGACTGGCTTCTCTGCATATGGAAAATAACAAAAGAAAGGAGTCGTACCTTATCAGGAAAGTGATTTGTTTCTTTTCAAGCCCATATGTCTTTCTTGTCCGCTTTTTGATGGAACACAAGGCATTATCTGAGAGCATCTAAATTTCCTGGCACCTCAACTATTTCTTCCCAACCAGCAGTCAAAACAAACAGAAAAAAGAAAAGGCAACACTTAATCTTTCCCGCTACTCTGAACTGTGTGCCTTTAGTAGTCTAGAGAGAAAACTATTGATTCGTCAGAGAGCGTGAAAGAGATCGATTAGGCCAGTCATCTCATTCGAAGGTGATCCAAGGTGACACCTCACACGGCTTAGAAAATTCAACAACAGTCCTCTCTGAGTATAGCAAACACATTATATCTGGGTGGAGATTAAAAAAAAAAAAAGAACACAAAATGTCAACTTCTATAAAAGTACTCTTGGAAATAACATTTTCTTCACAAGGAAATGTTCAAGTTACAAGCAAGTCAATGTGTTTCAGATTTCGTGCAAACAATTTTTATATGACAGTGCAGCAAATAAACCACCAGTGATATTCAGAATCCAATCATATATCCAATCGGCAGTAGGGGGCGTGTCCAATCATGATAAGGGAGGAGAGAGAAATAGATTTCAAGAAAGAACTTAGAAAGGGAGATGGCTGAGATACATTAAAATGGGGGAAACGGTCAGAGATATATCACTTGTAAAGTAAGAAAAGCTTTCCAGAGCTGGAGAGACCTAATTTGGAAGGCCTGGAAACAAATGTCTCTGCTCTGCTCCATACATGAGTAACATTGGTTCTGCTTGGTTTCACAGAACCAAGTTACGCTGTTGTTATAATGTTATCTCTAAAAATAGGAAATTTTTTGAGAAGCATTATTTTTTTAGCAATGATAAAGAGACATTCACTCTTGCATTGCGTGTATGTGCATTTTGTGGGCTGAGCAATGAGGGTGTGTTTGTTTGGGTTGATTTCAAATATCAACCGAGGAATTTTCTCAGAAATCAATTACTGCACCTTGAAGACTGGAGTAATAACCAGTAATAACCAGTTCAATTGTAATAATATTTCACAATATGACTGTTTTTACTGTATTTATGATCAAATAAATTCAGCCTTGTTGAGCATGAGAGACTTCTTTCAGAAACATTAAAAATCTTTCTGACTCCAAACTTTTTAACAATATTAATCAATAGCTTTTTTTATGAGGAACAGCCCCAAATCTATCATTGCCTTATGCATCAAATAAAGCCTCACCATATATTTTTCTCATTGAATATCAAGTTCCACTCAAACATGTTATGTTGACTTTAAAGTGTCTTAGTCTTGTTACAAGAGGACTTAAATAGCCAGTTATTGTCGGTCTTTCAATTTCTCTCCATCTTGTCAATCTCTTTCGACTTTTTTCTTCTTCGCAGCCCAAGATATCTCTCTCATAGTCTGTGCTGGGTATTAGCCCGGCAGATTCTGCTTATCACCTGAGGTCTGCCAGCTTGCGACAGTCATTTTGACCATGGCCATGTGGTGCTGATGGAAGGGGGGGGGGGGGGGGGGGGGGGGGGGGGGGGTAAATGAGGCTTGCGGTATCATCGAAGGTGCCAGCTTTTATGGAATGCTTTGGCAGATGACTTCAGATCCTCCGGGACAGTCCTTGGATCCGCTTGAAAACTTGACGGACAGACTCCTAAACATTTTTTGTTTTTCTTGTTTTAGTAATTAATTGTTTTTCAGTCATTGGCTTCCTTCCTCCTCACCGGACGCCGGGTTTAATTCTAGCTCAGAATTAGCACTTAAAGGCGGTTTGGGGTTTCAAACAGATGGCCCAGTCAAGCCTGCATGAAAGCCTTATGTGTTCATTTTCAACCGTGTGGTCCTTTTGGCAGGTTAAATGAGGGAATCATAACAAGACTGGAGAATTAATACATATCATTTTCAAAGACTAAGCTATTTAATGTCGCCAAGAGCTCTTTGTTTCGAATTCTAAATGTGTAGTTTTTGCATATTTGTGTAGAATTGTGAATAACATGTCCATTCCTTGCACACTTCCACAAAGTCATGATTATATCACTCTTACAGTAGTCAGACCAACAGAATAGCGTCTTTTCACACTGTGGCCTGCCTTCGAACGAAGAAAATAAGTAAACACAGGGTAATGTGGATGCTATGGTGTTTTGAGTGTTTTTAGCATGTTGCACAACAATTTATTGTGGTCTCTAAATATGATTTGGCTCTCTTCTCTCCTTCGCTGCAAGTCTATAGGATTTGTTTTTTTCTTTCAAACTTTGCTGAGGTGGGTTATTCTTCAAATGACAATATTCATTTATAGTAATAACACCACCTACTGGGAACAGGAAGTGACATGTTTAACACTGTGATGCAGTTCTTGCAACATATTAAATATGCCATTGAGTTCTAAACATGCTAGAAACATACTAAACATGCTAGCAACACTTAGCTGAGTGATAAAGCATGCTAATGCAATGAAACAGGAAGTCGTGGTTGCTCAAGAAGACAATGTCCAATCTGCCCCAAACTTCACACGTTATTTAAGAGACCTACCCTGAACACATCTACATGACAATTTTCAGTTATAGTAATAGTGCCACCTACTGACAACAGGAAGTGACATGATTAACACTGTATTGCAGTATTAGCCACATACTAAAATATGCCATTGTGTGCTAAACATGTTAGAAACATACTAAACATGCTAGCAATACTTAGCTGAGTGATAAAGCATGCTATTATCACTATAATAAAGGACAATTTTGTAAGTGACTTTGACATACTCCTCCTATATTTACCAACTTAAATGCACATTGCCCATCGTGCTGTGTTTTTTTAAAGCAACTGGTTGGCAGTGGCACGTGTGCAAGGGCCCTTTCATAGCTTTAATAATGAAGTTGTTTTTTTAGGAGATCTCAATTGGAACTGGCTTTTGCCAATGTCTGATCATTTTAAATAATTTTGTGATTCTTTTTTAGATTGTGAATAGCCCCACTAGACCAAATCAAAAACATCCAGAAAAATCTTCCATAATTGATCTTATTCTTACAAATGCCCCTCACAAATACTCGTGTGCCTGTGTTTTTGAAAATGACATAAGCGATCATTGTTTTATAGCATCCGAAAGGAATACAAAAATCCCTCAAACAGGCTGCGCATAATTTTTAAGAGAGCAATGAAGCAGTTTTCACTGCAAGGTTTTTTACATGATCTTTATGATTTTGATTGGAAAAGAATTAATCTTATTGATGATGTTGAGAATGCTTGGACATTTTTTTATGATGCTTTTACAAGCCTGGTAAATAACAATGCCCCACTCAAAAGACATAGAGTGAAAGGGTGAAACAATGTTTGGTTTAGTAATGAGTTGTCTGACCTTCTTCTGGAGCTCTTCTGAGCCTGGGCTCAAGTTAGAAAGTCAAAACTTGAGTCTGACTGGTTGAAACTTCGGCGTTTACGTGATTTATGTACTGTAAAAATTTGTAACGCTAAATCAGCCTTTTTGCTTTCTGAAACATCAAAGAATTTAAATAACCCTCGTAAGTTTTGGAAAACAATTAAATTATTAACGGAAGCAAAAACAGATTCAGAAGTACGATCTTGTATTGTTGTTGATGACAAAAAAAAATCATTGACAAAAATGAAATTCTCAATAGTTTTAATAACCATTTTATTGCTGCTAGCTCCCTTTATGAAACACTACACAATCCAATTTCCAGCTCTCCCATTGCATGTCATGTTGATCAGTTACTGTCAGCACAACCATTTTATTTCAATACAATAACTGTATCAGAAGTAAGGAAGGCATTGCAAGATCTAGATGCAAAAAAATCATCTGGTCCAGACAAATTGGAGCCTTATTTTTTAAAAATAGCTGCAGATTTGATAGCCAACCCAGTTACATGTTTAATTAACCTCCAGCTGTTTGGAAATCTGCCAACGTGCTCCCCCTTCATAAAGGTGGTGATCCTGCAAATACAAATAATTATAGGCCTATTTCTAAACTGTCAGTATTAGCTAAATTAATGGAATCACATGATCTGGTTAATATCTTGGACAATAAACAGCACTGTGGAGCACTGTTTATTGATTTGTCAAAAGCTTTTGACACAGTGGACCATAAAATACTTCTTCAAAGACTCATTTCAATTGGACTATCAGAACAAACAGTGGGATGGTTCAATAGTTATTTATCAGGGAGAAAACAATGTGTACAAGTAGACGCCTTACTTCTGCCTCCCTAAATATTTTAAAATGGGTGCCTCAAGGTTCAAACCTTGGGCCTCTTCTTTTTATTATTTATACAAATAATCTCTGCAATAATACAAACAATACAAAATATCATTTTAATGCTGATGATACTGTTCTTTATTGTTCTGGGTCCACATTAGGTCAAGCAATCACAAATTGACAAAAAATGAAATTGAAGTTAGGTTTCTTCTTTAGAATTAAGTCATGTTTATCTTTTGGAGCAAAAAAAACAACAACAACAACTAGTAAATACAACATTCTTATCTGTCTCAGACTATGGAGATATTGTATACATGAATTCAACCCCTCAATGTCTTCATGCTTTGGACACTGTGTCTTATGGAGCCTTGAGATGCATCACAAATTTAAAATCTCTCACTCATCACTGTTTATTGTATTCCTGGGTAAGTGGTTTTCCCTTTCCATTCGGCGTTGGGTGCATTGGCATCTTTTTATTTATAAGGCAGTATTATGACTCCTTCCTTCTTATCTGAATATTTAAATTATCCCAAGGTCTACATGGACATATCACCTGCCCTTACAGAATTAGTTTTCATTGACAGTCCCTAAAGCCTGCACTGTTTTTGGTAAAAAGTCTTTTAATTTTGCAACACCATCTGCATGGAATCTGATACAGAATGAGCTACAGTTGAAGGAGTTGATTTTATTTTATTATTTGAAAGGCTTTTTAAAGGATCTTGCAGAAAGGCAGTCTGTCTGTCACTTTACTTAAATTAAATTGATTTAGGACTTAGGTTTTTTTATGATGATATTGTTGTTTGAATATGAAGAGTGAAAGTGTGTCTTTGTATTTATCTGTAAGTGTTTCTGTAAATATTTGTACGAGCGTTGCTGCCACTTGCCAGGACATCCTTGTAAAATAGATTTTTAATCTCAAGGAGTTTTTATCCTGGTTAAATAAAGGTTTGAATGAATGAACGTTTTTAATTCCAGTGGTGCTAGTTGATTTCCGTGGAAAATTCGAGCATGTCTTTGAGTCATTACGTAACATCTGTACGCATATAGAAGGTGTCATAAAGAAGGTTCATACAACAATTACAAGTGACAACTAGAGATTCACCCGTTGTGAAAATGCAAAAGACTTTGGGCTTCGGCGTGGCTACAGAAAAAAGAGACTGCAAACAGCCCCATGCGAAAACAAGGATTAAATATTGGAAGGGCATTAAATGTAGTCACGCAATGCTGATGTTGTTAACATTAACAATTTAAGAACAAAGTATAATTTGCACAGGTCGATGTGATATGATATGCGATCGTTAGATTTAATCAGCACGATTTACTGCAATGCTTTTTTTCCCTTAGTTGGTCAGAACAAAAGTGGATGTTACGTGTTCAGATGACATTTTCCGGTGAAAATTCTTATGTTGGTCATACCTCCAAAAAGTAGAATCTGTGATTCCGAATGAGAGTATCCACACCCACACGGTGACTGACAAACGCACATACACACATTCTCCTCAAAACATTGGATTCATCCGCACAGTGCCGTGCCGTTGACAATAAATAAAGTTGATAATTCTGTGTATAACTGCAATTGCAGATTTCGAACAGAGATGGTGACAAAGAGGAACAACTATGGACTGCAGCTTTAATGACCTGTAATAAAAAAATAAAAAAATAAAGATAAATCAATAACTTATTCAATGTGGCGCTTAACATTTAAAACACTTGTCCAAAACTAGTTTTAACACTAATGATCTGAAATCAATTGACACATTTTCTTTAAACAATTATTAACTTTTATTGTTAGTTTTTTTTATGTATTTTGTAAAAAAAAAAAAATTCACACTAGTGCTTAACCTTGGAAAACAAAATGAGCAAAAATCAAAAAAAATAACTGCAAATGTCATTAAAGTGGTAAATGAAAGTAGATTTCTATTTTTTTTTTTAAACAGCATAGGCTCAAACCTCTTCCATATTATTTCATGTTAAATAGCGCCGTCTCTGCAGGAAACAGAAAAAAAAAACCACCCTCATCATTTGTACAGACAATATTTAACTGCAAGTTACAAACAATTATTTGCTGTTATTTTAGCGGTTTTTAGCATTACTGAAATTAATGTTGAGTGCATTCTATCTTTCTTTCCCTAATCCAATTTTATTGTGGAGACCTGAGGTTTTCAAATGAAAGTCCAAATGCAAAGCCAGAACTGGAGAGCTAACAATTGATCTGAAAATTGACATGCTGTCTTCATGAGTGTCCTTCACTCACAGATAAACAATCTTGAGCTGTGGAGTGGAAAATAAATCCATTTGAATTTGTTTTTGTTTTTTTTCTTGGCGAACCTACAACCCAGAAAAAGCTTCAGGGGAGGATTTGAACAAATGGACTTAAGTCATCCTGCGTGCCAACAAAAGTGATTTGACAATAGTACAATGCTGCACGGCTGGAAACTTGAGATTTTATGTCTTTCTTGCATTTTTTGTGTATATTTAGGTATGGACTGACACCCAGGTGTCACAGGCGTATGTGTTCTTTAGTACATTTAAAGTGTTTCATCTCTCTTTATTAATTCAATCATCAGTTACCAGCAAGGCTGTCTATAATGTGACTGTATGCATTTTAGCTGATGTGAACCACTAGGTGCTGATGCATTTGTTCTATGCCCAGTAAACTATCAAGTGTTCACTAGTAGTTGGTCATATGCTAGACCAACATGTATTAAAGTCCCAATGAAATCAAAATAGATTTTTTTTTAGCATAAATATGTTAGCCTTACTGTTATCTATAAGGTAGTGTGCTCAAAAACAATGACAACATTTGCATTTATAAGATATAAGCATTCAAAACTTACAGTCTCTAACTTCCGGCAGTATGGATCAATGATTTTGATGACATCCCCTCATTTCAGATTTTCTGTCCAATGGAATGCTTTCTAGAGTCTGAAGCATTGTGTCCCCTACATTATAAATAGACGCTAAAGCTGCAGCTAAAATCGGCCATTTGTTCACACATTCACCATTTTCTACATTGTGAATGGCATATGGTGCACTATACAGGGGGTAGGGACAATTCAGACAGTGTAAATATGCTTTCCGCTGGGGCGAATGAAGTCTGGTTTCACATTAGTGTAATTTGATCACCCCAGCGCACACACAGTCTGCTCCGGTCCAGAGACATGATAGCACAGAGCGGATCTTATGCGCGAGTCGGTGCAGACTAGAAATGGTATTGGATCCTTTGAATTCTGCACAGAATGCTATATTTTAAAGCGATACGTAGGAGATTATGAGGAGAAACGGATAGAGATTAAGAGGAAACCGCGGCTTTATCGAGCTCAGCGGCTCTGGCTGAGCTGTGAAATAAACAAAATGTTATTGGCTATTTTAAAAAAAGGGAGGAGCTGTTCTATATGTCCCGCCCTGTCTTCCGGTTTCAGTGGAAATTACATCAACACATTAAATTATGCTGCGCATTTTAAGGCACTTCAGTGGGCCTTTATGCTTTACACTAAACACAAGTGCTTGTGATATGTTTATATTTTTAGAGCCTCAAGATGTTGACTTTTATAAAGTTTTATAAAGTTTTAAAGTTAAAAATAAAAGTGTTTACTTCTAGATAGAAAGATAGATCCGAAATCTCTCTAGCAAGCTATGTCCTTGTCTGTCACTGAAGAGAAAGATAGAGAAGAGAAACCCAGAACTTCACAGAACATTGGAAGGACTATTAGCGAGAGGCAAATGTCAAGTCAACATATTGTTCTCCTTGAAACAAAAATACTTCAGGTCTGAATTACATCTATAAATCACAATTTCGGTTTCGTGTGTGTGTGTGTGTGTGTTTGTGTGCGTTTTTAAATATCGTCTCAATAATTTTCTCAGATTTCATACAAATGGTATAGTATGGAACCGCATATCTTAGTGTCAATCATAGATGATATCTTTCTTATACTTGTCTATAGTGTCAAAAAGATTGATTGCTCTGGTGAGATACTAAAAAAGGCTATATATTCGGCAGTTGGTATTTCAAAAATGGCGGGGGGAAAAGACTGAAATAAACCCGAGAGGCTGAAATAAACAGATTTGCAGGCATTCTTGCAGAAAAAGCAGGCTGTGTGTACGTGTGTCAGCGAGACACTACTCCATCACTCTACCTCCCAAGTCATTTCTCTCTCTCTCTCTCTCTCTCTCTCTCTCTCTCTCTCTCTCTCTCTCTCTCTCTCTCTCTCTCTCTCTCTCTCTCTCTCTCTCTGTCACAAGTGTATCTGAACGCTCACAAGAATATGGACAGCTGCCATATTTTTTCCCTGGAAAAATTGAACCATCACAAATTCAAGGTAAATCAAGCACCTAATTACGGGCAAATTCCATTGATAAAGCCTCTGAAATAATGCGCACGCATCATTTTTTAGATTCAGTCTGGAATTTAACTCTAAAATCCCTGGCATTTGCCTGCATGGCTGCTGGTGTCCTCTCTGAATTTCAAATGTGAACGCATATCCCTGTCAAAGTGAACTCTCATGGTTCAAACGTATGCCACTTTTAAAGTAGTGGCATAACAAGGCTACTGTGACATATTAAAATGCATTTTCCTCTTATTTTCTGACGGTACAACCTTTGGGATTGTCTGAAAAATAAGTGTTCCATCTTAAGAAAAATAAACTATAATAAATGTGAGTTTAAGGATAGAATGTTTTCCATGTGGGAAAGAAAATCTGATTAATTGTAGAACTCCATTTTCAAATGTATCATCCAAATATTTCAGCATTAGACATTATATCCCATAATTGAGGAAAACTGTCATCCTAGAAAGCGCAAAATGTTGATATCACACTG
Organism: Siphateles boraxobius; assembly: GCF_051911475.1. Taxonomy (NCBI): domain Eukaryota; kingdom Metazoa; phylum Chordata; class Actinopteri; order Cypriniformes; family Leuciscidae; genus Siphateles; species Siphateles boraxobius. The sequence goes on from NW_027508699.1 coordinate 31,967,914, forward strand.
TTTCACATTTTTGGTACTGCTGTACTTTTGTACAAGTTTAGCATGCAACCCTTGATTATTCAGTGCAAGCCATTTTTGGCAATCCCTAAAAGATCAATAAAATTACAAATGAAACACATTTGAATCCTGCATATAATTCCACCAAAACATATGCTTGACTCGCTGTTCCCTTCTCACATTAAAGCTTCTGTATTGCTCAGTTGTTGCATCAGAAATCAGGATCTTGGAGAATGATATTTTATCCCTGTTGGGCTATTTCTCCCTCAACCTCTTAAATGATAACTTTAAAAAATATATACACTGCTCTCCAGCTGACTTTTTAGTCTGTTTCTGGGATTCAAAATCTAATTTAAACCTGGAAATAAAGAAAATGTCTATTTGAAAAGGCTTAAACATAAAACGATCAAGAAATATTTAAGATTCTGCCTTATTTCTAGCTCACTAATCAAATTTAGTATATCCCTTTCATGCTAGTCTGTTTTACTTTGCCAAGAGAAACAAAAGTTATTTTACCTGCTCTGAAATATCAGTGCTATGAGATGAAATGGCTTCAGAACAGTTTGATGCAACTTTGTTGGTGTGAAATTGACATCCTTGCATCCCTCAAAGCGCTGACTTTGCTCACTCATCCATGAAGCAAACTATCTTTTGGCAAAGACATTGAGAATCAAAGCACACGGTGCTCTCCAGATGCTAATATCTGTCAACACTGTTGTCCTAACTGGAAGCAAACAATCTGGTGTAGGCCAATGTACATTTATGTTTACAGAGCAGGAGCATCTGCAACCATCCACAATAATTATGTGTGGCGAGCAAATCGCAGACTCCTCACTTTATCTTCCCCCTCCCCTTTTGGAAGTAAGACAAAAGTGTAGTAGGCCTTCGGAAATACCGCATTAATATTATCAGTCAAGCCTGGGCTCTTGGACAGATGGATTGCACCCAAACCGGCAGCTAGCATCTGGTGTGGTTAAGATCGCCCCCTCTGCTGACTCTCCCCAAGGCAAGCAGAGCAAGCATAAAGCGGTCGAGACACGGACTGTCCGTCGCACCAGATAGAAGCATTAGGGAAATGCCACAATGAAAAAGAACAAGGCTAAAGAAAAGACAGATGTGTTTTGTAATGCATGGTGTGGATTATGTGATTTACAGGCGGTATTAAGCACTGTTCTGAAGGTACAAACACTGCTCGTATAACATCCTGCCATAACATTTCCAAGGAACAGTTTTGCAGCACATCGAATCAGTTCACAGGTGTGGAAGTCAAAATTATCTGTGATGAATATAAACAGGTGCGCTTCACTCTGCATCTGTGATGTTTACAACAATGGATTTGCATGTTTAGTCATGTATAGTCATCAGCAGCCAGTTTTTGCAAACCTGCAAAGAGAGGTGAAAAAATAACTGATCTCACTCAGTAGTGGTGTGCTAATTAATAAGGTTTTACATATTTTAGAAATAGGCCTATGATATTCAAAAGTTTGGGGGCATTACTTAATACTGTTGAATTAATACTTTCATTCAGCAAAGATGCATTAAAAGGGTTAGTTTACCCAAAAATGTAAATATCTTTTACTCACCAAACCCGTACAACTTTCGTTCATCTTCGAAACACAAATTAAGATATTTTAATGAAATCTGAGAGATTTCTGTCCCTCCATTGACAGTCAACACCGCAACCACCTTGACACTTTCTGAAGAGATATTAAAATCAATTGAATGGTTTAGTCCCAATTTTCTGAATAGAGTGATTTTCTAAAGATCACTTAATATGATGAACAGATTTATTTTAGGCTTTTATTCCTTTTATATAGGCTATATAAAATGAAAGGGCAGTGGGCCTGTCCTAACACCCACACTTGCGGTCTTTGCATACGACTACTTATTTATTTCCGGAGATTGGTCGAAGTGTCCAAGTTGGTGTGAAGGCTTCAAGTATTTTAAGACTTTTGTTTACTAATGGGACACACTTCTAACCAGTGTGTGATTGTGATGCTTAATTTGCAAATGTTTTACAAAATACATATAATCTTTGCAGTCTCTGCAACAATACAATTTTATGCAAAATCAAATAAATTTATACTGAAAAGTTTTCCAAGACATCAGGGCACGTACGTTCTTGAAAGTGATAAATGATAGGATGTGTTTAGCCTCAAGTACCATTCCAAAGTGGTAGATTGTGTGATAGATAGAGATAGTGAGGATTCAGTTAAGTGTAGGTTACTGTGCTGTAGGGCTGTGAATCATCAACAATGTCACGATACGATACGCATCACAATACTAAAGCCACGATACGCTACGTATCACGATATGGATCAATTTGGAATTTAAATTTCATTTGAGCAGAGTTTAATAACAGTGATATCTGTTTATTGTATAACCAGTGTTATAACAGTTGTGATAACTGAAAAACTAATTCGTTTTTGTCATTAAAAAACAATTTTAAAGAGTTAAATTAAATAAAACAATTGTCACATAAAAGATTAGAATGGCTCTTCCTTCTGCTTTTATAGTCTCTGCCTCAATAACTGAAATGACAATTATAGTGTCAATTATAGTGACAATGAAGTGTGTCAACAATGCTCAATGACTAAACAAAACTTAAAACATATACCATAAAAGCAAAAACCGTAACAACTTAAATTTAACTTTGTTTTCTCAAACTCTTTTAAACACCTAATATTTAACAATTTATTCTTAAGTGCTGGAATGTGCACCAAACAAAGTCATTTCTTCTCATTACTGTACATCTCGCTTAACTTCGTCATAGAACCCGGTGTCACGGTTCACTGTCTATCTCTGCACTACATTCCCCAAAATCCTTTTTGGCGCACCTGCAATTACTCTCCCCTGAGTATTATCACCTGCACCTGCTCACAATCAGCAGCCTCATTAGCAAGTTCCATAAAAACACTCACCACAGCCTCAGTCTTGGTCAAGCCTCCAACAGTAACAGACCATTATCCATTGTCTCCCGAAGTCTCTGATGCACCCAGTACCTGCAAAATAACATATACTCACATGTGAATTACTAACATCTGTATCCTTGTTCCGCTGTTTCCAGAAAGCCTGCCTGAATCCATGTTTCCCGAGATCCGGTATTCACCTGAGTTCCCTGTGTTAACGCTGAGTTTACTGGCTCGTGACTGCATCTGTAAGAGAAAAGACAAGTATTAATGAACTGTGATTGCTTGACACCAACTAATCTGAAGAGGACCTGCTCACCTGTAATATGCCCCGCACGTTGTGCGCTTCACTGAATCTGCACCTGAACTTTGAATACTCACCTTTGCACTTGTGTCACTTTAAATAAAACTGTGTTTGGATTCACTTACCTCTGTCTCCGTACCTGTATCCTGACAGAAGGCTTGACCAGCATCTCTATGAATCCTGCACAGCCCGAAGACCGCGCTTCCGCATACCCCACGGAATCCACTATTTTCGACCAGAACGGTAGTACTCTGGAGGAATTTGCTAAAGTTTACCTTCACCTTTACCAGGATGGGAGCTGGGATGAGTACTTCCTTCAGCAGCAGTTCTGGAGCGGGTTAGACGATCCGCTCGCCCAGATACTGCTGTGGGATTATATCAACCTACCTCTCATCAAATTCATTGACCACACGCTGTGGATGTGTGGTTCCTCATTCACCGTGGGAGTCATCCAGCACGATCCCCACGTTCAGCCCGATCCCCCGTGAATGTCACTGCATTACATTTACATTTACATTTAGTCATTTAGCAGACGCTTTTATCCAAAGCGACTTACATCTGAGGACTAAAGCAAGCGAGTCATAGTGAAGAGGGAAGAACGACGCAAGAAGTGCTCAAAATACAAAGTTCAGGTATTGCTCAGAGTAGCAAAAGCCAGACAAGGAAAGATTTAAAAGGGAAGGAAATATTTAAAAGAAAAAGATTTTTTTTTTATTTATTTTTATTTTATTTATTTTTTTATGTTAAGTACTCACGGAAGAGATGAGTTTTCAGTTGTCTTTTGAATGCTGTCAGGGATTCTGCATTACGGACGAGGGTGGGGAGATCATTCCACCAGCATGGAACCGTGAATGAGAATGTTCTGGAGAGTGATTTAGTGCCTCACTGTGATGGCACCACGAGCCGTCGCTCCTTGGCCGATCGTAGGCTTCTGGTAGGGACGTAGACTTGTAGTAGGGAGTGAAAGAAGGACAGAGCTGAGTCTGTGGTAGATCTGTAAGTAAGCGTCAAAGCTTTGAATTTGATGCGAGCAGCGAGTGGTAGCCAATGCAGTGAGATGAACAGAGGAGTGAAGTGAGCCCTTTTGGGCTCGTTGAAGACAAGGTGGGCTACAGCATTCTGGATCATTTGTAGAGGTTTAGTAACACATGATGGAAGTCCAGCTAGAAGAGCATTGCAGTAATCGAGCCTAGAAATAACCAGGGCCTGGACGAGAAGTTGTGTTGCATGCTCAGTTAAGAAAGGCCTGATCTTCCTGATGTTATACATTGCAAACCTGCATGATCGAGCTATCTTTGTAATGTGGTCTGTGAAGGTCAGCTGGTCATCAAATATTACTCCAAGATTTCTGACCGACCTTGATGGGGTGATTGAGGATGACTCTAGCTGGATAGTGAAGTCGTGCTGTAGAGACGGCTTTGCAGGGAGGATGAGAAGCTCAGTCTTTGCCAGGTTGAGCTGCAGGTGATGTTCCTTCATCCATGCCGAGATGTCCGCCAGACAGCTTGAGATACGTGTAGCTACTGTGGGATCATCTGGTTGAAATGAGAGGTAGAGCTGGGTGTCATCAGCATAGCAATGGTAAGAGAAACCATGTGCCTGTATGATGGGTCCTAATGATGTGGTGTAGATGGAGAAGATGAGCGGTACAAGAACTGAACCCTGAGGAACCCCTGTGTTCAGTTGATGTGCTTTGGATACCTCGCCTCTCCATGTAACCCTGAAGGACCTACCTGTGAGATAGGACTCAAACCAGTGGAGGGAAGTTCCTTTGATGCCCAGTGATGAGAGTGTGGACAGAAGGATCTGATGATTCACAGTGTCGAAGGCAGCAGAAAGATCCAGCAGAATGAGAACTGAAGATTTGGAAGCAGCTTTTGCGATCCGCAGGGCTTCTGTGACCGATAGTAGTTCAGTCTCGGTTGATTGGCCTTTCTTGAAGCCAGATTGGTTGACATCTAGCTGGTTGCATCCACTGCATGGTTCCAGATGGGCCATCCGGCCAAAGTCTAATCCGCCAGAGCCTTCACCGCTGGTCCCGTCCAGCACAGAGCCTTCACCGCTGGTCCCGTCCAGCACAGAGCTTCCTTCGCCGCTGGTCCCGTCCAGCCCAGAGCTTCCTTCGCCGCTGGTCCCGTCCAGCCCAGAGCTTCCTTCGCCGCTGGTCCCGTCCAGCCCAGAGCTTCCTTCACCGCTGGTCCGGCCCAGGCCAGATCTTCACGTCACGCCTTCAGAGCCAGTCTTCGCGCCAGAGCCAGTCTTCGAACCGGAGTTAGTCTTCGCGCCAGAGGCCAGTCTTCGAGCCAGAGGCCGTTGATCCTGCGCAGAGCTTCCTTCACCGCTGGTCCGGCCCAGGCCAGATCTTCACGTCACGCCTGCAGAGCCAGTCTTCGCGCCAGAGCCATTCTTCGAACCGGAGTTAGTCTTCGCGCCAGAGGCCAGTCTTCGAGCCAGAGGCCGTTGATCCTGCGCCAGAGGCCGTTGATCCTGCGCCAGAGGCCGTTGATCCTGCGCCAGAGGCCGTTGATCCTGCGCCAGAGGCCGTTGATCCTGCGCCAGAGGCCGTTGATCCTGCGCCAGAGGCCGTTGATCCTGCGCCAGAGGCCGTTGATCCTGCGCCAGAGGCCGTTGATCCTGCGCCAGAGGCCGTTGATCCTGCGCCAGAGGCCGTTGATCCTGCGCCAGAGGCCGTTGATCCTGCGCCAGAGGCCGTTGATCCTGCGCCAGAGGCCGTTGATCCTGCGCCAGAGGCCGTTGATCCTGCGCCAGAGGCCGTTGATCCTGCTTAGCTCAAAGCCCTCTTCACCGCTGGTCCTGCCCAGCCCAAGACCCACTTTGCTGCCGGATCCCCCCTTTCCTGTCAATTTCCCCATTAAAGTTTTTGGGGGGCGCAGTATACCTGCTAGGGGGGCCGCGGAGGTCTCTCGGACGAGGTTCCCAGTGCCACCATTGCCACCTGAAAAGACATATCCGCCATGGCCACCCGAAGGGTCCTCACCGCCCCCGAACGCCCGAGGGTCCGACAGCTCCGCCCTGGAGGCCCGAGGGTCTGACAGCTCCGCCCTGGATGCTCAAAGGTCCGACAGCTCCACCATGGCCATACCCGCTGCCTGTTCCGCCCTGGTCCCACGAGCTGCCTTCTCCGTCCTGGAGGCTTCCCGTCCTGTGCGGTTCCCCAGAATCCTTTTTGGCGCACCTGCAATTACTCTCCCCTGAGTATTATCACCTGCACCTGCTCACAATCAGCAGCCTCATTAGCAAGCTCCGTAAAAACACTCACCACAGCCTCAGTCTTGGTCAAGCCTCCAACAGGAACAGTCCATTATCCATCGTCTCCCGAAGTCTCTGATGCACCCAGTACCTGTGATGTAACATATACTCACCTGTGAATTACTAACCTCTGTATCCTTGTTCCGCTGTTTCCAGAAAGCCTGCCTGAATCCATGTTTCCCGAGATCCGGTATTCACCTGAGTTCACGGTGTTCACTCTGAGTTTACTGGCTCGTGACTGCATCTGTAAGAGAAAAGACAAGTATTAATGCACTGTGATTGCTTGACACCAACTAACCTGAAGAGGACCTGCTCACCTGTAATCTGCCCTGCATGTTGTGCCCTTCACCGAATCTGCACCTGAACTTTGAATACTCACCTTTGCACTTGTGTCACTTTATATAAAACTGTTTGGATTCACTTACCTCTGTCTCTGTGCCTGTATCCTTACACCGGGGAATTGCCGTTTCTGTTAAACTGACGTGTTGGTATTGACTCACACTTGTGAAGCAATTGTCTGAAGCCGTAATTCTCAACAATGCTTTATGGCTGTAAATCCTGACATATTAAGCACATTAATGCATTTGTAAACTTTTGAAATTGATTTCAATCTTTGAATTAAGATAAAAGTTTTTGAATAGTCGGTAACACATTATTTTGATGGTCCCTTTTGTATCCTGACATATTAAGCACATTAATGCATTTGTAATCTTTTGAGATTGATTTCAATCTTTGAATTAAGATAAAAGTTTTTGAATAGTCGGTAACACATTATTTTGATGGTCCCTTTTGAACATTCTGTTAACAATAAGTAACTTTGCAACTACATGTCAATTAACTCTCATTAGAGTATTAGTGTACAGTCTGCTTAATATCTGCAAACTCTGTATTGTGATTGTCCTCCAAAAGAAAATCTACTGACTATAAGTAACTTTGCAACTACAGGTACATGTCAACTTATTCTAACCTTAAACCCTACCAGTCTACTAATACTCTACTAATACTCTAATGAGAGTTAGTAGACATGAAGGTGCAATGTTACTTATAGACAACAGAATGTGTTAAAGGTACCATCAAAATAAAGTGAAACCGAATAGGGTAGTATTCAGAAATAATACAGAAACTGAATAAAGTAATCACATGTAAAATAACACTGGGTAGTATATTTGTCCTGACTAAATTAGAGTCTAGTATCGTCGCCTGCAGCACGCTTGACACTTGACTTGTGCAACACATTTGAGAGACGAGAGAGAGAAGATGCAGTACCGCTGAACACTGATGCTTTTAAAATGACTGATCTGAATTTTATAATCTGTGTGGATTCATTTACAGATAAAACCTACATGCTAAAGTGAAACAATGTTTGCGGCAAATTCCCGGATTATAAGTGGGATACCAGCGGGAATTATTAAAATTATGCGCAATACCCACAATCCTGTGACGAAATTCGAGCCCTGAATTGGCTACATTCAAAAGCACAACAGTATCGATATGCGCATCGTCAGGAGTTCATGACAATGTATCGTTGTATCGTTATTCTGAGCACAACCCTAATGTGCTGTGGCATTTTTCCAACATTCCAAAGCGTACATTCGCTTTCAAGAGATCAAAAACGCAACTGTGGGTATTGGGACAGGCCTGGTCCAGACAGACGCAGCAATGTTAATGCTGACATTACAATACCACTATATTATTTAAAATGCATTACAACTACTGCTCTGCTCAATGTCATCACAAAAAGATTATTGTCCACATAACCCAGAAGCGTGATTGCTTACGGCATGCCACCATGATTTATCCCATGCAGTTGCACCATGTGACTGTTAAATACAGTTCCAAGGTAATTGAATCAAGGAGAGCTGAAATTGACTACAAGAACAGCCTCATTAAAGTAAAACTCTACGAGGCTAAAGGAGTGTGTTGTCTTAATTTGATCTGGATGGCACTGCAGTATTCCACTTGGCCTTCAGTCTCCATGGGAGCTAACAAAGCTTTTGATGTAGCATGCGAACACGCAGTTCATAGCAAAGCCATTACATAGCTAGAAACAATATTGAGATTCAGGTCTCATCAGCGCCGGGGAATCCTGGCGCGGCTGAGCAAAGGGGAATCGAATTGACAGCCGTGATGACAGATGAAGGAACCTAATCAAATTATGGTGACCATTTCACCTTGAGTTTATTCCAATTGAAGGGCACATCAGCACATCCTTTTACAAGACAAAAAAAGTGACAATGATGGAAGTGATGATTTCTTGAGTTATTTAATTAGACGGATCTTTGATATTAGAGTCCTTAGCCTCATCCATGTGCATTACTTATTTCTTTTTTATGTAACACTCTGACACGAGAGACCTCAACTACCGACATAATGTGTAGACCAGCGTTTCCTTTAGCTAACAAACCGCTTAAGCTAAAAGCCCGGCGCGCTCACCCGGGGAGGAAGTCATTATTTCTTAGCCAATTAACCTTTTTTGCTCTCTCTTTCAGTTTTCCCTTCATTTTTAAGGATTCGTCAGGCAAAAGAGCTCATTAAGAATTACTTAGCCCAGTCAAAAGCATTCTCGTAAGCTTGACGTTTGTCTCTCTGCCTCGTTAAAAGCCTCCCGAACGGTTCAGGTTTAAAATCTTTGAGCTCTTTCCCCATTCAGTCATTAAAGTTCAACCGTGGCCTCAGGGGAAATCAACAGAGGTGAGGTCCACGAAACTCCAGCCTAATGCCATCGTGTCTGCGATGAGTAATCCAAGCAGCACGACATTATGAGCAATAAAGAGAGGAAATATTTAGCTGACTCACGGAGAGCTTCAGCTGGCGAGGAAGAAATGAATGCAAATTGACAGATCCATCCCAGAGGTTTGTTTCCTGGCAATTGCATTTCGCGGTATGACTCGTGTGTTTGTTGTGGGCGTAAGTGAAACTCAAAGGGCAGATACTTAATGGGAGATAAATTTCTCTATTGACCGGCTCTATCTTTCGATAGGTTGCGGAATCTCTTCCAAACTCATTATCTGAAACATCCATTATCAGATTAGAAGCCCATTTCATGCATATTTGGTTTTGTGGCACTTAACTTCAAACAAAATTGATTTGGAAAGTAAATAACCCGAAAATGATAGCTACACATCTTTACACTGTCTGTCGTGCAGTGTAGGTTTTTTTAAGCAGCCGGTCCTTACCTATAATGTGCTCTCCCACCATGCAATAGCAGCTCCTCACACCATTTCCCAGAGAAAAAAGCTTTTTCATTTCATTTGGTGCAGGCGTCTTTAATAAGCCATGAAACTGCACACTCTGCTGCATTACCTTCTCCACATGTTGCTTAAAGATACTCAGTGTGGAGCAAAGAGGAAACTGTTTCAGCACCGGGTGAGGATGGAAATGCTTCTAAAACTGAGCAATGAGGAGTACTGCATGTCTCCTGTACTCTTATATATGTGCTATTGATGGCTGTAACAGTCTACAATATTGGATTATTTCTATTGCCAAAAATAAAAACTGAAATATCAAAGCAATACTGTGAATATTTATCATAGTTAAATAGTTTTTGTGTGTGTGTGTGTGCGTGTGTGCGTGTGCGTGTGCGTGTGCGTGTGTGTGTGTGTGTGTGTGTGTGTGTGTGTGTGTGTGTGTGTGTGTGCGCGCGCATGTGTGTGTGTGTGTGTGTCTCAATCTTTGACCTAGTGAGGACATTTTCCTGTCCCCATGAGGAAAACAGCTTATAAATCATATTCCGTGAGCCTTTTTTGGGGATAAAGTAACAATTCAGAAAGTTGTGTTACTGGAAATATGTTGAAATATTTATTGATTAAGTAAGTACACAAAGGACAAGGATGACAACATGACTAATTAAACACGGGAAAAAAAACACTGCAAGATGCACTGCAATTAAATTGTACTACATGATATTAAACAATGCAATACAATTTGTTTTTTTAAAAGAACAAAAATGTATAAATAACTGATTTAAATAATCTAAACCTACCCACTTGGAAAGGCTAGGTTTAGGGTAGCAGGGTAGTAAGCTCAAACAAATCCTATATACGTATTGTGGCATGTATAGAGGTAATACATGCCACAATATACATAATACGTATAATATACACCTCTCAATGTGGCGGCAGCAGGTCAAAACAAAATACTGAATGAAATGGACTACAATTCATGAATATAAAGTGAAATATTGACTCATTTCAAATTATATTTTTGTTAAGATGCAACAACTACAATCGGCAAACAAATAAAATAAAATAAATAATAAAAAAAAAAAAAAACACGCAATTGGTCCTCGATCACATATGCAGATTTAATGACCCAAAGTATTTTTTCCTCAAGGTCATGGAGCAATTTCAATTTTAGTGCTCTTTCAGACTGGCTAGTTAAATGTAAAATTGAGGGGATAGATAGATGTTTGACCGAGACAGGGAAAGGTTGTACAAATGCTTGTAATATGATTGCTACATGTGATACTATAAAAAAAATAAAAAAAAATAAAAACACTTACTCCACATATGGTGCATAATTTTATGTAACAAAAAAGAAACTCCTTGACATTAATAAAATGAGAAAACACTCTATTTGCTTTATGCACATGTGTTTGAAAGACTTCCAACGACTGGTCATGAAGAAAATGTTAATGACCTTCCTATACAACTCATCCTTTTATGCGCAGTCCATTTGGAAAGTCAGTTTTAACATTCAAATAGTTAAACTATGCATCGTCAATTTAATTTGCCTCCAGGCTCCACGCTTATGAGGGGAATTGGTTCAAGGCGAGGAAATGTCTCTTCAGCGCCTTTACAGTGAACGTTTTTGATTTGTGACTTTTTATCAGTATTCTACTCATAAAGCCACTGGCTTTCTTTTATTCTATGGTAGACTCACTGCTAATTACCACACTATAAAATTTTTGTCCAGGATTGGATTATTAATTATATGCATATTTGAATGAAACTAAGTATTTTCCCAAGGTCGGCTGAGATATTTTAGCCATATTCTTCATCATTATGTTTAAATGCTTTTATTTGATTGCAATTTTTCAGTCAATTCTCACACAAAGTGACTTGCAGTACTATAATTAGTTGTACCCGTTATTGCTAGCATCACGATTACTATTTTCATTTAGAGATTTCCCAAATGCCCTAATATAAATGAAAAATGAATGTCGGTGAAAGGAGCTGCAGACTGCAGTAACAAGAGTTAAATTGATAGCAGATTACTTTTACTTGAAGAGGCAGGTGATAGCACCATTAGGTGAACTGTACAATGCAGCATTCTCCATTTCAAGGTCCAAAAACCACTGAGGTGGAAAACTAAATCTGTCACCCTCCTTTTTCACTCTAATCGAGCTTAAAGGTGATCAATGACACACCAGGCAGTGGTATCTGACGCTCTTTCTCTGTTAAGAGCATAAAAAAAAATGTGCATCAAAATTCCAACAACCACACAGGCCTCCTGTAAAGCTACAGGGAGAAGACTTTCTGTCTTAAAACAGAAAGAAGAGGTAAGAATACTAACTAATAGTGGAAAGCATAACATAGAAGTCTGTTGACCATAAAAAATACAAGATAAAAATAAAATAAAAGCTTTGGTATTGTAACAATCTCAGGTCAAAGATGATGAAGGCAGCAGAAGAAGTGTTTCCTAATAACAACTAGATGTATTCAACACGACAATAGAACATGAAACAAGACCGGATAATGAGTGATACAAACAGAGGAACTTAAATAGACAGAGATAATGAACTAAATGATAAGCAGATGTGATGATTAATCTGTGTCCATAGAAACTAATGATTGGCGGGAAACTGAGACAAAGGAGAACATGTGACTGAAAATAACAAACTAAAAGTCCATGAAAATGAAACTAAGATGAAAACAGCATCCAAACAGAACATAACTGTGACAGGTAATATATACGATGACAACATACACATAGTAGGCTATTAGTGAGGAGCAAAATATGGAATCCATTCTAAACAAATAAATAAAAAAAACAATGTCTATTGATGTGGAGCATACTATGGACATCCATTCTGCATAAAAATAAAATAAAATAGCATATGACAACTTTTTCAATACAAAATGGCAACAAAAACAGACAATGACCTCATTAGGTGTGCATCACTTTTTATAAATACAGTCGAACTGATTTGTGCTTGAGCTTGAAAAAAAAGAAAAAAGAGACATATAGCTGGAGTCGCTGACAACCTGGGGCTTTTCTCAAATTTTAGTCCAAACTCAAAACTCTATTAATGATTAAACTAAGCCAAACATTTGTAAAACTAATAAATAGTTACTCAATTCACTTCATCTACAACACCAAACAAATAAAACTTAGACATAGATAGCAATATCGACCCCCAAGTTTGTCTGTGCTTTCAGCAAAATGTCACAGCATTGATTAATTTTGTGAATTATTGTAACTGAATGCTGAACTTTTAGCTTACTTTCGGTGTTCACTGAAGAAGAGTTTTGTGTAGGAAACATTAATCAGAATGCACAAGCTCTGATCAAGTATATTTATACCCTGCTCAATTTTGAAAACAAAACCTCTACGAGTTCAGCGCAGACAGTTGGTCTCTGTGTGATTTAAAACACAGTGGCACATTATTAGACAAAACTCCAGCAGGTAATTACCAAAATGTGTCATTTTTGTGGTGTTTTATTCCTAATGTTAAGTCGGTTTGGTGTCAGTCGCAATGAATGCTGGGTAACCTTTCCATTCACAAACTCCTCAGCAATTCAGTGTTTGATGTAACATATCATATTGCAACTTTGATGTAATGAACCGATTTCAACATCAGTGTCAGAAGAAAGAATCCCAAAGCATTCCAAAGATTACTTCATAAATAATGAAGATCCTTTAATCCAAAAAACAACTGATCTCTTCTAACAAACTCAACATTCAATGATGCTGCTATATTAAACGGTGTGTTCAGAATACAAAGCAACCATTGCTTCATGGGAGTTACATAATCAGTCACACATTCTGACATCATTCAGTCCAATGTGTGAAAATGTGTCTTCTGACTCTCAAAATCCAACCCCTAAAATGCTGAATGAATTATTTCTGACGCTGGTAAATTATGAATGTGTGTTTGCTCCCTCTCCTACAAGAAACGTATGCATTATGGATCCGGCCGACGTGCTCAGAGGAAAGTCCATATGTTTTCACAGATAATAAAGCAGACTAACAGAACAGGTTAATAATAGGTAACACCTCCGGTCTGGCCAGGATATACAGTATACAGTACTGTGTGAAACATGTCAATGTCATGTTGGCCATATAAAATGATAAACACGGTATCCTCCTCGTGATCCTATTTTGTTGTGAAAGTTTTGTATTTTGGTAGAAAGGATCCAAAAAGTACTAAATACACATTATAAATCAGTTTTAAATGTCTTGATGCCATGGATACACTCTCAGGAAAAGCCATTTAGAAGCTTAAAAACTAAACTCTCCAGAAATGTCAATCATTCTAAAATGTATCATAAAACTTGAATAATTAGGAACAACACTTTGATGCATCAGCTATGAAGATAAAAATGATGTTGTTTTTGTGTGAGTGTGTCTTTCAGAGACAACTTTTACTAAATGAGGCATATATTAGGTCTTTTTTTTCCCAGCGGGTTGACCATCCCCGTAAGTATGATTTCAACGCTCCAACACCCCAAAACACGTACAAATTGAGTGGAGAATTCGGCAGCTTGATGGTGAAAATTGCATTGGGATATTTTTGGGCTACTTTAAACTGGCCATTGGGCTACTTTTGTTTGCACAGATCTGGCCTCCCTGCCATCTGAACCACCCTGGTACCCTCTTCGACTAACTGTTATGACTCACCTCATAAAATTCCTATTTCCTCTCTTCTTTTGTGGCGTCAGGAGCTGACTTTCGGATGGGGGGAATTCTGTCACGTTTAGTTAGTATTTATTTAATTTCCGTTTGTTGTAGTTCTAATTTCCTGCCACTTTCAGTTGTCATGGATATTAATTTAACAAACATATGTTTTTTATTAAATTCGTCACCTTAAGTCCCTCTGTTTTTCACGGTCATTGTCCGGTATTGTTTGTGCATGGCACACTGTTTCTCTTGTGTTTGTTGTTAGTCGATTGCCTGAGTTTTCTTAATGTTAATAAATTAAGTTATATTTGAGTCCATTTCGCCAACCTTCTTCATCCCTGGGATAAAACGTGATATATACTGGCTTTCAGCAATGTTACATTGTTACATTTTAGCTACTATGCCAGCCGCAGCTGGAACCAGCTTCCAGAAGAGATCAGATGTGCTCCTACAGTAGTCACATTCAAATCCAGACTCAAAACACATCTGTTTAACTGTGCATTTACTGAATGAGCACTGTGCCACTGTTTGTCCGACTGTTTGCACTGTATTTTATTTTATGTTTTAATTATTCTGATTTCGGTATTTTATCTTTTATTCTAAACTGTTTTAATTATTCTGATTTCTTTTGATTATTTTAATTTCTTCTATGTAAAGCACTTTGAATTACCATTGTGTATGAAATGTGCTATATAAATAAACTTGCCTTGCCTTGCCTTACATCACATAAATAATATTCATTATGATAATATTGATTAAGTGTGATTTTGCTTTAATAACTCAATAAACAAGTAGTTAATTAGTACTTACATAAAAGACACAATATTACCAGAAACTTTGTCTATTTTTGCTCCATCGGTGGAAATGATGGAATGAAAATAAATCACAGCAATATGAACCAGAGCTTCAAAATAAACAGATAAATGGTGTTTTACCTTGCATTCATATTTTTCTGTTGAAATGGAGAACCCTGGGTTGATGGCCAGCACTTTCTGTACTTATGTAGGAAACATCCCAATTTCAGCTAATTATAGCATATTAATCAAGCTACTATTAATTTTATCTTGATTAGTTGGTTCATGTTCATTGCAACGTTCTTTATGTTAAATTAAATTAAAGCCCCATGGCTGCAAATGACTTGGCAGGAACACTGACCAGTGCTTCTCAGCGAGGGGAGGGGAGAGGAGGCTGGCATAACCTAATTACTTGGACACAGCTTAGTTCAGGCTCAACAAAGGGCCAATCGATGATAAGAAAGTAGCCGAGAGTGGCTTTGACACCAGTCAATTGGTTATGTCAGTGTCCAGCCCAGATGGTGCACACTGGCACGCAGTCAATTGAATTAACCGCACCCCTTCTGCACAATGGAGAGCCGTCTCCCTCCTCATTTTTATGCACTCAAACCCCACAACATTCCACTAGAGAGACAGTCTAACGGCATGCACTATTCACAGCCCGGGAGTCAGACGACTCATCACAAAATCAATATCCTTGTAAGGGGCTATGATGCTTGTTATACACACCTTTACTGGGAGGTAGTGGTAAGATGAGGTTCACATCAATGCAATATTAGTCTATTAAATTAGAGAAGGGTTGGCAGGCAGGAAATCGTATTTAGTTACTAAAGGAAAAAGTTGTAGCACTTGGGTAGCAGAGGCCAAGACAAAAACAGAGAGGCAGACAAGATTAGATCATGATCCTTAGAGGGACTGATTTATATGCACAGTTATGGTAGAAAGAAAGAACAAAAGAAAGAAATGTCTGCACTGAAAACTTTAAATGCATGTAGGCCCATTTGTCATTTATTACGTAAGGGTCCGTTTATAAATATTTATTTTCAAATATGTAAACATTCTTGTTTTGCTTTTAAGTAAATTTGATATTGATAAAAAAATCAGCATAATAAACAGTACGTTTACTTGAGAACGAAAAGTGCAAAAAAGTAATAATAAAATGAATGATAATAATAAGTTGAATCCTCTGAAAACAAGTCTAATGCAGTTTTGCTGAAGGAAATGTATAGTTTTATAAAGTATATCTCTTTTTTATACTGGGACGCGAGACGAAATTACGAATTAAAGACACATAAACGTTATAAAAATGTCATAACACTTTACAATAAGGTTTCATAAGTTAACATTAGTAAACTACTAAAGGTAACATGAACTAACAATGAACTCACTTCTACAGCATTTGTTAAATGTAGTTAATGTTCATTTCAACATTTACTGAAACATTAAAATCAAAAGTTGTATTTGTTAACATTAGTAGATGCAGTGTGGACTAACATGAAGAAGCAATGAATTACTGTATTTTTATTAATTAACATTAACAAAGATGTCAATGTCATTTCTATTTATATAGCACTATTAAAACAACACTTGTTGACCAATGTGCTTTACATCATCGCAGTAAAAATGACAGAATAATGCAATAATACAATAATAAAAATGATCATCAAAAAGAAGAATATGCCATGGCAAACAAATGTGTCTTAAGATTAATAAATATTGCAACAAATGTATTGCTCCTTGTTAGTTTGTTAGTTAATACATTTACTAATGTTAACTAATGAGACCTTATTGTAAAGTGTTCCAAAAAAGTCACAATGAATGTTTTCATGATTGATGAGCACTTGGGTGCCTGATTGTAATGTGTACCTGTAATATGCCTGTCTTTTCTTCATTTTCTCTTGAAGTGTGTTCAAACTGTCCTCAGTGCATTCCAGAGTACCAGGCAATTAAGTGCCCACAAGATTTCCCTCTCAAGATTAGCATGTTTTTTTGCTGAAGTCGATGAGGAGAGTTAATACAGCTTTAATGGTATTTGAAATGTAGCTCATCTGCACTTGTCCTCTTGTCATGGCAACAGACCAATCTGAATTTGACGGGTCGTATTTTGGACTCCAATAACTCCACTGCTTGCTAAGCTTGCCCCGTTTTAAGTGTGCACACAATAATTAAGAACTTCGTTTTCCGAGCCTCAAGGTTGCAGTTAAAGCCCTAATGCCATTTCTGATGTTCTGTGTGTTCGGATCCTTCGAAGTCTGCATTCGAGGGCCGAATGCGTCACAGCACGGCGACGAAGGCTGTTCCAATTCTAAGTTTCCTTCGAATGCAGACTACAAATGTGGCCTTCTTTTCCTAGGCTGCAATGGATAGAACGAGTGGATCTTTCGCAGCCTAGCCTATCCAAGATTCATTGCACACAATGCCGGATTACAATTTTAAGTATTGTTGGGTTTCAACTTACTTATCTAACGATACAAACATTAAAAAACAAACTTTGAAGCTATTAAAATGTTGACATATCTTTCCAATTTGCAATTTTAAAGAAAGATTATACGTTTAATTATGTACATAAATGGACCTACGAGAACATATTTAGACAGGTTGTGAACCCTGTTCTGTTTTCAGACAGTTGGGTTACACTTCATTTTAAGGTGTCCGTATTTCAGTGTAAGTATACATTTAAGTTCTGAGTAATAATAATTAACTACATGTACTTACTATAGGGTTAGGGTTAGAATTAAGGTTTGGTTTAGGTTTAGTCACATGTAATTATGTGTAATTTATAGTTATTACTACAGTTACTACATGTAACGTGTAACAAGGACACTGTAAAATTGAGTGTTACCGACAGTTGTATACAACTTTTTTTGTTATACAAAGTCCAGTACACACACTATACTGACGCTTGTCAACGACACCTGTCACAGTTTCTAGGCGACAAGAACAATCCTCCGTAGGCTAGAAAGTCACATTTAAAAACGTTCAGTCTGACCTTCCTTTGAAGGAGGCGGCCTCTCAACTGACAGCTACTGGCCGTCAAGTGTATCAAGTAGGAGCTCC
Organism: Siphateles boraxobius; assembly: GCF_051911475.1. Classification (NCBI taxonomy): domain Eukaryota; kingdom Metazoa; phylum Chordata; class Actinopteri; order Cypriniformes; family Leuciscidae; genus Siphateles; species Siphateles boraxobius. The sequence continues at coordinate 31,986,087 of NW_027508699.1, forward strand.
AAGTGGGATTGGGCGGGGCATATGCTCCAAGTGGGAGGGACTTACGCTCCAACTGGAACTGGCACTGACTTCTGTTTACATCTCCTGGCAGTTACGTCACAACGAAAATGGTTCCAAACTGAGCCACAGTGGAATGAACCACAGCTTTTCTCCAAGCAACTCATATCCGTGGTGTTCCTGAATGCATCAGTGTTTTTGAACAAATCGAATGAGTTAATGAATCAATGACTTGCTCATTAAGACCGACTGGTTTCGTTCTTGAACGAATCACTTTTTGAATGAATCGGTTGAGTCACTTGTTCGCATTCCAGTATGAGTCACTGTTTTGAACCACGCACCTAAACCGATTCATTCAATGACTTACTTATAAAGACAGTCTAATGTCGCCATCTACTGGCGTTATATTAATTTCTTATTTTTTCTCGCACATTTTCCTCAGGGCATGAAATTTATTGTGACGTGTTATACAAATACATTTGAATTGAAACTAACGATAATCTAATAGTGAATAGAAAATAGATTTAATTTTATGACAATATTGTACAATATTTTATTACTTTGCTTCAGCCTAAGTATAGCCAATTATTTAATTTGGAAACAGCATGCTGTCTTTATAATATCACACTTAATGATCTGTCACAGACGTTTTGTAACAGTGTGACTGTGTTTCCCCCTTTTTTCTAGTATTTTGGTTTAGTCCTGTTCAGTTGTTTCACTTGTGTTGAGTTAATTATCTTCATCCGTGTCACCTGTCTCCTATTCATTATACTCATCAGTCTCTGTGTTTAGTTTCCCTCAGTTCTTTCAGTCTTGGTCCGTTCTCGTTTATAGTATGACGTGTGTTGTGACTCCTGAGTTTAGTTTGAATAAATTCCTGTTTTCCAGTTCCTCATCGTCTTACTCGTGATTCCTTAAACAACTACGTTACCTAACACTTTTAATATTCATATAAATACTCATGTTAATAAATATATAAATTAGATTAGAATGCATAGCCTTTATATTTTAGGAGGAATCATCATATTCGAGGGTCCTTGGCATAACATGGTTTAAAATTCTCTCTTCTGAGTACAAAGCAACAAGAAACATTTAAAAATTGTCACATTTTTACAAGAGATAGTTAAAGCCTCAAAATGTCTTTCAATTTTTTTTAAAGTCATGCTAACTCAGTACTTAAATTCATAATGAACTTCATGAGAAATTGCATTAACCCACATTCAGTGAGTCCAGCGATTTTTCAAACTCATTGCCAGGAGCCTATTCTAAGCTCAAATTCATGTTTTTACTGTGTTCGGTACATTTGCTGCTTTCTTACTGCCTAGAAACCTTGTAAAATAAGACTTACATGACACTGCCTGCAATTTCTTTTCACGTGGAGGTCAAAGCAACGCATAACACTTTCGTTGAAGCCTTGACACAACCCATGTGACAGGGCCTTTAGAAGGTCATGTGATTAGCCAGGGCTGGTTTGATCCCTGCAGTGAACTATGAGGCCATCATCACTGTGCCCTTGAGTAAGACACTTAACCCCAAGTTGCTCCAGAGGGACTGTTCCGTATAATAGCCAGAATTCATGGTGCTTTTCTCTGTTGGGGTGGTGTTAAAGTAATAGACACAAACTCTACCAGCTCTGGTTGTGCAGTGGTGACAAATAAAGATTTGTCTTCTTCTTTTCTTGGAGTATTGCATGGCAACAACATGAAGATTGAAGACTTAAAGGTGCGGTAAGCTATTTTTTGGAATACCATACATAAAGTGTCCCTACTGCCAGACAGATATCTATAACTGAAATGGGTTTCTCTGAGACAGCCATCAGCTCTGAAAAAATAAAAGAAAGAGTCCGATTGCTTGCAGGGGGCTGGCCAGCAGGTTAAACCTATATATATATATATATATATATTTTTTTTTTAAATATCTTTTAAAAAATGTTTATAAAAAAGCAAAATACTATGTTTTTACATTACTTTATTATAACTAACTAACTAGCTAACTAAATAAATAGATATAATAATAATGATTTTTCCAGAAAGTTTGACCATTATGTGCTAAAAAAAGCAGAAAATCACTTAAAAAAAAACCCTCAGACAGATTACAGAACCCATTAAAAGTGGAGCAAATTGCAGTCGCTCCACTCAGCTCACATACTACACACTTCAGCCTGGTCTTGGAGAGAGGGACATTGAAGCGAACAAAATGGCGATGAGCACAACAGCTGAAATCAATTTGACCGTCTTTACAGGTTTGATGGTAAACCACCACATAAGAAAAGTATTGGCAAAGTAAGTCTGCCCTGATCCAGCTTGTGTGAAAAAAAAATAAAAATCAATAAACTGCCCACCCAAATTAACTCAAGCTCCAGCTTTCTAGACCAAGAACAGCCATATCATGTTTTTATGCTCTCAGGGCTGTTTCTCCCACTCTGTGGGATCATCTGAGCACCATATTCAGTTCTTAACACAGACATATTACCACAAGTCAGCAAATATCAGCAAGACCAATAGCCCTACTGTGAACAAATGATTCAGCAATATCATGATCATAAATTCCCCAACCAGCAGAAGTCTTCCTTGCAACATTTCAAGCGCACTAAAGTCATATAAAAGAGAACTTGTAAATGTATGCAGCAGGAGCTTTACTGCACTAGGTCAGCACATGTTCTTTGAGCTGTATTATGATTATGGTTTTCTCACATCTTGGTACTTCACAAGCTAGTTTAGAGAATTCCATATAATTTATAAATAAAACACATGGTATGGCACATCTTTTTTAAAATCCAGATAAATACTGTGGCAGTGTTGGATACCAAATCCGACTAAACTTGAGCTGATTGTTCAATGACGCTGGGTTTACTACTACTAATGATAATTAATATAATCACTATTATTTCACTATAATATATTGTGATGTAAATGTTTCCATTGTTGAGTTCTATAAACCCAGAATTGCAGTTACTAAAGCTCATAATTATTGGATCTGGCTATTGTTGCATTATTTGCAAATTAATTTTATTTATTAGTTTGTAATTTAATATAAATACAATTAAACTTTTTGGATTGCTGGTCAACATGTAGTCAGTTACTATAACATACTCATTCCTTTGTCTGGACAAAAAAATATTAGGGATGCATCATGCATGATATATTGACCATATTGGTATCCGGTGATATATGTTTATTTTTAATGTTATCGTTATCGGCCCTATAAGAAAATTTTACCGGTATACTAAAGCCGATAAATAATGGACTGAATGGCTTCAGATGGCATACTGTTTGCCATGACTCAATAATGGCTTCAGATGTACACTGTTCAGCAAAATGGTTTTGAATTGTTTGAAATGTTTTCAAATGATTATTAAATAAATTAGATCTCTCCGAAAAGTGCAACGTGAAGTCTATCTATCTATCTATCTATCTATCTATCTATCTATCTATCTATCTATCTATCTATCTATCTATCTATCTATCTATCTATCTATCTATCTATCTATCTATCTATCTATCTATCTATCTATCTATCTATCTATCTATCTCTCTCTCTCTCTCTCTCTCTCTCTCTCTCTCTATATATATATATATATATATATATATATACTGTATATATAGGATACATGCAATTATAATGAGAACATTATAATTGTGTGCTTAGGAGATGGCTTTTAATGTAATGTTTTGTTTTTGTAAACAGGCTCTCAAAAATTATATATATATATATATATATATATATATATATATATATATATATATATATATATATATATATATATATACATATATATACATATATATAAAGTTGTATTTAGATTTATCTGTCAATATATCGGTTATCGGCCCTCAAATATAAAAAATTATCGGGTTTGGCCAAAATGTTCAAATCGCTGCATCTCAAGAAAATACGTGAATGAGAGCAGCTTTATTGGACCTTTTGTCTATATATTATATTGAAGTTAAAGTATATACGAATATATTATGAGAGAAAACAGATGTAAACTGCTGGCACTGCATTGCATCATCTAGCGAAATTTAGCAACTTTTTCAGTAGACTTTAGGTACTTTCGATTGAAAATAGTTGGCAACACTGCTAAACAGTGTATAATGTATTGAACAATACATTATATGTATATAAATAAAATGAAATATTATTTGACTTCTATGATTCTTATTTTTTAGGACATTAAATATAATCAAAAAGATAATCAAATAAAAAAAATCTCTGTTTAAACGCTGAATCAAATGAAATGATGAATCACAAAATAATGCACTGTTTATATGCATTCCAATCCAGTCATTCTAAAACAAGATATTCGCAAATGATATTAGCAAAAAAAAAAACATTTGAAAAGTGCCAATCATGCATGCATAAAAAAAGTATGACAAGTTTGACGTCAGTGCGAAAAGTAAACAAATTATAAAACAAACACAATTTTATTTAAATGCTAATTGGATGATCCACAATCAAAGTTGTACAAAATATCCAAACAACTGTGACCGAAAAAGTTCTGAAGGATCGTGTAACACTGAAGACTGGAGTAATGATGCTGAAAATTTAGCATTGTCATCACAGGAATAAATTACATTGTATAATGTATATTTAAATAAAACAGTTCTTTTAAATGTATAAATTATATAAATAATATATCACTTTTTTGTAGGTTAATCACATGCATTTTGGAAACTAATTTGTACATGCGTAAGGTGCTATACAAACATTGGCGCATTATATTCACGTACACAAGAGTGCAGTTGGACAGCTGCAGGCTCTACATTCTCTCCTGAGCACAAAGAATAAACAAACGCTTGTCAAACAATCTGTCTCTTATTTATTGCTAAACGCAAACTAATTCTTCTTCTTCCCAATCGATTCAGCTGCATGCAATGCACGAGCAGGAGCCACCCGTTGAGTTTGACAGAACAACTTGTTATGAGAGACTTCAGGATTGGTGTCTGACTGTGTGTCTGTGAAATGAAGCTGCTCTTCTCGACTAGTTTCTAAAGACAGCTATGAAGTGCGATAAGGGTGTGATGAAGTAACTGGGGCACATTGAGAAATGACGTTACATAATGAAAGACTAGAGTGACAAACACATAAAAACACTACTTACACCTGTGTTTACTGTGTACACACACATATGAATAGTATATGTTTGTGAGATCAACCATAACTACTGTATATGTGTATTCATAGAAAGTACTAACCCTAACCTTGCTCTAACCAAAATTAATTATTGGTGGTAGTTGTGAACCACAGATGATTTATAATTATTTCAATTATTATTCAAGTGTTAGCACAAGGCATTCTCAAGACATTATGCCAAAAACATTCTTATCCCACAAATTTTGCTCCGAAACATCCAGTGTTATCATCTAAAAGTTAGATTTTTTTTTTCATTTTATCAATGAAATTAAAGATTAAAAACATGCATCATGAAGCTTATTAAATGGATTTCAGTCAAACATACTGTAGATAAACATTATACATTGCTAGCACCTTAATTAGCTAAGTCAAACATCCATATGAGACTAATTAAGTATATCCACAACATAATACAGTTTTTTTCAATCGCTATGACAATTTTTTCAATACTTTTAACAAATTTCCTAAACTCTTAACACAGTTAGCACTACATCGGTCTGTGTAAGCTACTGTATACTATTAACACATTTCTTGTTGTTTTCACACAAAATGCATACAATTAACACAAATGTAAAATGCTTGAACTTCTTTTACACACAAGCTCAAACAAGACCAAAACAATGTATTTTTACTGGCAAATTTACCAATGTTGTATGACAACACTGTATGTCAGAACAGATAATACCATGTTCTAAACCTAACCTTACAGGCTAAAGTCAAGGTAAACAGCTGTTTATATTGTGAATTGAAACACAAATATATCCCCTCTATTTCATTATATTGTTACTGAGAAACAGCTGATTGAATTATGCAAATATATACATTTATTTTTATTTATTTTATTTATTGCACCAATTCTGTCTCTGTCTTCGTTTTTTCATTACAGTAACCGTACATTCTATAAAGCACTCTGAGATGGGTCTTTTTTTATTGAATTTCTACAGCAAAATACCTAAACCTAACAAAACAAAAATGTAGAGAGGCTTCAAAAGAAAATGCAGTGCAAAACGCAATCTATGATGAATACAATAAACTGTTGTATAAGGGCAGACCTGACACATATAAAATAATGCAGTTTCTGTAATTCCATCTGATGTTAGTGTTTTTATGACATTGTGCTATGATTGACTAAATCTTCCTGTTAGACGAGAACATATGTTAGTGTTTTGAAAAATTATTTGATTTTTAGACATGTTTGCCGTGTTTTGGTAAACATAGTGTATTGTTGATAGAGTATTGTTGTATTTTGAAAATTAGTGTTGGAGTTTAGTTTACTATCTGTGATTTTGAGCATGAAATTAATCGTTTTGCCAATCGTGTGTTGTAGGTGTGTTGGTGCCTTAAGAGTTTAGGACATTTGTTAAAAGTATTGAAAACATTTTCATAGCGATTGTAAAAAAAAACTGTAATATATCTTACATTTTCAGTGAAGTGCACGCACAGGTGAACTTGAACTATACGTGCTAGTCAAAATATGCAAGTAACATGGATACGCCACACCAAATTATTATAAACACTGAGAGCTAATAGCTGTCTCTAAAGTTGTTCAGGAGTTCAGGTATGTATGTTGATCATATTTTGATACATGCTTAAATCAGTGATTATACATTTTTCATAGTACTTGACTTGTTACACATTTCCATAATTTTGCACTTTACCATTCCCTAAAATGATTTAATATTTCAATCAGAGCAATGGACTAATTTATAATACATTTTTGGTTCCCAAAGAAGCTTTAAATTAACAGTTCTTAAAATAACCATTATCAGTATGGAGGACATTTAATAAATGTAAAAAACCTATATATAAATCCACTATAAAGAACCTTTTGTGGAATAGAAAGGTTCAGTGGATGTTAAAGGTTCAGATTAAAGTTTTTTTTACAAAAGACAGAAAACATGAAGCAAGACATGAAAGATCTGTTCCTAAAATCTGGCATACATGCTCAGGATGACCAGTAGTTAAAACTAACCCGAACACGATGTACTTATAGTGTAGGTAGGTCCTATTTTCAGAATAACACATAATCAAAAATAGAGAGCTCCCTTAAAGGGATATTGACACTAAAATTAAAATCTGTCATCCTTAACTCACCCTCAAGAAATGTTTTCTTCTGTAAAACAACACTGAACCCTTCTGATTTTCAAAATAGATTATTTTGCGTTCAAAAATTAAGTCATAATGGTTTGCAACGACGTGAGACAAGAGTGAATAAATTATGACACAATTTTCTATTTTGGGTGAACTATTCCTTTAATGTTCTGCTTCCAGACTGCTGCTGGTAAATTTGTGTTGAAGAATTGTTTGCAACAGTTTGAGAGTTTATACATTCAGTGCACTTCTGCCATTTGAATAAAACACATCAAATAAAATGTGACAAATCAAATTTTTGACATGCCACTTAAAATATGTTCTTGTTGTCTGTCACTTTGCACTCTATGAAGTGTCAAACCACTAGAGGTTCCTCCTAGAAGCTAAATGAGAAGAAAAACATGTTTTTCAGGCTTAAACACAATACTACAAAAAGAACACCGTTTCTTGGCAAACAGATATTTCCTGAACAGCATAGAACCATGTACCAGGGAAATACAGAATGTTCCGAAGTTTTTAGCATGAACTCAAAATTGACCTTATTTTCTTGGTAAATGCACGCCGTTTCATGCTCTGTGCTAATGCATGTTGAAAAATTTGTGCGAACTGCTGGTGTCAATTGCAGTGATTGGGTCAGGTCACGTATCTGCTTTCGCTCAAGCTAAACGAGTTTATTTGGCTCTGAAAGCATCAGTGTGAAATCTTGCCTCGAGTTTTGCATGTTAATGGGTTTTTGTGAATCTAAAAGATGGCCCACATTTCTTCTCACTGAATATGTGTCATGATAAAACCATTTCAGGGGCAACTATATATGCAAACAATGAGGCACCCATGGAATTTGACTCACACCAAATGGTTAGCTTTGTTTCCCAGCGACGGGTTGCTTCCATGTTGCAATACTATTGCAAAAATCCCACCCACGTTTCCTCAGCTCCCCATGGCTAGGTCACTTAAAGTCTTTGAGGAAGCTGTCCTCCATAAAGGATACGTTAGTTGAGGAGATAAATGCGGTAAGATGCTCTAGGCCATAAGAGCACATTCCTTCACCTGCTAATCATGACCATTAATCACTCTGCCTGGCTCTCTCTTTCCCATAGGCCACAGGCACACAGGTCAGGGCCAACGTCTGCAGCTTGCTGTGGGCGCGCAGGTTAATGTGGATGCTGCTCGGCAAGGTAGCGTAAAGTTTAACATGGTTTCATAGTGTTCTCTCATCAGAAACCGCTGTAGTTAAATGACACTATTCAATGCATTTCGATTTAAAATATATATATATATATATATATATATATTTGCAACTTGTTTATACTTAAAACAAGTGAAACAAATCTACGAGTGTACATAAAAGCAATATACACTTGTATTAAAGATACTGTCTTTTACTGTCTTTCAACAATGCATAGGTCTATCTTTTTTCAAGGATTAGATATTTAAATTTGGAAAATTAGACAAAAATACTTAAGAACAGATAGAACAACAGATAGATAGATAGATAGATAGATAGATAGATAGATAGATAGATAGATAGATAGATAGATAGATAGATAGATAGATAGATAGATAGATAGATAGATAGATAGATAGATAGATAGATAGATTGCATCACAATCATTTTCAAATAATTTTACATTTTTTTATTATTTTTTTGTGGGTGCACTGTGTTAAATCAATGAGTTAAAGTTCCTGAACAACATAAATAAAATATGGTTCAAGGTTCTCTCTATTAATAGAACAAATGCTTGTGTTGCACAGTATTATTTATCCTCCACAAATGTTTTGTTAGAAGGCTTCTTTGTTGACAGTCAAACACCCGTTAAGCTAATGAAAGGTTACCATTTTGTTTCTTACACATTAACTTCTGACAGTCAGACATATCAAGTAAATATTGCACATAAAGTGAACTGTAGCATAGTTTCTGGGCTTCTAAGTTGGGACATGTCAATCCAAGAATCATTGCACAAGCAAATTGGTATTTTTTCATAATTATATTTTGATTTAGAATGTATTTCATATGCATTTTTGGGTACTGTTAATGAAAAAATAATACAACTTGACAAAAATAATACACATTGGGGTGTTTTACCAGGTCTGTGTGCTTTATTGTTTAACCAGGTCTTTATCTGTGGCTGATGATAAAATATAGGGTGATAAAATACATAGACAAAGCTTCTTTTGCTCTTCATTATGGAGCAAATGTAAATGAAAAAAAAAAATCATAATAATAATTAATAGAAGTGAAATTGATGTGTCCATATTTTTTTCCTTTTTTCTTTCATAATTTTTTACCAAAATCAGTTAAATGTTAATAAACACAGCAACTGCACTTCCAAGCTTGTAAATAGAACCTCTCAGGAGGACAGAGAGAAAGAATATTTGCATACACACAAATAAATACAATATTTAAAAAAAGAATGGCAATGCAGCACTTTGCTGTCATCAGCTGGCCTGTAGTTAATGAGTAAAAGCCTGTAGCCTTGCTGCACACTTGCATTGAGAGACATCTGTTAACTCACTTTCCTACATCACGATTAACTACATCACGACTCTTAAAATAACTGTCCGAGAGCTATGAGTTCTGTCACTGTTTGAACACGGGCTGAAACAGACAGTGTTCTTCTCATCAATGTTCTACGGAAAACTGCAGTGCGATCTTCAGTGCCGTGAGCTATTTGTGTTTACAGCCAGTGACAGACCTGCGTAAACAATTCCCATCTGTTTCAGTTACTGACAGTGATGGAGAGACATTCTTCACAGCCAACATTGAAACAAACGCAAAATTCACTCTTCAGACATGTCGCAAAGACATGGGTTTGTGCATAATTATCTTGAGACATTTTTTTTACCCACAACTAATAGCAGTTAAACAAGCAAAAAAAAAAAAAAGTAGCTCTATAGCTCCACCCTCTACCATGAAGGACTGTGAAGGACATAATTGAGTTGATCTCTCTACTATATATATATTGTAATAAACTCAAAATAAATTATTGAATTGAACTGCTTTGAAATGCTTTTTTTGCTTCTGAAACACCTACACAATATCTCTCTGTCTTAACACTCTCAAAAGTGTCAATACTTATGTGAAAATGAGAGATGGCAAAAATAGTTTAAAAACACAGTCCTTAGGAAATGTAAATTATCACTCAATATGGATGTACAAAAAGAATGGCAAATATTGTGAATATTCGGCATCTTGCCCAGCCCTAGAGTGTGTGTGTGTGTGTGTGTGTGTGTGTGTGTGTGTGTGTGTGTGTGTGTGTGTGTGTGTGTGTGTGTGTGTGTGTGTGTGTGTGTGTGTGTTTGTGGGTATGTACTGTAAGATAAGAGTCATCACACATTCTGAACACATCCTTTTGCTGCAAGGCATCACATCTCCGATAAACAGAACATAATATCAGAATCACAGAGAGCATCACTTATTATATCCCATGAATGCCCAATTGTACAAAATTATTCTATGATATCTCTCTGCAACGATCAAGATGTCGTTTAATTGGAAAAGACAGCAGCTCATATCTTTGGCCCTGGAGTTCTCAAGCCTATCATGGAAATATAAAATGTAAATCGCAGATTTCAAGCACAGCACAATCCAAACTACCTATATATATATATATATATATATATATATATATAATCATTTCAGCTTTAACATTAAAATCTAATGATACAACAGATACAGCACTGCTGTAACTTCACAACTTTAAATGTTCTTCACACCTAATTAAATGTGACTGAAATTAAATAGTTCAACAAATACCCTAATTAAACTATAACATGTTTATTTTTGCTTAGTAATATTGATATATTGCAGAGCAAATGACAGTAATGAAACTTTTGTGGAAAAACAAATCTAATGCCACTGAACTGCCAACACTGGTGCCAACCAATACCATCATCCTCAACTGTGCCTCAGCTATATTATGAATACCAATTTATCAATATTTCTGAATGCAGACTGTCATTGCATATTAAGGTGTCATCAAAACACATTAAAGGAGCACTATGTAACTTTTTTTGTTTAAAATGTACAATATATAAATAAAGAGTCAATACACCATCAATCATTATTCCAAAACATGTTTATGTCTTACCCTGATTCACTATGGTAAGCCCATAATAAGGGTTTATATTTTAAACCTAATAAAATGATTTTCAAAGGAAATTGCCTACTTGCATCACTCGTCCATGTGTGTCTGATCAAATCCGCATATAGAGGAAAGTTGCTCCAGCTACTTTGATGTGTGTCTGGTGTTGCAATGGCATAGGTTAGCTGTCACAACAAGCTGAGAAAGGTTGACATGGAGCCGTTAAATCTCCAAACTCAGGGATCACCTGTTTTAAAAAAAATGCTGAATTGAGAACGGTCTGTTGGCACCTGAGCTTGTAATAAAACGAGAACCAACATTGGCTTGGTTTTCAGAGATGACGAGAACTGAGGCATTTGAAATGTTGTAAAAGTGACAAGGAGATGGTGTTTTTATTACTCAACAGGCAGTGGTAAGTTATGATATTGAACAGATAAACTGCCATGTGTAGCTCTCTAACAGAGTTTATTGTTCAGCACTATCTATTGTGAAGGGTCATTTCATTATGGTTGTTGTAGCGCTGTGCTGAAATTTATTTTCAAGGACACAGTGTATATTAATGATAAAGCTACAGTAATGTCTTCAGCTAGTCAGCTACCTGAGATACTTTTCATCTTGGTTATATCTCTTAAACCTAGCAGTGAATGTTTTATGAACAGTATGATGCTCCCTCAAAGACAAATGGATGTATGTTATTTGAAAACTATTCAGTAACTACACCATATACCTGAACACATAAGAGTAAAGAGCTGCACACTCAAATAGCCTGCTGTCGTCAAACTGGCAGGTGTTTTGATGGGGGGATGTTTGTCTTCCTTCCTCTGAGCTCAAGGGCTACTGATTAAGCTCTCTACCCCGGTTTCGGTTCTGCCTAGGTTAATCCATCTCTCTCTCTCTCTCTCTCTCTCTCTCTCTCTCTCTCTCTCTCTCTCTCTCTCTCTTAGACTATTATAAGGAAGAACAATATTCATCCACATAGTCATGCAGAGTTGAAGCACATCCAAAACAACATTATTCCGCAACATGCCTGCAGTTTAGATTGTTTTTTAACCGCTATGTATTTGATTGATATAATCAACTATAAAGTATATTGTGTTTGTGAGTTGTGAATATAAAATGCTGAAGTCTGTTTCCAACCAAAACATAATATACACGAGTCTCTTAATATACAAAAAAACATCACACACCTAAGAGAAATGATAAGAAAAACACAATGATCAGTATGCAGCATTCTTCTTGAATTGCTGACCCAAAACCGAAACTTCCTCAACATTTTTGCGCATGCGACACCTATAGGCTGCTTCTGAAAACACAGTGAGCTCACAATCTTCACAGTAGCAAATAGACAGAAACTCATTTTTATGCAATCAGGAAAAAGTCTAGAAGTGTTTAAAAACCTTTGTATGTTCATAAAATAACTTATGAAAACGTACTCGGTTACTAACGTAACCTCGGTTCTCTCTAGAGAGGGAACGAGTACTGCGTAATATCTTACGCTATGGGGAAAACCTCTTTTCCACGAGATATTGAAGCCAAAAATTATCCTTTAATTTTGATTAATGTAAAACGCTGTGCGGCAGCGTGCAGACATAGGCAAGACGGCTCGCGCGCCTATTGGCTGCCCTGCGGCAACAGCAGCAAGCCTATCGAGAGAGGCCCTGCGTGACGTGACATCCAATGGGGGTGCTTCGCGCCCATTTCGTCGCGTCCCGCCAGAATAGGCGTGGCCTTGGCCTATAAATACGCTCGACAGGCTGATACAAACTGGTTTTCAACGCTGAAGCGAACCAGCGCTGTTGTATGCACGGCAAGATACGCAGTACTCGTTCCCTCTCTAGAGAGAACCGAGGTTACGTTAGTAACCGAGTACGTTCTCTTACGAGAGTATCTCTCGTACTGCGTAATATCTTACGCTATGGGGAACACAATGTAAGACGCCGTGCGTACTGGGATCCGACACCAAAGTCCCAAGGGCAGTAGCCCGGGGCTCATATAGTGCATAATCACCGTAGACTCACAGAGAGTCGGAGAAGAGAGGCTACCAGCATCATTCCCCACGAAATAGCATCCCATAGGAGCTAGTTATGTCAACAGTATATCCCGCAGACAGGGTGAACGCGTTCAGCCTGAACTGGGCAAAAATACGGGCTATTCAACACCCATGGAGCTGTTCCATCGATCAGTGAGCGATACTCAATCAAAACTCAGCATTCTGCGCCGGCGCAGCGGGACAGATAGTACTGAATTCTAGACCGACAGCAGCTTGGCCTGTAAGGCGGGAACTTCTAGGTTATAGAACCTTATAAATGTAGACGGCGAGGCCCAGCCCGCCGCCATACAGATATCATGCAAGGAAATCCCACTAGACCACGCCCACGAAGAGGCCACGCCTCTCGTGGAGTGCGCTCTGACACCCAAAGGACACTGCAGGCCCTTAGAAGTGCAAGCCAGCGCTATGGCATCGACTATCCATCTGGATAGGCTCTGTTTTGATGCGGCCAGTCCCTTGGAGCGTCCGCCAAACAAAACAAAGAGCTGCTCGGTCTGCCTGAAGACAGACGAGCGGGACACATAAGCCCTCAGCGGCCTGACGGGGCAAAGGAGATTAGCATCCGCTTCCTCATTGTTCACCGGGAGGGCGCACAGGGAAATAACCTGGGCCCTGAACGGTGTGTTGAGGGATTTTGGCACGTACCCGTGCCTTGGTTTGAGTATGACTTTTGAGTCATTAGGCCCAAACTCAATACAGGACGCGCTTACTGAAAGCGCTTGCAAGTCCCCCACGCGCTTCATTGAAGCAAGAGCCACAAGAAATACCGTTTTGAAAGACAGGTGCCTCATGTCTGACAAATGGATTGGCTCGAATCGGGCACCTTTCAGGGCTTCCAGAACCGTAGAAAGGTCCCACATAGGGACTGAGGGAGGTCTGGAAGGATTCAGCCTCCGAGCTCCCCTGAGGAATCGCACGACGAGGTCGTTCTTCCCCAGTGATTGGCCAGACGTCGGTTTTGCAAACGCCGCTATGGCCGCCACGTATACTTTGAGCGTGGACAGGGTTCTACCCTTATCCAGCAGCTCCTGAAGGAAGGAGAGCACTTCCGTAACCCCGCAGTCTACGGGTGAAAAGCCCTGAGCTTGACACCAGGTAGAGAACACTGACCATTTCGAGGAGTAGAGCCGTCTAGTAGACGGGGCCCTAGCCTGCGTGATCGTGTTTAACACTCCCTCCGGGAGGTTAGCGGGTACCCGTTGATGGCCCACACATGTAGGGACCATAACTCAGGGCGAGGATGCCAAATCGAGCCCTTTGCCTGAGAGAGGAGGTCTCTCCTCACCGGTATCGGCCACGGGGCAGTGCTGGCCAGCTGCATCAGGACTGGGAACCAGGTTTGGTTCGTCCATAGCGGAGCCACGAGCAGCACTGGGCATCCATTTTCCCTGATTCGTTCCAGCACTTGAGGCAGGAGCGAGACGGGGGGGAAAGCATAGAGGGGGCGTCGGGGCCATACGTGGGCCAGCGCGTCCCTGCTCTTGGAGAAAAAGTTCGGACAGTGAGCGTTTTCCTGGGACGCGAACAGGTCCACCTGCGCTCTGCCGAATGTCTCCCACAGCAGTTGGATCGTCTGCGGGTGCAGCGACCATTCCCCTGCTGGGACATTGTTTCTGGACAGTCTGTCTGGTCCCAGATTCAGGTGACCAGGCACATGGCTGCTTTCAGTGAAAGCAGGTTGTGCTGAGCCCAGTCCAGGGAAGCGTTTCGTCAGCCTGTAAAGGCTTCGGGACCTGACGCCGCCCTGGTGATTTATGTACGCCACCACTGACATGTGTCCGACCGGACTAAGACGTGGCGGCCTTTTATCTGGGGACAAAAACGCCTTAGCGCGTTGTCTACTGCCAGCATTTCTAGACAGTTTATGCGTAGGAGCTTCTCCCGTTCTGACCACTGGCCAAAGAACGGTCTGCCCTCGAGCAGCGCTCCCCACCCCGAGGTGGAGGCGTCCGTGGACACCACCATCACACTCGAGGGAGTCCCCAGACTCACGCCTGACTGGTACCAGTCGGCTTTTTTCAAGGTTTCAGAGCCGAGACGCATTTCCTGTCGACCCTGAGGCGAAACAGACCAGCGGCCCAAGCCCGTGCTTTTTTGAACTCGTGCTTTCAGCCATAACTGCAGTGGGCGCATGCGAAGCAGGCCCAGCTGAAGTACTGAAGATGCTGAGGCCATGAGGCCCAGCATTTTCTGAAACCGTTTGAGCTGGACTATAGAGCCGCGGCGGAAGGATTTCACGGCGCGCTGAATGTTCAGTCCTCGCTCCGGCGACAGACGTGCTGTCATAGACAGCAAGTCCATCACTGTTCCCAGAAAGGAGATTTTCTGGCTGGGAGACAGCGAACTCTTCGCCCAATTGACTGTGAGACCCAAATTCTCGAGATGCTCGAGTAATGCGGTCTTGTGTTCTATGAGCTCTGATCGTGATCGAGCTAGAATCAACCAGTCGTCCAAGTAGTTCAAAATTCGCATGCCCTGAAGTCTCAGGGGTGCGAGAGCCGCGTCCATGCACTTTGTGAATATACTGGGTGCTGGAGACAGGCCGAACAGTAGGACTGTGTATTGATATGCCTGGCCCTCGAAGGCGAATCTCAAGAATCGCCTTCGTGATTGTGACTTCGTGACCTGTGACGTGACGCAATCTGTATTTGGAAATAGGCGTCTTTCAGATCTATTGACATGAACCAGTCTCCCTGGCGCACGTGCGCGAGGATTTTGCTGGTTGTCAGCATTTTGAACTTGCGTTTCAGAAGCGCTTTGTTCAATTGTCGCAGATCTAGAATGGGTCTGAGACCCCCGTCTTTTTTCGGTACCAGAAAATATCTGCTGTATACACCCCCTTCGCTCTGAGATAAAGGTTCTATGGCCCCTTTGCTCAGTAGTTTCGCTATTTCGGTTCGAAGTAGATGAGATACTTCATTGTCCACCGTGGTTTCGACACGCGCCGTGCAACGGCGGGGACGTCGAGCGAACTGTAGCGAATAGCCTCTCTTTATAGTGTTCAACACCCATTCTGATACCCCGGGAAGCATTGCCCATGCATTCGCGTGGATAGCTAGAGGCAGAATGATATCCGGGCTATGGCCGCGGCACAGCGGCGGCTGCAGAGCTTCGGTGTGCTGAGACATGAACACTGTGTTTAAAGTGTGCGAGGCGGGGGGCGCGCCGATCACGGCGGGCAGCCTGTTCGCACACGCTTTCTCTATGACAAATTGTGGAGAGAGAACGAGCGGGACAAACCCCGTAGGGTTCAGCGTGTCTGAGAGTGAATGTGGGCGCGGGACAGCGGGCACATTTACTGCACTGAAAACACCGTCGGCTTGAGCTGACTGAATATGTGTTGGTTTCGTTTTTACAGAAACCGTGGGACACGCACTGTGTAGTGTTTGTGGGCACTGTGTCGTGGGCACATTCACTACGTTTGCACAATCGACATGAGTCGATTTTATTTGTGCTAGCCCTGAACTGTGGCGGGCTGTGTCTGTGTGTGGGAATGGGCACTGTGACGTGGGCATTCTTACAACACTCATAACACCATCGGCTATGGCCGGGACACCAGAAAATGCACTCTTTATTGGATTTATCTGGGTCGCCGTAAAAATGGCGTTAATGTGCAGGCAAGCGGGCTGTGGTACCGGCTTGTTTACTGCGAAATACACTGGAACAGTCACATTGTTTGGAACTGAACGAGCGATAGGTTTCGGTGGAGTCTGGCCGCGGCGAGACTTAAACACCGTGGGTCTTAGCTGACTGTATGTGTGTTGGTTTCGTTTTACAGAAAACGTGGCACATGCAGTGTGTAGTGTTTGTGGGCACTGGGTTGTGGGCACATTCACTACATTTAATGCACAATTGACATGAGTCGATTTCATATGTGCGAGCCCTGCACTGTGGCGGGCTGTGTTTGTGTGTAGAAATGAACACTGGGCTGTGGGCATTTTTATTACACTCAAAACACCATCGGCTGTGGCCGGAATACCAGACAATACATTGCTTATATGATTTTTCTGGGTCGCCGTGGAAACAGCATTTGTGTGCAGGCAAGCGGGCCATGGTACCGGCTTGTTTACTGCAAAATACACTGGAACAGTCACATTTTCTTGGAACTGAACGAGCGAAAAGTATCAGTGCAAGTCTGGCCGCGGCGAGACTAAATTTTATCTGCTGCGAGAGCTGGGATCGAACACGGGTCTCCCGTGCGATGGCTGTAGGTTTCGCCACTGAACCACAGGGGGAAACGACAAAAGCTTAAAATAGCTCGAGCATATAATAGAGCGTCATCACAGTTTTGTGTGTGTTGGCGTTTGTTTGCATGCGTGCGTGTTATACAACAGGCTCATTGCTGCAATATTGACATTTTCAGCCGCTCAAACTAAGAGGAACTGAGAAATGTTTGAGAAATGGAGATTGGTCCGGCCTCGGCGGGACTAAAAATACACTCTATCCTCATTTCGCCGATGACGCATGCCCACGGGGGGCGGGGTAGCTTTCTTATAACGTAAAGAAAAGCTAGCCGCGGTTTAATGCTGGCCCGTTTCCCTGACGACTCGCGGGCAGAAGGGGGAGATCCACAGAGCTCGCCCAATCCTCACTGTCCGACGCGGGGATATAGCAGCTGGCCTCCTCTACAGATGCAGCTATCTCGTCGTCATTAATGGCGGAAGCGGCGGCGCGCGGCGGCCGTTTTGTCCGTCAGTGAGCGACTCGATTGAAGCTGGTGAAGCTGGCGGGCGAACCGGCGAGCTTTCACGGCTGGAGAAGGATCGGGGACCCGCTGAGTACGGCGCTTTGCGGCGCGGCACTACAGCGGGCGGGAGTCTCACTCACCATGGCAATAGCTGGCCTCCTCTACCGATGCAGCTATCTTGTCGTCACTAATGGCGGAAGCGGCGGCGCGCGGCGGCCGTTGTCCGTCAGTGAGCGACTCGATTGAAGCTGGTGAAGCTGGCGGGCGAACCGGCGAGCTTTCACGTGCTGGAGAAGGCTCGAGGACCCGCTTAATACGGCGCTTTGCGGCGCGGCACTACAGCGGGCGGGAGTGCAGACTCGGAGAGAAAATGCCAGGCAAGTCCTCAGAGTCACCATGGCAATAGTTCCACAGGAACGAAGCGTCTTCAAAAAGACGCTTGCTCTTTTAGAACAGATACAAAACAGAGATAGAGTGTGAGTCGCAGCGGCGAACACACACTCAGCAGTGAAAAGGATATGAACGCCGGAAAGCGTAGCAGGTACGGCGGCTGAAGGCGGCGAGGTGTAGGCCAGCGACTTCAGGCTCGAAGGCTCGTCCCGCAGAAGGCTTACAATCAGACGGCGCGGCTTCTCACTCCGGATCCAGCGATGCAGTAGTGCGTCGCTGAAGAGTTGAAAATCAGTTTGTATCAGCCTGTCGAGCGTATTTATAGGCCAAGGCCACGCCTATTCTGGCGTGACGCGACGAAATGGGCGCGAAGCACCCCCATTGGATGTCACGTCACGCAGGGCCTCTCTCGATAGGCTTGCTGCTGTTGCCGCAGGGCAGCCAATAGGCGCGCGAGCCGTCTTGCCTATGTCTGCACGCTGCCGCACAGCGTTTTACATTAATCAAAATTAAAGGATAATTTTTGGCTTCAATATCTCGTGGAAAAGAGGTTTTCCCCATAGCGTAAGATATTACGCAGTACGAGAGATACTCTCGTAAGAGAACCAGCAATTTTCTAATTGTGAGTATAACATTTCATAACTGAAAATGTACCTCTCATTATCTGCCCCCCCATAAAAGTAATTCTCATTGCAGATGATGCACTAGTCATTTGGTTAATAAGTGTGGTTCCGAGTGAGTTCTCAAAAACATTTGCCTTCAGTAAGTGAAGCGATTGTGTAATGGTCCAGCATGGGAGATATCAACACAGCCATGAGCAGAATGGACAGATGTGGGTAATCAGAGATAAGCTGATCACTCACAAACAGACAGATTAATAAATTCATTTGTGTGCAATTTAAAATGTTTATCTTTGTAATGTTTTATCAAATTGTAATATCATGCTCTGTCTCTGAAATGTAATTTTTCCCAGTTGAAGTCACAAACACCTGCACCTTCAACCAATATAATTAAGTCTCATCCTACATATTTTTTCCCCTCATTGGATATACAGTTACACCCGGAAATGCACCAGATTACAAGAGTTAGATGGGTTGCTAATGACTTTCAACTTTGCGTCTGAGGAAATGCCTTTAGTTAGCATAGCTTTCTCTTTCTGTTTTCATGGGTTGAAATTGTAGCAGCTGCATAATCACAGCCAGCATGCTAGAGGCATTTTAATCAACAAGAGTGATTCATGAGCCTAGAGCTGACAAATAAAATAGTGTGGGTCAGCATGTCACACACACACACACACACACACACACACACACACACACACACACACACACACACACACACACACACACACACACACACACACACACACACACACACACACACACACACACACACACACACACACACAAACAAACAAACACCATTACATGCCAAATCATTAACGTCGTTTATGCCTACTCTTAACTTGAGGCGTTTTAAAAGCAAGTTTCTTCCCCTTGAAACCAGAAAGCACTCAAGATAGTCAGACAGAAAGGCAATCTGTTCCTCCTCTTTCTCTTTTCCAAGAGACCGTTCACATTCTTGACAGATGCTTCTGTCTCTGTTTTTCTCTCAGACAATACCACAGCCTTTTCTGATCCTTCTGAAGGCTTTTCGGCTCCCAAAGTGCAGCAGATGACTTCAATATTAGAGCAGAAATGTGAGGAATGAATCCAGCATGTTAAACACCATCTGACTTGTGTGTTGTTCTCTGTGTTGGGGAAGCAATACTTTAAAACTGTAGCTTGCCAAAATCGTGATTTAAAGTCAACTGCAGTCAAGGTGCTCTTTTGACAAAGAAGTTAACTACACTAAAAGTTACAAAAACTGTAGGTAATACACTGCAGACACTTAAGTTAACTTTAAACAAATTGCTGCAATTAGAGCATTTATCTGCCTGGCACAAACACATCTGAATTATGGTGACAGCACTACATTTGACAAAAAAAAAATGTTTCATAAATACAAATATAAATAACTAATTTAAAAAAATGGTTCCCTTTAGCTAAAATAGTCAACAACAGTACCAAATTACAACTACAACAAGTACCAAATTAGATATTAAAAGGACAATATCTTTATAAATATCTATATTTGCAAACAGAAAGATTTATCTGGCACAAAAAAAAAAAAACATTTTGCATTATATAAAACACGAGATAATTAAGCTAGAAACACACCAATGTGCTGGTAGAAAAACTCGTAAAGAACAGCAGCATTTAAATAAATATTTTGTTCAGAAAATTTTGTGTAAGCTAAGCTCTAAAATGAATGAGTTTATCCTTTGTTTGTTTGATTAGTGAATCGGTTTAAATGAAGTGTGGGAATGAACCAACTGAATGAATCAAACTTCAGGACAAAGCTTGTTTGACTGCTGTCACAAGTTCACACGCAGTGTTGTCAACTATTTAACACTGAGTGCACTACAAACCAGTGTATTTCTGACAATACGTTAAAGAAATACCAGTTTGCACTATCAAGCAGAATAATTATATGCCCATGTAATGTCAACATGAAAATGTGTCATTTGCAGTATTTACTTTCTTGATGCACATACCTGGTTTTAACCGTGTGCCATCCACTAGTGCATATCATTTCAAAGAAAAGAAACATTCCTGAATCTTTTAACATCATTTCAGACATTCTCAAGAGTTCAGTTTTATTAGTCAGATGTTGTTCATTCAGAGGTCATTAGAGCTCAACCTGTTACTTCACACATAACATTAGACCAAAATCAGACAACTGTTGCATACAGTAAGTATATATAGAGCTATAAAATACTTCAGCAGAATAGTTTTTTGACCTTGTAAGAGCTAGATTGCTATCATGGCGAATCTAAGCACAATTTAATACATTGTTGAGACTAGACACGTGAGATTACTTGGGTCTTTTTCTCAGCAGAAAAGCAGATGATTCAGAAGAGTTTCTATTTGATCTTTGATCTCATAGCTGTTTAGAAGAACATCTTAGATATCAAAGAGATCTCAATTGGGATTTTTTTCCTTTCTACAGGCAGATATTGTATTTTAAAACACACACACACACACACACACATACACACACACACACACACACACACACACACACACACACACACACACACACACACACACACACACACACACACACACACATATATATATATATATATATATATTGAACATATACACATATACACACACACACACACAAACACACACTTATATATATGTATATATATATATAATATATGAATATATACACTGTATCACATGAACTCAGCACATGACAGCCACACACCCATTTGCTATAATAATGCATTATTTTATGCTTGTGTTTTGGTCTCAACAAAAGACCATCAGCAAATGTGTTACATACAAGTAACTGCATCATTGAGCTGTTCCCATAAACGCGTGCACACACACACACACACACACACACACACACACACACACACACAAACACACATACACTTTAGCTGAACAAGGCGCAACAGCACATGAATATAGTATGAGAGCCTTCACTGGCGTTTGAGGATGAATAACAAGTCATATGACAACGAGCAGCGATGCGCACACACATGCACACAGACCCACCCACACACACACACACAAACTAAAGAGGAACGATATAACTTTCCCAGAGAGTGGCTCTAATTGCTCGATGCATCACATGCGAGACAACATCAAGCACCACCCATCCTTTACCATCAAATTACCCACACAATCTCTTTTTCACTTTCAATCACTCAACCACTCCTAATCTCATTCCCTCTCATGCCTTTCTGTCTGTATTTTCCTCTAACTTCAGACATCCATAATCCACAACCCAATCCATCAATATTCATTTCTCTTCTGAAATGGAGAACTTTCCTGAGAAAGCAAGGGATTTTTCTCTTACCTGTGTGCTTTCATAGATCCCACATACGGTGCAATCTTTTACCTGATGCATCGATAGCTGCACAAGACACAGGCAGTGTGTGAGAGGATGGAGATGCACAGAGTGAGAGAAAGAGAGAGAGAGAGAGGGGGGGGGAGGGGGGGGGGGGTTGAATTATGGATGGGGAGTGGGGGTTCCCTCATGCTGGATATGGTCGAGTGTGAATCATCTCTGGCATGAATCAAACATAGTCCAGGAGAGAACGAGAGGTAGAGGGAAGGCAGCAGATGAATAGATGACAGCAAAGGAATGGTGGTGAGAGGGCAGACGAGTGAGTCGTCTGGGGTAGCATACTCACATCACTCCCTCTCTCACTCTCTCTCTCTCAGTCCAGACGTCTTTACTCTTCATCTCCCATTGTTAAATCAGTCTGACAGAGGATAATAGTTGTGTATTAAACTGGTCAGTCAATAACATATATTGCAAATGCTTTCTTCTACCTTCGGAGAGAGACTGTTAGTACTCCTAAAGGCACGGTTAAAACAAAACAACACAATAGACAATCAGTGGCTTATTCTTTGCATAAATATCCTCATTGGACAGACTCCAACAGTTTAAAAGTGTCTGGATTGGTCCGACTTTCATTATACCCAAACATACTCTATGCCAGTACATGAATGTGGATGGTAATAGATAAGCAAGAAAAAATGTGTCAGACTGCAATTTGCAAGGCACACATTATGCCCAGTTTTCTCTTTCAATTCAAGAGAATCATGCAGAGTAAGATTCAAATATTTTGTTAACTAGCTGTATACTAACACAGCTGGTTTAATGACCCACCACAAATCCACTTTTTATTTTTAGAATATATTTTATATTCATTAGGGTGACATCACAAACTTAAACATATGAATTCAAACCGTGCACAACTAAAATGCCATCATTTATGCAAATTAATGGAAAACATAGTGATAAACAGAAATATTTCACTACATATTAATTTAGCAAGAATAAAATAAGACATCAAATCCAACGTCTGTGAGTCCAAATCAGTGAATCAATAGATTATTTGAGATGCCAATGCCCTCGTTATGAATGTAGACGAGAGTAGCAAACAAAGTGTACAGTAAATCCACTTAATTGAAGTGCAAATAAAGTTTATGTATTTTAAATATTGCCGATTTTGTACCTGTTATTAAATCCCCCCCCCCACACACACACACTAACATTGTAGAGCAAAACATCATGGTTGTTAGACACAAAGAGCAATGAGCTGATCCTGCAACCTGGCTTTATAAGATGTGGAATGATTTTAAGGAATGATTCACTAAAATGAATTAGACTTACCAAAGGTACTTGAGAGAGAGAGATGACATTGGGTCAGCATCAATCCGGTTCTAATCTAGAAGGGTGGCTTTACGAAAAAAGAAAACGCGGTTCGCGGTTGCTGCGGTTACTTGCATTCCTCTGCGGTTGGCCTGTCAGTAGCGCGGTACTGCAATATTGCGGTTATCGCAACAGCCCTACGCCGGCGGTACTTCCGCCAACGCCGGCGACAAAAAGAAAAGAAAAATCCAGAAATGTTTTCCTCAAAAAACTTAATTTCTCTTCCACTGAGGAAAGAAAGACATGGATATCTTGGATGGCATTGGGGTGAGTGAATTATTAGGAAATTTTAATTTTGAGGTGAACTAATCCTTTAAGACTCTATTATACACGGCGCAATGCGGCACCATGCACGCACGATGCAAGTGTTTTTTGCTAGTTTCAGCCTGACGCAGTTATCATTTTTAGGTACTGTGCCACGTTGTTTAAATAGCAAATGCATTGGAGCCCATTTGTGCGCCCATGTGCATGCTGGTCTGAAAACAAGGTGTGTTCAGGCGCATTGTTGCTGCGTTACTATTTTGAGGCAACTGAAATAGACTGCTAGACTGTGCCATTGACCAACAAATACAGCACAAACATGCCAAATATTAAAAATAAAAGGATTACAATGTAAAAGATTAATATTGTGTACATAAAGATATGGTTGAGTCCGACTTGACCCGTAGATGGTCTGTTTGCACTTTAACCTCGCACACGAGCAGATCCGTTTTCTTTCTGGAGAAGCGTTCAGTCTTTCTGCTTGCAAATTCCGCCATATAAATAGCAAAGCCACCACGGCGTGAGTGCAACTGGCTTTTAAAGGGAATGGGAGATGAGACTTTGATTGGTTTATTGCACGTTACGCCCAAAATACACAATACTCATTAAGAGAATAGGGAAAACCCTTTTAGACCATGCATAGCACACGCCGACCATTTTTCCAGTCTCTAAACTAGCAAAAGTGGATTCGGACACGTCCTAAGTGCACTTGCACCGTGAGCTTTAGACCGTAACCTTAGATCGTTAAATTAGGGCTCTTTACCTTTAAGTTAGTAACGTTCTCAACTTTTAGTCAACACTATACACTTAAGTTGTAGAGAGAATGTAGGGCAGATTATTTTGGGGTTCATATTTAAAGACTTTAGTGGTTTTGTGTGTTTTTGTGACTCTTGTAAAGCAATACTGTTTTAATTAGGGCTACAAAGAAAACAGTCCATTTTTTAATGATGCATCTCTCATAAATACGTATCAAGGCTGTTTACTTTTGTGTCCACGCTCTGGAATGAATTCAACACTCTTATAGGAACAGTTTGCCCTCAAAATGAAAATTTACTCACCGTAATGTTCCAACTTTCTTTCATCCGCAAAACACAAAAGATGATATTAGACAGAATGACTCAGCTCTTTACTATACAATGAAAGTACCAAAATGTGCCATTAAAACACAATAAAAGCAGTCCATGACTAAACCTGATATATTCCTAAATGTCTGAAGCCTTATGCCAGTTTTATATGAGGAGCAGACCACAACAATCCTGTGGGTAAACTTGAGCAATATATGGTAGCCTAGTTATATACTGGCTAAGTCTGGAGGAACGTTCAATTAAGAATGTTCCACAAACAATAGATTTGTATTTTAGTTGTCATGGTAGCTTTAGACTATTGGAGAGACTATGTAAACAGTTGTTCTATAGCCTAGTCTCAGTGGATATGCTACATCTATCAATAAATAATTCAATAACCTCTGTAAATATAAACAAGGCCTGTGGTGTCAAGACATTATTTATAAACATGGTATGAACTGTAATATGGGAGTAAGCGTGTATTTAATCCCAGATCTGAATTGTGAGAAACGTGAAATCATCAGGACCAACATGGCTATTAATTAAAACAAATGAGTCCGGACTAATATTGCAACTCTTCTTCTATTGGATTCTCTGTTTTCTTATCCTTGCTGGATGTGATATAGCTCTGCTGAAGGATCTGAGAGAATTAGAGAGATTCAGACCATCCACTTCAAACGCTGGAGAGGAATGAGTGTTAGAGAGAATGGGTGAGAGAACTTTCTCAGCACCTGGTCGAAAGGCCAGAAAGTTTGAAAGACTGAAAGTCTGCTGCTCTTTTAGACGAGTTTCTTCTCTCTTCAGAAGCATTCTTCCTTGCTGACACTCTATTTTCACAAAACTTTCATACGCAAGTGATTAACAAACCTTATAATGCCCAACAGATCAGTAGTTCATTTTTTGTCAAAAGCAAAAACTTTGATAAAGCCTTTTACATTAACAATATGAATGGATGGATGGGTGGATGGATGGAGTTCCTAATAAAGATAGCAATCACATATAGATAGAATATTGTAAATGTATTTATTATACCTGCTTTCCATTCAAGGTATTCATTTATCAGCTCATATAGCCTATCCCCTTCATGGGAAAACGGAAAATGGAAAGCACAAGACAAATGGATGTATGTTATTTGAAAACTATTCAGTAACTACACCATATACCTGAACACATAAGAGTAAAGAGCTGCACACTCAAATAGCCTGCTGTCGTCAAACTGGCAGGTGTGTTGATGGGGGGATGTTTGTCTTCCTTCCTCTGAGCTCAAGGGCTACTGATTAAGCTCTCTACCCCTGTTTCGGTTCTGCCTAGTTTAATCCATCTCTCTCTCTCTCTCTCTCTCTCTCTCTCTCTCTCTCTCTCTCTCTCTCTCTCTCTCTCTCTCTCTCTCTCTCTCTCTCTCGTGCAAGTGAGAAAAGGTAATGTTCAAGTATGTCAAAGAACAGAACATTCTTATCAGTTTTCTCTCTCACAGATTAAATTAAGCAGTTTCCATATCAGAATTGCCAATTTTCCTTTATTTAAACATTTTTGTTCTCTCTTTGACTCCATATATGTTTTGAGATTTTTATTGAGAGGTACACTTTAGTCTACTGACCGAATGCCTCACGTCTGATCAACATTCATGCTTCAGTTTTATGTCAAGTCAAGTCAAGTCACCTTTATTTATATAGCGCTTTTTACAATACAGATTGTATCAAAGCAGCTTCACAGTGATAACATGAAAATAATATAACAGAGTTTGTTTCTAAAAGAAAATTGAGTCAACGTCCACCTTAAGTAAGGCAGATCAATAATATTATTGAATATTAAATGTCCCCAACTAAGCAAGCCAAAAGCCAAGGCAACAGTGGCAGGGAACCAAAACTCCATCAGGTGACAGAATGGAGAAAAAACCTTGGGAGAAACCAGACTCAGTCGGAGGGCCAGTTCTCCTCTGGCCAACAAAGGAACAGTGCATGATTTATGATTCGGGCAGCATTACAAGGCAGATTGGATCGGAACATTTAGAATATTTATCCATTTCCATCTTTTAGAAGTCCAAGTAATCACTCCGGTGTTGAGACAAGTTGTTGAGGATCAGTGCCGTCCACCATAGAGGGTCCATATCGCCGGTGTTGAGTCGTCTCTTCACAGGCTTTGTGATTGGGGTATCTGAAGTCTCCGTGAAAGGCTGGATACAAACTGGAGCTGACGAATGCCGTTTTTCTCGGGACTCGCGTCCCGAGATAACAGCAGAAAAGCAAAAAGGGAAAATAATTAGCGTAGCTGCTGTTCATAATGATTTCCATAACACGGGCGTAAATGATAAAAAACATGAAGACAGTGATTCTTGCGTCCCAGAGTCACCCCCCTCCGTCCCCCACTCAACTCAGCCCTGCTTACTGACCTCTACATCCCTCCTGCTGCTGAGACCCAACCACAATCTCACAATCTCTCCGCAGCCCAACCATACGCCGTTTGACCCGCCGTCATACCCGTTTGACTAAGGCTGTCGAGCCCCACTGTCGTCGTTAAAGCAGGTTCAGTGGCAACGGTTCCGTATGGCATACCACCTACCGCAAAACACAATATCTACCCAACCACCCGTCATTCACGCAATATACACAGGAACGTAATGACTGTAAATACTATGCAACCTATACAAATAACCTACAGACTCTTCAAGTTTTATAATATTAAATGCATTTGATCTGATTCAGCAGTGGTATAAAAGGTAAGCATTATGTAAATGCTTGGCTAAAGAGATGCGTCTTTAATCTAGTTTTAAACTGGGACAGCGAGTCAGAGCCTCGAACAATATCAGGAAGGCTATTCCAGAGTTTTGGAGCTAAATGTGAGAACGGCCTTCCTCCTTTAGTGGACTTAGATATCCTAGGAATGACCAGAAGCCTCGAATTTAGTGATCTTAAAGAACGCGATGGATTGTAGGGCGATAGAAGGTCCATTAAATACACAGGAGCTAAACCATTTAGGGCTTTATAGGTCAGTAATAGTACTGTGTAATTGATACGGAATTTGATAGGTAACCAGTGTAGAGATGATAAAATTGGTGTTATATGATCATATTTTCTTGACCTAGTAAGACCTCTAGCAGCTGCATTTTGCACTAACTGTAGCTTGTTTATTGAGGATGCAGGACAGCCAGCTAATATAGCATTACAAAAATCTAGTCTCGAGGTCATGAATGCATGAACTAACTTTTCTGCATCAGAAACAGATAGCATGTTACGTAGCTTTGTAATGTTTCTAAGGTGGAAAAAGGCTGTTCTTGTAACATATGAAATATGATTTTCGAAAGACAAGTTACGGTCTAGTATAACACCCAGGTCTTTGACTGTAGTGGATACAGTAACAGGACATCCTTCTATATTAAAGTTGTATTGTAAGTGAGTTTGTGGGTAGTTTTTTGGACCAATAAATAATACCTCCGTTTTATCTGAATTTAGTAGCAGGAAATTACGCGTCATCCAGCATTTTATATCTTTGAGACACTCTGTCAAATTTGATAAGTTAGTGTTTTCATCTGGCCGTGATGAAATATATAATTGAGTGTCATCAGCATAACAGTGGAAATTAATTCCATGTTTTCTTATAATATTACCAAGTGGGAGCATATATATTGAGAATAGCAGAGGGCCTAACACAGATCCTTGCGGCACTCCATAGTCTACTGATGTTATCTTTGATTTTTCCCCATTTAAACAGACAAAATGATAACGGTCTGATAAGTACGATCTAAACCAGCTTAATGCCTGTCCCTGAACACCAGTGTAGTTTTGTAGTCGATCCAGGAGTATTTTATGATCGATAGTGTCGAACGCAGCGCTAAGATCGAGTAGAACTAGTATTGAGATACAGCCTTGGTCAGAAGCTAAAAGTAAATCATTTGTAATTTTAACTAGCGCAGTTTCTGTGCTATGATACGGTCTGAATCCTGACTGGAATTTTTCATATATCTCATTTTCTTGCAAGAAAGAGCACAATTGAGCGGACACAATTTTTTCTAGTATTTTAGACATAAATGGAAGATTTGAAATGGGTCTGTAATTTGCTAAGTTATTTGGGTCTAATTGCGGTTTCTTAATGAGAGTATTTATTACTGCCAGCTTGAATATTTTTGGAACATGACCTAAAAATAAAGACGAGTTAATAATATTGAGAAGAGGCTCTTCCACTACAGGTAACACTTCTTTCAGTAGTTTAGTGGGTATTGGATCTAATAAACATGTTGTTGGTTTCGATGCAATGATAAGTTTATTTAGCTCTTCCTGTCCTATAGTTGTAAAGCGGTGTAGTTGTTCCAGAGGGGAGATAATTGAGGCTGAATCATAAGACACCATAAAAGAGTGTACATTTACAATTGTGTTACGGATGCTTTCTATTTTCTCATTAAAGTAGTTCATAAAATCATTACTACTATACTGTAACGGAATATTTTGCTCTGGTGATGTCTGTATATTTGTTAGTCTAGCCACGGTGTTAAATAAAAACCTTGGATTATTTTGGTTATTTTCTATTAGTTTGTGGAGATGCTCAGCCCTGGCTGCTTTTAGAGCCTTTTTATAACGTGACATACTGTCTTTCCACACGATTCTAAAGACCTCTAAATTAGTTTGTTTCCATTTACGCTCTAAGTTACGAGTTTCCCTCTTGATAACATGCGTAGCACTGTTGTACCAAGGTGCTTTAGTTTTCTCTCTAACCTTTTTTGATCTAATTGGTGCAACAATATCTAATGTACTAGAGAAAATGGTGCTCAAACTGCTAGTCATTTCCTCTAGTTCATCTGTTTGTTTGAGTTCACTGAGCAGCTGAGACAGATCAGGTAAGCTATTTGAGAATCTATCTATAGTGGTTGGAACGATTGTTCTGCCTTGTCTATAATGTGGCGCAACATGACAAATTTCAGCAGTACGTATTATACAAGTTACCATGTGATGATCAGTGAGATCGTCACTTTGCGGTATAAAATCTATATCAGTTGGATTGGTTCCATATGATATAATTAAGTCTAGTGTATGATTTAGACGATGAGTGGGACCACTGACGTTTTGCTTGACCCCAAAAGAGTTTAATAAATCTGTAAACGCAGTCCCTAACGCATCATTTGTGTTATCTACGTGTATGTTAAAATCTCCAACAATTATTGCTTTATCGGCATTGACCAATAGATCTGAGAGAAACTCTGCAAACTCTTTTAGGAAATCAGCATAGGGCCCTGGAGGTCTATATACAGTAGCGAAGGCTAGAGATAATAGGGATTTCTTTCTTACATCTAAGAGCGTAATATTTAGTACAAGTACTTCAAACGAATTAAACCTGTGACCTGTTTCCTGAGTAACATTAAGAATATCTCTATAGATTGTTCCAACACCGCCGCCACGACCGATCAGACCGGGGCTCATGCTTATAACAGTATCCTGGTGGACTAGACTCATTTAGACCGAAATACTCATTTGGTTTAAGCCAGGTTTCAGTAAGGCAAAGTACATCGAAGCTATTATCTGTGACCATTTCATTTACAATAACCGCCTTAGGTGTGAGCGATCTAATGTTTAGAAGACCTAGTTTTAGAAATTGTTTTTATTTTATTTAGATTTTCAGGTTTAATTACAATAAGATTTTTCCAAGATCCTACAGTAGATTTATTATATGGCCTCACTAAACGAGGAATAGACACAGTTTCTATATAATGTTCTACACTACTTATATAAATTAATTTGGCACAGCAAAGACTGTGATTTGGACTTTGATTTTCCAGTCATATGGTGTGTAACGTCTTGGAGATGTTGTCCGACAGAACAGCCGCTCCGATTCTGCTGGGGTGCAGGCCATCAGCACGGTAGAGCCTAGGTCGCTCCCAGAACAGATTCCAATTATTTACAAAGAGCAGTTTCTGTTCATTACACCATGACATTAACCATTCATTTAGTGCAAATAATCTACTGAACCTTTCCTGTCCTCGTCAGTACGTGGGAAGCGGTCCAGACACGATGATCGTTGCCTCAGGCGCTGTGCTGCGTACCGTCTCGATCAGGCTCTTGTAGTCCTTCTTCAGAACCTCCGTCTGCCGCAGCCTGATGTCATTCACTCCCGTGTGCAGCACCACAGCTCCGACGCGCTCGTCACCGTTCATGATCTCGGGAACCTGTGCGGCGACATCAAGAACACGAGCACCAGGAAAGCAGTGAGTGCGCACCGTACCCTTACCTGAGGTAGCGCGGACATGACGGACCATGGAGCTGCCGATGATCACGGCGTCGTCGCGTTCCGACTCGCGAAGGGGGGAGAAGCGGTTCCGGGTGGAGATCTCGAAGACCGGGAGGGGCGGTGAGGTTCTTGCTCTGGTCCTGGCTCGTGTCTTTCGCTGTGGGATCACCCAGGGTCCATGGTGTTGTGTCGGTGCCGGAGTGAATGATGCCAGAGATGATCGCGTCCTCCTGGGCAGAGAAACGCACGGAGTAGACGAAGTCGGAGTCAAAAAGTTACTAACCACTGACTTATGAGCATCGGCGCGTGACGTTTCAAGCGCTGATCGCCGATCCCGCAGCTCGGCTTGTTTCTCCAGCAGACCACGGATCTGTTTCTCCACCGATTCCAGCTCCAATCGTACCGAAATCAGCTCGAATGTGTCCTCACCTGCACTCAGAGGTAACGTTAGACACACATCCGATATGTTCGCCATTATAACAGATGAACAGTAAATTAGTAGTGATACTACCAATATCACTACTAATTTAGGACTGAAATGCTGGATATAACCTGTATCCTTTCAGTGAAACGGGTGTAAAATAAGACGGTCGGTAGGCGCGAGGCCACGCGTGAAATGCTAGCGGAATAAAGGCTAGTAGCCGAGATTCGCAAAGTTGGATCTAAGTAACGATATCAAAGTAATCCGATTGTTTTTTATAAGGAATAGTAGCGAGGATAAGTTCCCATGATATAAAAATAGAAAGTGCTTTTTTATAAATGAGTTGAAAAGAAGAAAATCAAGGATTAATGAATCAATTCGACGGAGCTCCAAACACAAACACAAACCGCACGCGCATGCCTTCAAGTCTTCAAGACATTCATTCATAAACGGCATCGTTCAGTATTCACAACCAACATATTTAGAAAAAAAAATCAGTTTTCTATTTACTGGTTGGGAAAATACAGCAATGCTAAATGCAAATATGCAATCATAGCAAAATAGATATCGAACTGTGAAATAAATACATTTTAACATTCTTTTTGTTGTTTATGTCAAATGCATCAGACTCTGCAGAACTTATAACAAATGAGGGCATGTTGCAAGCTGTTGTCTTCCAATAAATAAAATAAATAAATAAACAAAACATTGCAAATTGAAAGAAAATATGCCACAGACCACATTAAATACTGGTTCACTTACAAACAAAATATAACTAGTTTTGTGAGCAGGCCAAGGACCCCTTAGTAGATAGTGTCCTTGTCCTCGTCTTCAGCTACCTGCACACAACCTGACAGAACGACCAACCAATAAAAAAAACCCCAAAGATGAACAAGGGAAGAAGAGGAAAGAAGAAAAAGGTGAACCCCATTAACACACCTATCCTCTTTCAAAATGAGTGCTCTCTTGAGGAGTATGCAGGGCTATACCTGGAGCTGTATGATGACATGTCGTTGGAGGAAGAAGAATTAACACAAAGTTTCTGGGGAGGATTAAAGGACCCGCTTGCCCAGCTGATTCTGGTAAAAGATCTCAATCTGTCATTTCTGGAATTCGTTGATTACACGCTATGGGCGTGTGGATCCAAATACCTCGTGTAAGATCTCCGACTCCAGCCAGTTCCAAGCCCGCCAGCGCCTGAGCCCATCGCCTGCCCGCAAGAGCCAGAGCCAGTCTTCGAGCAAGAGCCAGAGCCAGTCTTCGAGCAAGAGCCAGCCCCAGGGGTTCCTCGCTTCCTTGCTGTTCAGCCTGAGACTCTCGTGTGGCCCTGAGCCCGCAAGCTGGTTTCTAACAGTAGGGACCTGGGGGCAAAAATGGCGGATCCGGCGTTCCAATCCGTGCGATCAGCGTTCAAATCAGTTTTACCTCTCCGGTCTTCAGTCCCAGGTTGTACTTCCACGTCCAGCCCAGAGTTTCCTTCGCCGCTGGTCCCGTCCAGTTCCGAGTCCCTTGATGTGCTGGCCCCGTCCACTTCCGCGTCCCATGATGTGCTGGCCCCGTCCATTTCCGAGTCCCATGATGTGCTGGCCCCGTCCAGTTCAGAGTCCCATGATGTGCTGGCCCCGTCCAGTTCCGAGTCCCATGATGTGCTGGCCCCGTCCAGTTCCGAGTCCCATGATGTGCTGGCCCCGTCCAGTTCCGAGTCCCATGATGTGCTGGCCCCGTCCAGTTCCGAGTCCCATGATGTGCTGGCCCCGTCCAGTTCCGAGTCCCATGATGTGCTGGCCCCGTCCAGTTCCGAGTCCCATGATGTGCTGGCCCCGTCCAGTTCCGAGTCCCATGATGTGCTGGCCCCGTCCAGTTCCGAGTCCCATGATGTGCTGGCCCCGTCCAGTTCCGAGTCAGAGCCCGTTGATCCTTTGCCAGAGCCCGTTGATCCTGCGCCAGAGCCCGTTGAAGGGTGTAAACCCGAAGGGTCCTCACCGCCTGTCAATTTCCCCATTAAAATTTTGGTGGGGGCGCCGTCCTGGAGGCTTCCCGTCCCTGCACCACCATGCCCTCGTCAGCCTCCAGGGCGCCCACCCTCCCACCCCCTTGGATGTTATACGGCGCGAGGACGCGCCTTCGGGCAGGGGGAGGTTCTGTCACGTTTTCTATGTGTTTAGTTATGTTCTGTGATCTTGTTTCCCCTGTCTTTGTGATTTTGGTTTAGTCCTGTTAGTTTTTCCCGCTCCTCGTTTGTGCTCAGTTTCTTCACCTGTGTCCAGTTAATTATCCCATTAGTCCCAGTTTTTTAGCCTTGTGTTTTCCCTCAGTGTTTGATGGTCGTCGTCCTTGTATGGTTGTGTTTCTGAATTCCTGGAGTTTGTTATTTTGTTCCTGTATGTTCCTGAAGTTTATTTTGTAAATAAATCAACTACTTTGAAGTTCCTACATCCTCGTCTTCAGGTACCTGCACACACCCTGACAGATAGAATATATCAGTGACCCATTTTAAATCTGACCCAACAACATGCATATATTAAATATTAATGTATACATTAATACAAGTTATTTTTGTACTTATAATTTAGTTTAATTTTACATAATACAATTTTATATACTGCAGCAGTTATGTTTAAGTCATTTTATTTCATTGTTTTTAATAGATTTATTTTGATTGTTTTCACATAATGAACATACTTTTACAAAGAAACATTATATGAACTTTAGCTTTGTTTGACGTACATTTTATTTAATTGTTATATTGTATTTTCTTTTCTTTCTTTATTTCTTTCCTTCCTCCTTTCTTTTCTTTCTTTTTATTTTACCACAAACATTTTCTTTTACCACAAACATTTTCTTTTGAATGAAGTAATGAATGAATGAGGCATTTATATAGCGCTTTCATACAGTATGTTCTACTGTACACCCAAAGCGCTTTACAATAATGTCGGGATCTCTCCTCAACCACCACTTGGATGATGCGACGGTAGCCACAGTACAACAATGTCAGTGCGCTCATCACACATCAGCATCCTCTTTTCCCCCCAACATAGTTTGAGATTCAAATTATTCTGCCAAACCCTATTAAGTACCACCAAGAACACATCGTGCCCCTTTTTGTAGATGCCTGTGATAAATAGTTTTAGTATTGTTTTGGGTCACCACTTGATGTCCAGTGAAAAAAAAAAAACTGGATCCTGATGCCATCACTGCATTTTGATCCACTGATACTCAAGGAACAAACATATTGCCATTGGACTCATTTCTGTAAAAAAATGATGTCATTACATGAAGTGGAACACAGTGGACATTGAGTACTGCTGATCATCAAGTCTCAAATGATGTGACCAGACCACCATCAAAAGCCTCTTTATATAGAGAGTGATTCTGTGAACCCATCAAAATCACTGTCTTGACTGTCTGTTCCCTGAGATTACAGGCCTTGGGTTTTGATTATATACCACCAAGCACAAGCCGCCAACACACAGCCCCACAAAAATACTCTCAACTAAATTACAGGTGCAAATCCCCAAGGTTTCCTTATAAAAACCTGTAATAATTGACATGTTCGAATCTTTTAGATCAAGTTTAGCAGAAAGGCGAACTTGGGAGGGAGCTTTGTGTTGAATTAGCATATGTCTACACGGCAGATCAAAATCTTTCATTTCAAACGAGAACGGAAAATTCTGTTTTCCCATGATAGCTCTCTTTTCATTTATTAAAAGGCAGCTGACATTTTATGTCCATGCATTGATGCAAAATAAACCTGCTGTTATAATTGCACTCATAATGTCAAAACTCTTTCATCCCTTTCTTTTTTTTTTTTTTTTTGTTGCTATGGCCGATTTTGTTCCCAGCACTTTTTTGAAATCTCGCAGGATGACGGTATCTAATGCAGAGCAAGCATATGTAACTATTCATCATTTTGTTTGAAGCAAATTAGCTCAAAATAAATATTAATAATCTATCATAACTTGTCATAATTAATAATTAATTACAATTAATTATTTAGATCAGTTAATAACATTCATTTAATGTAGAAAAGTTAATATTACCATCAATCAACCTGTTCGTCCCGTGAACACTCAGTGATAATTGTTTTTTTAATTCTAAGAAATGTTCATGTCCAGGTGAGGGAAGTGTCTTTCTTACTGTACAGTACTACAAAGAGCCTATAGTCAAAATCTAGATTGTAAAATAAACTCTGTTACAAGCAGAGAATCAGAACCAAATACCTATTGTGCACAAGTTGTATTAACTAAATCACAAGCATAACTATATCGAAACACAACATACAATCACACATACTTGGGTAAAATGGTAAGTGACAGAATGAAACCGGAAGCAGGAAATGGAACTATGGAAAAAATCCATTTTACTATGAAATAACCATCAGCTTATCATTTTCAGAGCACCTCATTAAATGTATACTTCCATGGACTTTGCAGTGAAAACATTTCGTGAAGTTCGTGAAGAAGGATCTTGATGGTTCCATGAGTCTTAATCGATTTCTTCGGTGTTGAATGAAGAAATGTTGATGAACTTGAATGGTTTGTTTGACTCTGTTCTGGCTAAAGGTTTTCTCTACCTTCATGAGCTGGAGCACAGATAGTGGCTTGCCGGCCCTGGGCCGGAGAGGCCACACTGAGCAACAGGAGGAAGATGGAAGAGCTGATGGTTGGAGTTGCGATATGCTTCTTCTGCATTGAATGAAGAGGTTGTGCCAAACTCCTGATGTTGTCCTTGATTCTGTTGTGGTTGAGAGAGTCCTCTCTCTCCTGAATGAGCACATGGCTGGTTGTGAGTCAAGGCATGTTTGTCCAGTTGTCTATTGGACTACTTGCTTTATCTCAATAAACTCCCCACTGGAAGGGTTTTCAGGACAAATACGGCGGATACAACTCAAGTCACCTTATGAGCTTTTATTGTGCACACATCCACAATAACTT
The DNA here is from genome assembly GCF_051911475.1 of Siphateles boraxobius. Lineage (NCBI taxonomy): Eukaryota > Metazoa > Chordata > Actinopteri > Cypriniformes > Leuciscidae > Siphateles > Siphateles boraxobius. Next base: position 32,022,693 of record NW_027508699.1, read on the forward strand.
CCTCATCCACCAACTCGGTAGCCTACAAGCTACCGCTAAGCTAGTCTGTCAGGTTAACTAGGTTAGGTTAGGTTGTAAACCTGCAATGAAACACTAACACCAAAAATAACTAATAGTTACACAATCATGTGAATTTACATTTTCATCTGAATCACTTGCAATGCTAGTTTACCGTCACTCACCAGCGAGGCGTATCAGTCCTGAACATCAACTAAAATGAAAACTGAAACCTAAAGGCGAAGCGCCTGCGCACTGTAACTAATTGCATACACAGACAAATAGTCTTAACCTAATAAGGATATAACATATACCACGAAATATAACATAAATATACCTTCATTTAGAATAAGTCGGTAAATATGCACACTCATTTTCTCAAATACCCCAGAATATAATAATAACATCCACCACTAGTAACATATATATTTATAATATACCAGTTATACCTACTGGAAAGTTCTACAATGTTGGCATGTTGGCATGTTGCCCTGGGGTCTGGGGCCTGGTGCGGCCCCGCAGGACAGCAACCCGAACGTACAAGAGAAGGCCAAGAGAGGGAAGGGCTTGTGTAGAGGCCATTTATAGCCTGAGAAAGGTCCCACCTTTCAGGGTTGGCTCAACCAATAAGAAAGGGGGAATTTCCAAGCGGGAAATTTATGACTCTGTCTCAAGTGTGGACCTTCTGATATACGGTACATTACTGTACAAAAGTTTGAAGTCAAAGAGATTTTTTTTTTATCAGCAATGATAAATTATATTGTGAGTTTAAAGACATTTATCATGTATAAAAGTTTCAATTTCAAATACATGCTGTCCTTTTGAACTTTCAATTAATCAAAGAATCCCTAAAAGAACAATGTATCACAGTTTCCACATACATGTTAAGCAGCACAACTGATTTTAACATTGATGATAATAAGAAATGTAGCCGGAGCAACTTTTCTCTATTTATGAATATGATGAGACTATGTATGCAATTTCCCCAAAAAACCATCCAGCCCAGTCTAACATATAAACACTAGGCTTACCATAGTGAATCAGGGTAAGACAAAGACAGGTTTTGGAAGAAGGACTGACAATGTATTGACTTCAATATCCTGATATTATCCTATATCTCAATAAGAAAGAGAATGGTAAATTCTCATTTTTTTCAGTAAAACAATAATTTGTAATTTGTTAATTGAAAGGATCTATCCAAACAAACCGTTTCACTAAAACGACAAGACAGGAGAGCATGTTTTGTGCACGGCAAATGTGACTGTAAAATAAGTACTGTTTTGAGAACAGCATTACTAAGAATATATTCTACATAAAGTTAGATGTAGAAAGATCTATGGAAGATCCTGAACTCTAAAGGATCTGTTCACGCCTCCATTATTAGCAAGCTGGTATTTAGTCTCATCAGTGTACCTGTTGAGATGACTGGCATTTCTTCTGTACTGTTCTGTAAAGAGGCTTTGCTTAATGAATCACCCTGATTGTGCTCAGCGTTGGCAAGTCTCGTTAGCAAGATGACGGTGGGCCATTTATGGCTCTGTTTCCACGTCTGTTCCCAACAGTGACTCTTGGATAAAGGTCAGCATCTGTTCCTCATTGAGTAGGTGCTGAAAGAGATCCCACCTCTTTACCTGCTTTGAGCTCTGCTGTCTGACGCTGGGACTTCACGCTTGTCTGGCTCTGATGCTTTGAATAGGCATCAGATTTTCAGAATTTTTCTTTTTTTTCCTTGTTTTTTTTTGGTTTCCTTCTGGAAATATAGAGGCTTCCACATTCAATGTTAGTGAAAAAATATGGAACTAAAAACAGTGTCAGGGACAGCAGGGAAAAGCAATGCTAAATGCAAATGATCAAATGCAACTAACCATATAATTGTGCATAATTAGGTTAACAAAATAAATAAGCTTACTGTTTAAAAGAATGTTTGTCTTATATTTTGTTGGTGACGGTAAAGGTTAGACCCAGTGGCGGATTGAGTGATTTGACAGCCCTAGGCAAAAACAGGCCATTAAAATGATTTCAATGTGAGACAAATATCATCTCCATGATGGCATTACACTGAAAGTGAATGAAATTTCTGTCATAATTACCAACCCTCATGTCGTTCCAATCCCGTAAGACCTTCATTCATCTTTGGAACACAAATTAAGATATTAATTTTCTTACTCATTATTGGCCAGCTCCTCTGTCAACATCACACGTATCCATCATGGTGCTCACGTGAACACGACGGCCAATAGTGAGACGGCGTTCTAACTGGAAGCACTTTCTAAGTAAACAGCGTAAGAGAATGTCGTTGAAGAGAAGATTGTTGTAGTATAAAGTTGTTACTTTTGTTTGTTTTTTACGTGCAAAAAGTATCATCATCGCTTCATAACATTAAGGTCAAACGACTGCTGTCTTTACTACATATCTGGGCTTTGAAAGTTGCAATGACGTTGCGTCTTATGGGTGGTTCAGATACCTCTCGGATTCCATCAAAATTATCTTAATTTGTGTTATGACGATGAACGAAGGTGGAACAATGTGAGGGTGAGTAATTAAACCGTTTTTGGGCGAACCTATCCCTTTAATCCTAAAATATGAAATTTGCCTGACATATAATGTTGCCCCTTTGAAAATGTTTTGCATTTGTTTCAACGTTACACAAATTAAATATATTTGTTTTTACTGGGGATTAAGCCTAAAAAATGACCTTTTTTCTGACCAGAATTTGATTTAGTTGTGATTTTGTTGGTAACAACAAGAAGAAACATTTTACATAGAGTATGTGGAAACAATGAGTGTTTCTATCTGGCTTTCTGTGTTTGAGTTTGTGAAACCAATTAACACTTGTACATTTTGAAACAGATGCTCACAGGGCTAAAATATTTAACATGGCTGATACCCAAGATAAAGTCCCTTGCTTTTTACCACTGAACCTCCATAACTTACAAGTCATCTGTGATTACTAGACATACTTTTTACTTTATTTTCCTTTTTATAAAGACTGCACTAAAAATAAAAAAACGACTTTTTAGCCAATTAAATATTTTAGCACTGAGCTTTATTTATCCACCTTATTTTTCAAAAATTACTGTAATCAGATGAGACCGGAAGCCTCAATACAATCAAGTTACAAAGGCCGCTCTTACATCAAAAATAAAGTGGATATTCACACTAGAAATCAAATTTCCTTGACTTTTTAAGATTTTAGACTGTCCAAATGACTAATTCCCATGTTTTCCCTGTAAAACAGCTAATTTCATTACACCAATAAAAATACTGCCAATTCGGCAGTCAAGCATTCTTCTCACATTATAAAATAACAGGGAATATTTCTTGTTAATGACCAACAGCACATTGTGCTTCACTTAGGCTCATTGTTTAAATATGTCACCTATACGATGTCTAACTGTCTAACACCAGGAGGAGATATCAACGCTTGACAACACTGCCGCTCCACCACTGCTGGTTTACAGCTGCTGTGCTGAAAATAACTTCATGCAGTTCAATGCGAATGTTCGTTTAACAGACATCATGTTCAGATCTTCGATGTTTCATTTGTGATCCCACCAGAACCTTCATACAACAATATCAAAATGTTCAAAGCAACTCAGGTGAATGTTTTATTGTCTCTGAGACTCAGAGATTACAGAAAGAAACTTCCTAGACAAGGACACACACACTCACACACACACACACACACACACACACACACACACACACACACACACACACACACACACACACACACACACACACACACACACAAAGGTGTGTTTTATGGAGACTTTCCACAGACATAATGGTTTTTATATTGTACAAACTATATATTCTATCCCCTTACACTAACCCTACCCCTAAAACCACCCATTACAGAAAACGTATGCATTTTTACATTTTCAAATAAACATCACCATTATCATTTTACAGTAGCTTCTTAATCTTCTTCATCATTTTGTTTCACAGTTCTGTTTGCATGGACCCACAGCGCTTACTGTCTCAAGAAGAAAAACGAGCACAAGAAAAAGAGCAAGGTTCAAAAAGTCTTTGTAGGCTTTTCTTTGAAGAAATCAAAGCTCATTAAGGGTGAGAGGCCCAAGGCTAAGCAATTTCCAGCCTGCTCTCAGTGTGTCCATACGAGCATCCATTACAATACCTGTGGGATAGCACGGCTCATTACCAAAATCTCATTAGCTACACTGAGGCATGTTAGCAACACAATAAAAAGATTTTGGCTCCTGGAATATGATTTTAATTATTCACTGTTTACAATAATAAGCCTTATTTCCCAGAGAGAAATGGCTCTGTGAAGTGAACGGCTGCCTTTTTTGAGAGTGCGCCAAGCAAACAGTGGCACGCTACAAGTTTCCGTCAAGAGCAGGTGAAATAACGACAAGGTTCCCTGAAGCCCCTACGGGATATAAACAAGGGTTAACTCAGACCTCCTCAGCGTCTGTCCCTTGATATTCGCACACTCAACTAATGATACACGCGCATTATGGTTGAAGCCCTTGGGCGTATTTAAATATCCTTGGTATTTATAAGTTGCACCTCCCAGAAGCTATACAAGAGATACTGAGCGCACTGTCATGGGTTTCAGTTGGATAATTCAGTCTGTTTGATTGGATAGCTTCATAATGCCAAAACACTTTTCAGTCAAAGGTGGGTGCGGAGTAAGTGCTCATATATCAGCATTCATTTTTCATTCTTGAACTTTTTACATTTACATTTATTAATTTAGCTGACGCTTTTTTCCAAAGCGACTTACAATTGCTATATATGTCAGAGGTCGCACGCCTCTGGAGCAACCAGGGGTTAAGTGTCTTGCTCAGGGACACATTGGTGTCTCACAGTGGATTCGAACCCGGGTCTCTCACACCAAATCATGTGTCTTATCCACTGTGCCATCACCACCGCCATGCAAATCCATAATACTATAATTGAACTATAATACTGTTTAGCAAAGGGCGAATAATAAGCATCATAAAAAGTTGGATTGAAAAAAAAGGTGAAGGCTATCAGGAAAAAAACAATTCGCCCAGCAGGCCTTTACAAGACTATCCAATATATCACACAAGTAAAACATGGATTTGCAGCCTTATTATTTCAGAAGACAAAGTGACATTACCACAATCAGCAGTCTACAATTTGTTCAGTTCTAAAATCCACCTCCTTTCCAAGCACATCCACTGTATTTATCAGCGTGCAATAGTTGTTAGAGGAACAAACAAAGAGTCCTTAGAGGCAGATTCACTTTGAAAAGCCAAATCGCCGCACGCTGTTATTCTGAAATGCATTGCTTCTGAGGTAAAAACTCAATTTCCTGTAGTTCCACAAACGAGGTCTTCAGTTTTTTATTACAACAGGAAAATATTTTGAGATTCCTTTTGTCTAAAGCCAATTTCCCCGTAAAAGCGATACATGCATAATCACCAAAATAAACAAGTGAAGCATACATACTGTACATACATGTTTAAGCATAAAGGACATTCTAGTATACTAGTGAGAAACGCTACATATCTACATGCCTCTTTTGGAATAATAAACATACACACTGTATTTACTAACAGTAATTGCATTACAGTTTTTACATTGAGCAAACTGAAAAATTAATTTTAATAGTGGCCGGAAGCAAACGTGATATTTACCCACTGTATCTCAAATACAGTGGATTTATTTAATGCTTATGAGTAATACTTAATAGTTTTCACCTTTAATATTATATCAATTCATGAAGCCTTGTGGGGAATGATATGTGTTTCAAGCTGTTATAATGATTTGAAATTATTTAAATCCTTTTGAACCACAGCCTTTAAATAGAGTAGATACTTTAATGAGATCATATTCATGACATATTTTAGATTCATGGCTGTGAATTAGTCTTAGATATCATTTTATTTAATCACAATTTCAGTCAGCTAAACTGAAACCATAGCCATGATCAAACATTTTATGGTAGCTGACAGAGATAGCGTTTGCATCTGTTATACAATTATATTTATGGGTTGTTGATTTTAAAGCAAAAAACTTTAGACAGTATAAGAAACTCAGTGATCAAAGTGATCAAAAATAAGTTGCTGCCTTGAATTTTTAAGTACAATCAACTTGGATGTTTAAATAATTTCACTTTAATTTAAGTAATGCAACTTAAATGACATTAAACTGACTGCAAATTGCTTAACTTAGTTTGATGAGTTAAACCAATATAAAAACATATGTTGTTATAACTTATTGATCATCAACTTTTTTTACCGTGTACAAAATCAAAATTGTTTTTTTTTTTTTGTTTGTTTTTTATTTTGTTAAAGTGAGTCTTAAGTGTTAGAGTATATTTTTTTCAGCGACAGAGTGAATTATGTCACTCTAGCTTGTATGTATTCAAATACATTGAGTGTCTCACAATAGAGAGCAACAGTGATATCAGTTTTATGTTCTGTTTTCATGGACTTTTAGGGGCCGTTTACTGTTATCGCCAGTATAATTTTGTGTTTTCACGCCCTCAAAACGCTGTTGTCGTGTAAATAAACAGCCATTTGTATAACGCTGTAAATGGCCCCTTTATTTATGTGTGGTTTCCTTATCTCATGTGTACTCCAAAAAATCTCCTGCATTCTTGAGTTTATTATTAAAGACTATTTAAAGAGTATTCCCTCTTTATATGTGTTGCATACCACAACTGTGACAATTGACTACACGCATTTTCTCTATATGGTTTTAAAATAATTATTGTATTTGAAAATCAGATGTTTGTTTCTTTTTAACTGAAGTTGAAATCACATACAATCTCTTCAAAAACCTCAGAGTTCCCGCTAGATCTGTCTTGAAGACTTATCATTAAACGTCATGTTCTCTATGGAGAAAAATAATGGGATTTTTTTCATCTTGAACCCTACTGTTATGCTCCGTTGACCCCGGTCTCCCTTACCTATCATGGATTTTGCAGGCTAGTCTTCATAAGCCTTGGATCTCATGAAGAACCACAATCAGCCTGTTTAATTCTGACAGCTGAGTACTGATGACTCGGGCTGGGCTTTGTGTTGAAAAGTGGAGGCCTGTTAATGCAAAACACTAATCTGTGCACAATCCTGCCCCAATCAATCTGGGGAAAATCAGCAGTAATGATTAATGCAGGCCTCTTCATGTAGAAAACAGGAATGTCGAAAGCTATCTCTTACCATCAAGCATCAGTGATTGCCGAAGAAACATTACTGCAAGACAAAAACAAAGAATTCAAGGATGGACCCAAGCAATATCTAGATTGCCCAACCACACACAAAACAAATTCTCAAATGCATAGCAACACCTTGATAACAATCCACATGCCATAAGATTTTGCATGGACACACAACACTCATTTTTCCTCCAGAAAATATAAAAATGTAGTTGTATTCTACTTGTATTGATAAACCACTAATATTGCAACTGATAGTGAAGACCACCAAACCATCGGGTGGTGATGGCGCAGTGGATAAGCCTTTGGTGTGAGAGACCTGGGTTCGAATCCACTGTGAGCAAGACACTTTACCCCTAGTTGCTCCAGAGGCGTGCGACCTCTGACCTATCTAGCAATTGTAAGTTCGCTTTGGATAAAAGCTTCAGCTAAGTGAATAAATGTAAATGTAACCCAAGTCGAGACCAAGGCCGGAGTGTGTTGAGACCAAGACTTTGAGGGGTTGAGACAAGACAAGACCGAGACCAAGGGAGGGCGAAACCGAGTCAAGACCAAGTCCAGACCAGCACACCTCAAATTAATCTGAAAGATCCATAAATAATGCTTGAGTCTTATTATGTAATCAATAAAAACAATTTGAATAATAAGATAGTATATAGAGCTGTTACCAATTAAATGAAATCACTAAAAACAATATTCCTTTTTTGATGGCGCACAGAAGTTGCATCTGATTCGTTACAATTAAATGCATAAATATTTTTGAGATTAATGTTTTAAAAATAACATTTTGTATATAGAAATATGGAAAAAATAAAACCCAGAGTTCTTTCAGTCTGAGACCGAGGCAAGACCGAGAACAAATGCTGTTGAGACTGAGACAAGACCAAGACCTTCAAAAAAAATAGTCTCAAGACCGTTCTCGAGCTATTGAGCTATACATTAGCTACTGAGTTAATAATTCTAGTTTGACTGATCTAACATATAATATGTAGCACATGCATAATAAAAGCAAATAAAATATTAAATAAAATATTAGTTTTGTTTGATTACTGCGTATACATTTTCAGATGCATTTCTGTACACCTAGAGTTATACATATTCTGTATATGTATATAGAATATTCTTGTATTTTCATTTATCCACCACTATTCCCCATGTTGTTACATTTGACTTCTTTAAAACACATTTATTTTTACTTCAGCTGCTTATTTTTCAGCCCTCAATTCATTTTTGTTTTCAGGTTTATTGCAGTGTTGATTATGCATTTATTTTTTTTAGCTGACAGTTAAATTGCTTTTTTTACATACTGTGATGAAAAAGATGAGATGAATTATGATTCTCTCCAAATCAAGAATTGGAAATGAGCTATTTTCTCTTACACAGAAGATGCTGTTAAGTATAACTGTTATGCTTCACTTAACTGTAATGTATGTCAAGTTAATGTGGCATTGCAAAGGATTTGCTAAATACAATGTAGTGCATCTTGAATGGTTTTTGCTGAATATTTTTTTATGCATGTTTCACTCACATATATCGGCGGGAGTATGACATTGATACTTTGATGTCTTCAAAACAACATACAACAATATATTTCCCCGCAGGGAAAATTAACTTATTGCTCTTGTCAATTGGCTAAGTCTTGATTTGATGCTGCAGTCAACCTGGAATTAATATTGACCTTATTTACTTTCTTAATACCTGTTTCGGATATATTTGTGCAAACTACTGTACATTCAAACTACATTTCATATGAGAAAGAAATAAAAGAGAGAAAGAAATAAAAGAAAGAAAGAAAGAAAGAAAGAAAGAAAGAAAGAAAGAAAGAAAGAAAGAAAGAAAGAAAGAAAGAAAGAAAGAAAGAAAGAAAGAAAGAAAGAAAGAAAGAAAGAAATCAGCAGACAGGGAAAATATAAGTCAATTTAATTGGTCCATTTAGAGATTTGGGCACAAACATTCACTTTAATATAATACAATCTTAACACTATTTCACTGTCAGCATTGACCAGAAGGGGTTAATTTGACCATGCTCCCAAGTCAAACTTTGACCTCTGGATTGCACACAGATATATCTTCTAGTATTTCGACAGAAACCCCTCACAAAGCTTTGAAAATATTTGATGGAAGTATAGAGGTTTAAAGGGGAATCTGCAGGGGAACCACTGCTGAGGATCTCCAACACTTCAACTGCTGGTCATCTGTTTTGATTGGCACATGTGTTGGGAGAGATTGTATTTTGTGCACTTTTTAGCTATTCCTTTCACTTATTTCAGTAGGATTACATGTGTAACATATCTTCTGTCAAGGAGTCTGGAGCGCCTCTGCGGAGGTCAGACTTGTGACACATAATACTGTAGGTCTCAGCAGATTTACATTGGTCAGGCTTCCCAGTCGCTGCATCTTCTCCGTCTTACAGAGGGCTATTACACCAGCTATTAAACTTCTGCAATCAATGCAGGTGTTCTATGCATCTACTGCAGGTTTTGTAGACTTTATGCTAAAAAATAAATAAAATCGGTAACACTTTATTTTACAGTGTCCTTGTTACATATGTTACATGTACTTACTATAGTAATAACAGTTAATTATGCATAGTTACATGCAACTAACCCTAAACCAAATCCTAATCCTACACAAACACTATAGTTAGTACATGTAGTTAATTAATTACACTGTACTTAAATATATAATTACACTGTAACTATGACACATTAACAAATCTCCCATTAACTTACAATGATATAATGTTCAGCATTCACAATCTAACCAGCAATGATGATGTCACTGTAATATTTGCATAATTGAATTAATTTCTTACATTTATTTGCATATATTTTAAATGCATTTTCAGGAGTCACTACTTCAGTCTTTCGAGTCAAGCAGTCTTAAAGAAATCATTCCGATATGATAATTTTGTGCTCAATTATTAATTATCAATGTTGGAAACCGCTGTTGCTCCTAAATACTTTTTGTGGAAACTGTGATCATTTTTTCCCCAGAGTTCTTTGATGAATAGAAATGAATGAGCAACACTTATTTGAAGTAGAATATATGTTTAACATTATGAATGGTTTTACTGTCTCTTTTGATCAATTTAATTGGCCCCTGCTCAAGAAAATAATTCTTTTTTTTTTTTTTACCCCAAACTTTTGCATCAGTTTCCACAAAAAATATGATGGAGCAAAAACAGTTTTCAACACTGACAATAATTTGAAATTTTTCTTGAGCATCAAAACAGCATATTAGAATGATTTCTGAAGGATTATGTGAAACTGAATCCTGGAGTAATGATCCTAAAAATGAGGGAATCATCAAGAGATTAAATTACATTTTAATATTCAAACAGAAAATAGTTATTTTAAATTGTAATAATATATCTCATTATTATTATAAATGCAGCCCTGGTGAGCAAAAAAGATTATTCCATAATTATTCCAGACTTTTGACCGATAGTGTATGTGTCCATCTACAGTTGCAAAGCCAGTGTTGCAATGATTCCGAATGCAGAACTAAAGCCTGAAACAAACTTATCTTAAACTTAAAACATGATTATTTTGCATGCACTGATAGTTCCTTCAGGAAATGCAATATGTTGTACAGTTTTTCTCACAGTAAAACTTCAAACTGATTGTGGAAATCTGCCCCATGCTGGTCCACGCAGTGTGGTGAAATTTAAAAGTGCTCACGCTCTGGTCTGTAATTATTCCTCCAGGAGTTTCCGCCAAATGCGAACTTTCATGACACAAAAGGAGCCTGCATTAGATGTAGTTCAGCCCCCGAAGAACCAGCTGAATATGAGAGAAAGGAAGCATGTGACAGACGCGAGGGCACAGCAGTGGTGTGGTGGTCAGGAGGGGGGAGGGGTGAGGTTGGGTTATCATTTTATGAGTAATCAAATTCAAAAAAGTACTGGCTGCCTACAATCTCAGATAAATTAGCTTAAAAGCAAAAATGGTTGCTCTCAAGTCACAGGAGCTCCTTAGGCTAGAATACCTGGTCAAGTGTTCGTGGTACTGTCGTCCCCAAATAATTGTAAGCATGGAGAAAATTCAGGAGACCTAATGAGGCAAATTAGATCTAATTCATGCTCACGCACCCGCAAAAAACCTTTTACTCTTCCAGTGCAGTCCGTTCATGTAATCTGTGCAGATGGTGAGACGAACATAAATAATGGACTACCCTGAGAGGTTACAGACCAGTGTCCCGCAGGGAGGGTCATGTGACTGCTTTGTGATTCCAGTTTTCCCTGCAGGTATAAGCGAGTTGTTCTGCAGGTATCAAGCAAGTTGTTCTGTTTAACCACCGTCAACACCTAGTAGCAACCATATATGCTTTAACTGCCACTTAACCGCCATCTTACAAACCACATAGCAACATACTGGAAACTACCCGCAACACCCATGTATGTATGTATGTATGTATGTATGTATGTCTGCACTGTGAAAAGTGATTTCACCAAGTACCACATGTTCCTGGATCAACATTGTTGTTGATCCTGGATCAACTTTCCAATTAACCATTCAGATTTGAGGGACAAGTTTACAGTTTATGTCAAGTTTAGGCTTAGAACCAAGGTGAAGTACTTAAACATCAGTGTCATTCACCTATCATTACCCTCTGATTTTAGAGAAAAGCTATGGGTAGGGTTAGGTTTAGGGGTAGGGAATGGGTAAGGACTACATTTTGGGACAGGAATGTTGATCCAGGATCAACAAAATATGTTGATCCAGGACCATGTCTTACTTGGCAAAATCCATGTATGCACATATGTATGTAGGGTGGTAAATGTTTTGTTAGTCAGCGATAGATAGATAGATAGATAGATAGATAGATAGATAGATAGATAGATAGATAGATAGATAGATAGATAGATAGATAGATAGATAGATAGATAGATAGATAGATAGATAGATAGATAGATAGATATTTTAATATATAATATACATATATAAGATTTTAATCATTTTAATAATTAATTCATACAATTCGAAATTAAATGCAACTCTGTCCAAACAGTGTGGCTTTTTAATCAATCTTGCATGTGAACCATTGAACAGTGTGGGGGGAAGCAGATAATTATTAGCAAATTAGGCTAATTTTTTAATTATGGTGCATTTTCACCAACTTCTGCTAGAAGCATTAAAACCAGGGCTTCACTGTGCAATAGTTTTTGCATATGCTATTAAAACAATTACAATATTGGGAGACTCATTTTAACCCATTGGCACATTTGGAATAGTTTTTTTATTCCTGCCAAGCACCTACTAGCATTGCTTAAAAAGCATGTGCGATGATGTCTACTTTGGTGGCTTTAGTACGCTCAAACTTAAGCAAAACAAAGAAGACCATAAAAATAGTCCTCCAAACCACATCTTATGAAAAAAAAAATATATGACTCACACGATCTTAAAACATTAGGTTGAACCAACAAAGGTCAGATACGTTGCACACTTTTACTTTTTACAGTGTGTCAACATGACTGTAACTATGAGCTATTCGTTCAGTCACAGATGGGGAAACAAGACACTAAACACAAAGACAGTCCATCAAAGGAAATGCTCTTTTAATGGCAGCTAAAGTGTTAGAATTAATCTTCCAGAAGGAGATCAAGCTGAACTTCTATCCTCTGTCTGTTCACTGTGATCTTTGATCAATAAGGAAACCCTGCTGATCTCGTGCAATGCTGTGAACTGTGCTACCTATTCACATCGCCATAGAAAGGATCAGCTAATTTAATGTGTTAAATACCCTACAGCAAACACAGGCGTTTTGATGTTAACCAAGGTGGTCTATAATACCTGGAGAAAGCTACTCATTACCATTCATCTCACTGAAAGCTGCTGAACAGGAACAAGATGCCATATGAAGGAAATTACACAGTACCACATAAAAAGCTGACTCAAAAAAGCAGCAGACATTTTTTAAATGTGTAAAACTATTGGACGTATTTTAAAGAGTCAATGCCGCTGTAACGATCACCAGTTTGAGTGGCCGGGATAACCATCAGAGGGCACTCCAACCCGGACAATCACCACACATCCACAAACTACATTTCCCATAATCCTTTGCCCAGACTAATCAGCCATGATCACATCCACCTGTATGTCATTACCTTGTTTAGCTCACCCAGACAGTATAAGCCTGGTTTTCACATTCATTCAATGCAAAGTCTTGTTTAGTGTTTGTACTGCAATTCTGAGCGTGTTTGAGTCCTGTTTCTCCCGTGTTCTGGTTCTCTTGATTCTCTGCCTGTTCCCTCAAATTTCTCTAGTTGCCTTAGGCCTTTTCTGTTATTGTTTGGATTGCTTGTTTGTATATGACCCTTGCCTGCAGAGCCGGCCCGAGCCTTTTGGGGGCCCTAAGCAGAATTTGATTTTGGGGCCCCCTCCCACTACGCGAAGTCACCTGTGCTTGACAATTATTGACACAAATGTCACGCAATAATGATACATTATAAATGAATACAGTGAGGTTATGTATTAATACAGAATAAATACTAAATAAAAAATAGATGCCTACTTAAATAAAAAAGTTGAAACTTTTACTTTACTCTTTTACTAACTCATTGAAACTTCTTAAAACAAACTGTCTCAAAACGTATATAAAATAAATTATTTGCAAAAAATAATGACAAAACTGAGAAATCAGAAACATAATAAGAACAAGGGTTCAACAATGACAATTATTGTTGAAAACTGTAAAAATATTATTATTATTTCTCTACTGTCTCAATACAGTGTAACTGTCCTCAAAATCTTTTTTATTATTATTATTGTAACAGACTTTGTTGGATTGTACATGACAGAATCCAACAAAGTCTGTTACTATAATACCGGTAATGTACTGGCGCTCGTTGTATGTGTGAATGCAATATATTTTTTCCCTCGGGGCTTGCCGTAGATAGGAATTGGTCGTGCACACTTGGTACTGGAGTGTCGCAGGTTTTAGGAGTTAGTGATCTGATGTGTGGTATAATAAAGTGGAGAAGAGTTCAAACTGCTATGTTTATTATTTATTCAAACTGCTAACCTTACACCAAGAAGGTTAAGTTCCCCTGCGGCTATTTTCTCCAACTTAAACCGATACCGTGACTATGCGCAGTTGCGCACGAATTGTCTATGCACTCGCGAGGTGTCTAGATTATGCGCATGACTTAAACGCTGGCAGACACAGCAGCAGTTGTTGGCAGGTATATTGATCATGAAATCAGAATTTTCTTGTCTTGAATTATTCATTCATATTCATTCATTCATTTATGTCACTTGTTTAAGTCATCTAAAAAAAAAAAAAAAATTAAACTCGATTGGGGGGCCCCTTGGTGGCCAGGGGGCCCCAAGCAGCCGCTTAGTTCGCTTATGCATCGGGCCAGCCCTGCTTGCCTGGATTTGGATTACGTCTTTGGATTACCCTGTTCAATAAATACTGCGTTTGGATCCTCAACCTTTTCTCAGTGCAGTTTGTGACAGCCGCGGACTTAACATACTTTTAAAAATCCAACATTTAGTTGATCATGATCAGTTTTGGGTAAAGTTACCTTCAAAAGTAATGTGTTACAGTATTGTGTTACTCTAAAGAAGTAACTAATGGCATTAGTTACTTTTTTATGGTGTTATGCATTTTATGCGTTCATTTTTCTAACTTGGGATTGCTTATTTGTTTTTTTATTTATAATTAAAAAGTTATATTTTTGGCAAATGTTAATTTCCTTTAACACCAAAAGTGAGCTGAATATTAAATGCAAATTCATGCCAGTACAAGTAGAGGGCTTAAACAAACTTTTCAGCTGTGTTGGCATTCTGTATTGCAGAAGAATAGGATGAAGGAGACTTAAAACGCAAATGTAATGTTTATCTAAAATAATTGTTGCTTATTTGTATGATCAAGTTGTTTCATCAAAGGTCGGGAGCAAAGACATTGGTTTATAAAGTATAATTTAAAATTTGTAATTATTGCAGGTTTGCGTAATATTCTTAGTTTGCATTTCACTTATTGTATTACTTTTGAGGAATACTGAATCTGTTTTGTGCCAGTGAGATGAGTAAAGGCATATTCACATTTAGTCTAGAACTACAATAACATGTTTACACACCACACGTCTGGACTTACTCACGATTTCTCTCAGGGGGACAGAAGAGCTGTCAGTCAATAAATGGAAGAACACAGTAATTTTAAAAATTAACTAAGATATTTTGTTGTAAATTTAAAAGTAATGCGCTACTTTACTAGTTACTTGAAAAAAGTGATCTGATTACCGTAAAACTACAAGTAATAGCCCGGGCTTTTATTTTCCCAAATCGTCGAACTGCACCGGCTTGTATCTGAGACAGGCGTCTATATGAGACAGGCCTTTATAATTTAGTGTTGAGATGTTGTTCCTAGAGTCTCTAATCTCTAAAAATCTCCAAATGCTCCACGTGAAACTACTGTCTTCCGACCTTTTACTATTGTGTCAATTGATTTTGATTAATTTGCGCGAGAAGAGAGAGCAAGACAGCGCTCGTGTTGTTTGGAGACGTGAGAGTGCGCACGTGCGGCCGGGGCTCTCTCTCTCTCTCTCTCTCTCTCTCTCTCTCTGCTCGTTTGCACCCTGTCAAGTGCAGCAGTCATTCTATTCTACATCACTCACCGATCAAAAAAAGGCTTTGGCGGGACACAAATTTGCTTTGGCGGCCGCCAAAAAGCGGACAATCTGACGGGTTTTAGAAGATTAAATACAACCCGAAACTAGAAAACAGACCCGGCCTCTATTTGAGACCGGCCTTTATTTACCCAAACCTGTTGCCACATCAGGCGTGTAAAAGAGACAGGCGTCTACTTGGGACTCTGCTATTATTTGAAGTTTTACGGTACATACCTCACGTTAGTTGTAATGCATTACACCCAACACTGATTGAGATAAGCGCTTATTGTCACAGTCGTAAACATGACCGCTTTCTTCTTCCATGCTGGGGTTTGGCATCACTACGGCTTTGTTTCCAGGTGGACCATTAAATAACATGACACACACGTCTCCCAGAAATCCTGTAGAATTCAAGCAATCAGATTACGAAACTCTTATCCATCGCCTTATCCATCAGAAGTTCAGCCAACGGTCCTTGTGCATGACGTCTGAGGCTGAGACTAATGTCTACGTATGTAGTTCATAACAGAGTTGGTATTCACTATTCACTATTGGTATTCATCTAGCAACAAATGCAAATTTTACTCATCAGGACGAGACCTCTGAATAAAGTAAGGAGGAAAGAAGTCCAGTGTGGAAAAGAAAGTGCAGATATTTGCATAATGGGCAGCTTGCCATTTAAAAAGCAAACAATATTGGTTTGAATGTTTCAGGTTCAACCCACCGACTGAGGAAAAGGGCAGTTTGCAGAGTGCTAATGAGCATGCAGTTCACTGACGCAAATGTCCTTCTCACACCTTTAGACTTAGTCATATAAAACAGTCATTTGAATGTGCATGCAAGCCTATTTTACACATCCTAGTTAAATATTACACCAACTCACATGTATACTTCTTTGGGGTACTGACTAAAAGCATAATTTCACAAGCCCCCTGGCAACCTGACATTTTACCTGTGAACTAACGGGTTTCTTCATGCAGGCAGGAGTCTGTTGTTTCTCTTGATTTGAATGGACCAGCACACATTCTGGACTCCCAAAAAGCTATTGATTGAATATACTAATACTTCACATCTACCTGAGTTAAATGCAGCAAATGGTTGCCTTTGAGAACTACTTCAGTTTCATCAATAAAAAAAAAAGTTTTTTTATATTTCATAACACTTTGAGTCACTGGGACTATTTATGGATTTCTATGTGGACTCCATTTTAACACATGTTTAACAAATATTTCATGCCTGATGAAGGTCGTGAGACCGAAACGTTGCTCATAAAATTGTTATACTCATTTGCAAGTCTACGGGAGTTCCTTGTTTTTTGTAGATTTTTTGACCTACTTATTTGGTCTTTTTTTCCCACGCACCTATCACCTGCAGGTGTGCGATGGTGTTTGCTAATTAACACATTTTTCTGTAAAATTGGATGGCATGTTTTAGTGTCAGTATTTTTTTTTTTTATTGATGATAGCTAAAATATGGGGTCAGTAATATTTTTTAAGGGGGTCACGACATGAGAAATCAAATTTGCCTTGATCTATTTTACATATAAAAGGTCTTTGTACCATAAAAACATCCTGCAAATATCATAACTTAAAGCGTTCTCCTCATTATGAACAAAGCATTTATTTAATCAAGCTCCAACGGCTTGTTTTTATATTATGGGATTTGTGAAATCACACGGGCAAATACATTCACATATTACTGCCTCCAGAGCAAGACATCAACAAGTAGTTATACATCATCGCAACATAGCCCCCGCCCACTGGCGTTCAGTCGCTTAAAGGGATAGTTCACCCAAAAATGAAAATGAGCATGATTTACTCACCCTCAAGTGATGTTTTTCTTAAACAAATGCATCGCTTTGCTTCCGAAGGCCTTTATTAACCCATCAGAGCCGTGTGGAGCACTTTTATGATGGATAGATGCACTTTTATGAACTTCAAAACATAAACGGCCATTCACTGACATTTTAAAGCTTGGACAAGCCAGGACTTTTTCTAATATAACTCTGATTGTATTCGTCTGAAAGAAGAATGTCATGCACCTAGGATGACTTGCACTGTAAAAAATTGCAAGATTATACAAAAAATCTTTGTACAAATTTCCCCTAGCTTTTTCTTGTTGACTCATCTTTTGTAAATAACAGTTATATGAACTGAAAACACACACACACACACACACACACACACACACACACACACACACACACACACACACACACACACACACACACACACACACACACACACACACACACACAAAAAAAAAACTTTAGTTGAGTCAACATGAAATTATTTGTTTTCTGGAGGGGTGTAACTATTCTGTGACAAATCTTTTGTAGTTGAGCCAATTCAGCATTTTTTTGTCTATTGGAAGAATAAGTTCTTAAGAATTAACAGGTTTAGATGTTAATTTTTTTATTGAAAATCATTTGGTCACCATTTTCCATGTTTCCTTTGGTTGGTCAGTTTGACTCTTGGCTTTTTGTGTGAGTTTGTGGTCTTTGTAACAGTGTTTAGAAAAGAAAAAAAAAACATAATTTGTCGCTAAGTGTAACGTAGTGCGGTTGAAGCAGAGATGAGGCTGGATCCAAGTGCAGCACACACTTTATTTAACAAACTACAAACTAAACAGACTGGATACAGGACTCAGGAACAGGATTCAAGAACAGGAACAAACCAACACGAGCATTAAGAGTCAAACATTAAATAAGAACTCACAAAGATGAGGCTAAAACACATGGCTTAAATAATCAGAGACAAACGAGCTAGACAAGATAACAAGGGGGCGTGGTTAATGGGAAACACCTGGGATAACTAATAGACAAGGAACCACTGAACATGACAAGACACAAAACCCACACCGTGACACTAAGAAAGAAAGAAACCAAGATGATCAAGTTTCCAGCCTCATAAACGTCTCGGTTACATATGTAACCCTCGTTCCCTGAGTAGGGAACGGAGACGTTACGTCGGATGACGACGAATGGGGGTTTCGCCTAGAAAGCCAATCATCTTCGTGTATTATAAAACGAGCCAATGGCGATGAAATGCCATGGGTCTGCGGAATTTGCATAGCGTAACTCCGCCCCACCTCGTGGGTATAAAAGGAGGACGCTCGGCAACATGCAGATATGTCTTCGCTGAGGAGCCGAGACTGAACTCAGGCGTCTACCCAGCGGTACAGCGGAAGTGGCAGGGAGACGTAACGTCTCCGTTCCCTACTCAGGGAACGAGGGTTACATATGTAACCGAGACGTTCCCTTTCGTAGTCACTCCGAGTTACGTCGGATGACGACGAATGGGGGTCCCCGTGAAATCACGCCACCTTCACAGCTGTCTTCCAGTGCCCTGCGAAAAGTCTGATCCCCCTGTCGTGATACTGGCACAGACGAAGGAGTCCTACTTAACACAGGAATACCAAGGTACACTGGGAAGCATATCTCAGAGGAGATATGCCGCAGCATGCCTACCCGTAGGGAGGACTTAAGATACACATATGGCCGGAGGGCTACATATGGAGGAACACTGGAGTGACCAGCCCGAGGGGTGGCAACTTTCAACTCCAGGAGGGCAAGATGGCTTGCCAAGGGAAAGACACATGCTCAAGGAGGCTTACAGTGGAAATACACATGTGGGGGTTACTCAGGGAGGAACCATGCACACGGAGGCACCTAGCCGACGCCCAGGCAATAGACACTGGCGCCAGCATCAACAGTGCTGGAGGAACTCAGGGCTTCAGAGAGGAAGGCTCACCTGAGGAATAATCGCACGTATCCAGTCCGTGGAGTGGAAAGGCGAGCAAGCGAAGACACCTGAGCGGGTCCAGTACTAGCTGACTGAAGCGAGTACACGAGAGGACACAGGCTCCACTCGGAGATTATAGAATCTGGCGAATGTGTTGGGTGTCGCCCAGCCTGCAGCTCTACAAATGTCTGCCAGCGAGGCGCCATGCGCTAGAGCCCAAGAGGAAGCCACACTCCGGGTGGAGTGGGCTGTCACACCAAGGGGGCACGGTCGGCCTTGCTGTTGGTAAGCCAAAGCAATGGCGTCCACTATCCAGTGAGACAACCTCTGCTTTGAGAGAGCCTTTCCCTTCAGTCTCCCACCATAACAGACAAAGAGCTGGTCTGAGGTCCTGAAACACTGCGTTCTGTCTACGTAAGCGCGGAGAGCGCGTACTGGACAGAGCAGTGCCAAGGCTGGGTCTGCCTCCTCCCGGGGCAGCGCTTGCAGGTTCACCACCTGGTCCCGGAAGGGAGTGGTGGGAACCTTGGGCACATATCCAGGCCGGGGTCTCAGGATCACGTGAGAGTGACCGGGCCCGAATTCCAGGCACGCTTCGTCAACGGAGAATGCGTGCAGGTCCCCTACCCTCTTGATGGAGGCCAATGCAACCAGGAGCGCTGTCTTCATAGACAGGAACTTAAGCTCCACTGATTGCAGAGGCTCAAAGGGAGCCCTCTGCAGGGCATTTAAGACCACTGAGAGGTCCCAAGAGGGAACGAGAGGAGGACGAGGAGGATTTAGTCTCCTCGCTCCTCTCAGGAACCTGACGATCAGGTCGTGCTTCCCCAGAGACTTACCTTGAACTGCTTCGTGATATGCGGCGATAGCGGCCACATACACCTTCAGGGTGGAGGGAGACAGCCTTCGCTCCAACCCCTCTTGCAGGAAGGAAAGCACGACAGAGATCGAGCACCTCCTGGGGTCTTCTCGACGAGAAGAGCACCAGTTGACGAAGAGGTTCCACTTCAACGCATAGACATGCCTCGTGGACGATGCTCTAGCGGAAGTGATGGTAGCCGCCACCGCTGGTGGCAGGGTACTCAAACCTGCCTCGTCCCGTCCAGGAGCCACACGTGGAGCCTCCAGAGATCGGGTCGAGGGTGCCAAAGGGTGCCCCGTCTCTGAGAAAGGAGATCCTTCCTCAGAGGAATTGGCCAAGGAGGTGCTGTCGCGAGGAGCACCAGTTCGGAGAACCAGGTCCGGGTGGGCCAATACGGCGCAACCAGAATGAGCTGCTCCTCGTCCTCCTTGATCTTGCACAAGGTCTGTGCGAGAAGGCTCACTGGGGGAAACGCATACTTGCGTAGGCCCCGCGGCCAGCTGTGCGCCAGTGCATCCGTGCCGAGAGAGCCCTCGGTCAGGGGATAGAACAGGGCGCAATGGGTCGAGTCGTGAGAGGCAAACAGATCTATCTGTGCGTCCCCGAACTGGTCCCAAATCAGCTGAACCGACTGGGGATGGAGTCTCCATTCGCCGGAGATGGGCCGAAACCGTGACAGCTCGTCGGCTGCAAAGTTCCGATCTCCCGGAATGTAGATAGCACGAAGGGACCTCAGGTGCTTCTGACTCCATAAGAGGAGGTGGCGTGCGAGTTGCGACATACGGCGGGAGCGTAGACCACCCTGACGGTTGATATACGCTACAGTCGCGGTATTGTCTGAACGGACTAGTACGTGTTGACCCCTGAGCAACGTGAGGAAACGGTGCAGGGCAAGGCGTACTGCCAGCAACTCGAGGCAATTGACGTGCAAAAGGCGCTGGGGTCCTGTCCAGGAGCCCGCGGCAGCATGTCCGTTGCACATGGCGCCCCAACCCGTGGAAGAGGCATCTGTGGAGACAACAACATGCCTGGAAACTCGTTCTAGGGGAACTCCGGCCCGTAGAAAGCTGAGGTTCCTCCACGGAGTGAAGGACTGACGGCAGGTCGGAGTCACTGGGACTCGGAACGTGCCGTGATGCCATGCCCACCTCGGGACTCGATCGCGAAGCCACAGCTGAAGCGGTCTCATATGAAGCAATCCGAGCGGCGTTGCTGCGGCTGCGGATGCCATATGCCCCAGGAGCCTCTGAAACAATTTCAGTGGGACCGCACTCTTGCCATCGAACTGTCGAAGGCAAGTCAGCAGCGAGTGTGCGCGCTCGCTCGTAAGCTGCGCGGACATGGCGACCGAGTCGATCTCCATACCGAGAAAAGAGATCCTCTGCACGGGGCAGAGTTTGCTCTTCTCCCAGTTGACCCGAAGGCCCAGACGGGCTAGGTGCCGAAGCACAAGATCCCTGTGTTCGCAAACCTGGTCTCGAGAGTGAGCTAGGATCAGCCAGTCGTCGAGATAGTTCAGGATGCGAACCCCGTGTTCCCGAAGGGGAACAAGGGCAGCCTCGACGATCTTCGTGAAGACGCGAGGAGACAGGGCTAGCCCGAAGGGGAGAACCGCGTACTGGTATGCCTGCCCCTCGAAAGCAAACCGTAGGAACGGTCTGTGTCGAGGTAAGATGGAGACATGAAAGTAGGCGTCCTTCAGGTCTATGGCTGCAAACCAATCCCGTGGCCGCACACCTTCGAAAATGCGTTTGGCCGTGAGCATCTTGAACGGCAGCCTGTGAAGGGAGCGGTTCAAGACGCGCAGATCCAGGATCGGCCGTAACCCACCGGATTTCTTGGGGACAATGAAGTACGGGCTGTAAAACCCTGACCTCATCTCGGCTGGAGGGACAGTCTCGATTGCACCCTTCGCCAGCAGGGTAGCAACCTCCGCTCTCATGATAGGGGCATTGCCACCGACCATAGTGAAGCGAACTCCCCTGAAGCGGGGAGGAGACCGTGCGAACTGAATCGCATAGCCGAGCCTGATAGTTCTGGCGACCCAGCGAGAAAGGCTGGGAAGCTCCAACCAAGCTGTCAGATACTGAACCAGCGGGGTCATACGAACCACAGGCGTCCCCCCGGAGGGGCAGCGAAGCGGAGTGACCAGCCCAGGCGAGGGTGGCAAAGCGGCCCGGAGCGGGGGCGCGGTCATGCTCCGCGTCCTGACAGAGGAGACCAGGGAAGGACCAGCGTTCCACGGGGGTCTGCTCTGCCAGGGGTCTGGCGATAGAGGGGGACGAGAGTGGTGAGGTCCGGAGACGGCACACACTGTCGCCCGCACCCTCCGGGACAGAGGGGGACGGGAGTGGCGAGGCCCGGAGGCGGCACACACTGCGGTCCGAGAACTCTGTGACAGAGGGGGATGAGAGCGGCGAGGCCCGGGGGCGTCGCGCACTGTCAACCGGCTCTGTGTGCTCAGTGATGGGTGTATTGATTCTTTCTTTGACCATAATAGGGTACTGCCCACCCGTGGGTGGGCAGCGGGAGAACAAAAGATTCTCCCCCGGCCCTCCGCCGGGGGAAGGAGGGGGCCTGCAACCACCTCCTGGGAAAAAACCGACACCATCACTGAGCAGCCCGTCTCAGGAGCGCCGCTTAGCCTGGCGTTTAGCGGGGCGCGGGGCTGGAGAGGGCTGTGGCGCCTTCCTGCGGCCTCCTCCACGACGCGGCCCGGGTGAAGGCTGCTGCTGGGGCCGTGCGGGAGGGGAGGGAGCCACAGGAGGGCGCCCTCGGCGGCGAGCAGTCTGAGGTGTCTGTACCGACGGCTGGGTGGAGGCAGCAGCAGGCCGTCGGGGCAGAATATGTTTAATCGCCTCAGACTGCTTCTGTGCGGTTGAGAACTGCTGGGCAAAGTCCTCAACCGCTCCGCCGAAGAGGCCGGCCTGGGATATGGGGGCGTCGAGCAGACGGGTACGCTCGGCGTCCCGCATATCAGCCAGGTTCAGCCATAAGTGACGCTCCTGGACCACAGAGGTGGCCATCACCTGACCCAGGGAGCGTGAGGCCACTTTCGTCGCTCGGAGAGCGAGGTCAGTGGCGGCACGCAGCTCATTGAAGAGCCCTGGGTCAGTCCCCGCCTCGTGCATATCTCTGAGCAGCTGGGCCTGGTAGACCTGCAAGGTGCTCATCGCATGCAGAGCGGCAGCCGCCTGTCCTGCAGCTCTGTGAGACCTCGCCACTAAGGTGGACGAGAATCTACAGGCCTTGGACGGGTGCTTAGGATTACCACGAGATGAAGCACTCTGAGGACATAGTTGCATGGCAACAGAGCGTTCAACCGGGGGAATCCCAGTGTACCCATGGGCGGCTGCCCCATCGAGGGGAGGAAAAGCGGAGAAAGCTGACGAACGTACACGGGAGGTCAAGGGAGCCTTCCATGATTTCGTCAACTCCTCATGCACCTCCGGGAAGAATGGCATTGGGGTTGGCTGTGGCCGTGAGGCGGCAGCCGCACCCAAAAACCAATCATCCAACCGCGAGCGCTCAGGGCAGGGCGGAGGGTTCCACTCAAGCCCGATGCTCGCGGCGGCCCGGGAGAGCATGGCCGTCATCTCGGGATCTGATACGGGCAACGCTGGAGCTCCAGAAGGAGGCAACGCAGCCGCATCGTCACTTCCCGATGACTCTTGCCCGCCTTGTGATGCCGCGATCGACATCGAGTCTTCCTCTGGAGCGCCGAATGAAACACGCGGGGCATCGAAGGATGAACCCGGTAGAATCACCGCGGCACTCGCGGGTTGCAACACTGTAGAGGGGGGCGTGGTCCGAGGACGCATCGTCGGATTGTCCCACACCGTAACCCTCAGATCACCCTGTCCACCAGCCGAAGTACAGCCTCTCGTGGAGGATGTAGATCGGGGTGTGGATGAGGGGACTCTCTCCCGAATGAGATCATTGAGTCTAGACCTCAGTGTTGCGATGGCCATGTTCCCACAGAAGGAACATGAGTCATCCACAAGCGCTGCTTTAGCGTGCTCTAAGCCCAAACACGCAAAGCAGCGATTGTGCCCATCAAAGGAAGACAGGAGACGACCGCACCCAGAAGAACACGGGCGAGACATCTTTAAAAAGACGTGCCACGTGCAGCTCTTTTAGAGAAAAAACTCAGCGATGCTGAGGCGACCAGGGAGAAACACACAGACTGGCAGATCACTGCTCAGATCGCAGGCAATGTGAACTCGCTGGGTACCGCCGTCACACCAACACCGGAGAGTTCGCTCGTCACAGAAGATGAAGTCAGGATTGGCTTGTGGAGTGAAGAGAAGCTCTTGGCTCCGAAGCGAAAACATATCTGCATGTTGCCGAGCGTCCTCCTTTTATACCCACGAGGTGGGGCGGAGTTACGCTATGCAAATTCCGCAGACCCATGGCATTTCATCGCCATTGGCTCGTTTTATAATACACGAAGATGATTGGCTTTCTAGGCGAAACCCCCATTCGTCGTCATCCGACGTAACTCGGAGTGACTACGAAAGGGAACTAGAATAAATCCCTAATCTTATTTCTGAGCAAAAGTGATTTTTTTCTTCATTATAATTTTACAAGCAAAACTTTCTTGCAGCGGATCAAACTTAGATGTTTCTTACATCTAAGAGCGTAACATTTAGCACAAGTACTTCAAACGAATTAAACCTGTGACCTGTTTTCTGAGTAACATTAAGAATATCTCTATAGATTGTTGCAACACCTCCGCCATGACCGATCAGACGGGGCTCATGCTTATAACAGTATCCTGGTGGAGTAGACTCATTTAGACCGAAATAATCATTTGGTTTAAGCCAGGTTTCAGTAAGGCAAAGTACATCGAAGCTATTATCTGTGACCATTTCATTTACAATAACCGCCTTAGGTGTGAGCGATCTAATGTTTAGAAGACCTAGCTTTAGAAATTGTTTTTGTTCACTGATATTTAGATTTTCTGGTTTAATTACAATAAGATTTTTGCTAGATCCTACACTAGATTTATTGTTTGGCCTCACTAAGCGAGGAATAGACACAGTTTCTATATAATGTTCTACACTACTTATATCAATTAAGTTGGGACAGCGAAGACTGTGATTTGGACTTTGACTTACTAGTCATATGGTGTGTAACGTCTTGGAGATGTTGTCCGACAGAACAGCCGCTCCGATTCTGCTGGGGTGCAGGCCATCAGCACGGTAGAGCCTAGGTCGCTCCCAGAACAGATTCCAATTATTTACAAAGAGCAGTTTCTGTTCATTACACCATTCATTTAGTGCAAATAATCTACTGAACCTTTCTTGTCCTAGTCGGTGCGTGGGAAGCGGTCCAGACACGATGATCGTTGCTTCAGGCGATGTGCTGCGAACCGTCTCGATCAGGCTTCTGTAGTCCTTCTTCAGAACCTCCGTCTGCCGCAGCCTGATGTCATTCACTCTCGTCACCGTTCAGGATCTCGGGAATCTGTGCAGCGACATCAAAAACACGAGCACCAGGAAAGCAGTGAGTGCGCACCTTACGCTTACCTGAGGTAGCACGTACATGACGGACCATGGAAGTGCTGATGATCATGGCGGCGTCACGTTCCGATACGCGAAGAGGGGAGAAGCGGTTCCGGGTGGAGATCTCGAAGACCGGGAGGGGCGGGGAGGTCCTTGGTCTGGTCCTGGCTCGTGTCTTCCGCTGTGGGATCACCCAGGGTCCATGGTGTTGCCTCGGTGCCGTAGTGAGTGAAGGCAGAGATGATCGCGTCCTCCTGGGCAGAGAAACGCACGGAGTAGACGAAGTCGGAGTCAAAAAGTTACTAACCACTGACTTGTGAGCATCGGCGCGTGATGTTTCAAGCGCTGATCGCCGATCTCGCAGCTCGGCTTGCTTCACCAGCAGAACACGGATCTGCTTCTCCACCGACTCCAGCTCCAATCGTAACGAAAACAGCTCGAATGTGTCCTCACCTGCACTCAGAGGTAACGTTAGACACACATCGCGTAAAAAAAAAGCAAATAGAACCCATTATTATAATCACTGACACGGTCTACACACTGTATACAGATGCCCGTGCACTTTCTGAAGTTCTTCACACGCTTGAGTCAATAAAAAGACAAATGGAAGAGTAAATGGAAGCTGAAAGGAACGTTCACATTGACACATCCTTGTAAACAGCTCAATTTCTCAATTCTGAAGAGATTTCAGAAGGATACCAGCATAAGGAACAAGCATGGTTTATTTTTTAATGGCGTCATGTATCGCATCAGAGGATTATATGTTTGTTCTGAGAATGTGGCTGCAGATTGTTTTGTAAATGAGGCACAGTGGAGAGTTTGCAAAGAAACGTCTGATGGATAAGGCATTCAGCTATATTGGATCACCCACACACACACACAGACATGCACACGCACGCACACACACTCACACACACACGCAACTATTAGCATTACAAGTGAACCTCAAGGTACGTATTAAATAATATAAAATCCATGTCATCATGACCCCCTATAATGTTTTTGAAATTACTCATTCTTACTAAGGATGCTTCTATTTGATCAAAAACGTTTTCTGCTATATATTTCTGTGGGAAACTTAATACATTTTGTTCTTCGTTATACTTAACACCAGATCAGAATGGTTTTAAGGGGAGTAAATGCTGATAAAAGTTTCATTTTTGGGTGATCTATTTCTTTAAATGTGCCAATGTTACTGGGAAATTTCAAATTAGGCTCAATCTTTCCTCTATGAATCCATTACAAAGTCTGGAGCAGATTCAAATATACATAAACCACCATGCATTTAGTTAATGAAAAATTTGGAAGCCAAATGAGAAATGAATGATTTGAATCATTTATTTGAATCGTCGTTGTCGACTACACATTCTCAGTTGAGTTAGATCTACATGCCAGCACTGGCTTGTGTCAGGTGTGGAATACCAATTCCACCCAATTTCTTTTTTTCGTTTTGATTTAAACAGGCACTCGACTGTGAAGGTGACGAGAAATTACGCACAGTAAAAGACTGAGCTAATGTGCTGAGTTAAGGATAAGGAATACGATTTTTTTTTTTTTCTTAAGCATGGCAAACATTGTATTGTTCAAAGTGACATCCTTGGCCATAAGGAAAGTATAATGAGAAAATAAAATAGGTCACTTCTAAGGGTTGTTGTTCAGTTTCATACAAACTATATCCCTAGTAACATTTGTAGTTATAAAAAGCATTTGTATCCCTGTGTGGACACACACACACACACACACACACACACACACACACACACACACACACACACACACACACACACACACTGTTAATTTGGTTTATTGCTTTTTTGATGTTGTCAGGAAAAGAAAATCAATCAATCAATCAATCATTCAATAAATAAATAAACTGCATGGCCAACAACGAATACACTTACTTTTAAAAGTAATTCAAATGAAAAGCTAGTCCATTCTATAACATATAACATAATAAGGATAACTTCTACATGCTTAATCATGAAACAATTCCAGCACTAAAAGCCTGACATTTCAGACACACATCAACAGCCCAACCAAAGCCCATCTGTCTCTCTTAACAAGTTCACCAAGTTCCTGGAATTGAGCTGAGGACAAACGTGTCTGATTTTATTAGATCTTTGGTTCACAGACCCCCCACCCCCAGTTATATCAGAAGTCTTCTGTCTTCGAGAAAAGGCCTCAGAGCATAAGAGGAACAGCGAGAGAATAAAAAATAAAACAAAAAAAACAACTGGCACATAATTTGGCCATCTTTCTTTATCAGGAGTCAATGTGCATTAGAGCTGTTATCTTTGTGAAGCAATTGTCACGGGTTATTATCTACACACTAATCAGACACTACAGTAGTATCCCATTGCATTTTATTGAGGAACAACACAATTGCAAAACCAGCAGCTCAAAAAATGAATGCAATTTGCATGAATCAAATGTATTATGTAAACATGTTTGTTAAAATCGTTGGAGTTTGAGACTATGAAGAATTTCAGCACTTTAAAGAAAGATAAATAGATGTGAAAAATGTTAATACAAGACTCAACATTTCCATTTATTCATTTAACAAAAGCTTTTATCCAAAGTGACACATGAGGAACATCATAAGCAATGTACATAAATGTACATAAAATAAACATTAAATACAATATGTACACAACAGTTCAGTAAGAGCATAGGTTACATAGAGCATAGACAAAATTGATAAAAAATACAGCAAAAACAGTAATATTGTGAAATATTATTGAAATATAAAATAATTGCTTTCCATTTTAAAATGTATTCCTGTGATTACAGAGCTGAATTGTCAGCATCATTACACCAGCCTTCAGTCTCATGATCATTCAGAAATCATTCTAATATGCTTATTTGTTGATGAAGAAACATTTTGTATTATCAATGTTGTGTTGATTCATATGTATGTCTTTAGTGAAGAGAAAGTTCAAAAGAACAGCATTTATCTGAAATTGACATTATGAATGTCTTCACTGTCACCTTTGATCAGTTTAATGCATTCTTGCAAAATAAACTTTCTTATTTCTTACAGAAAGTAAACAATATATATATTTCTGATGCAAACTTTTAAATGGCAGCTTACATTGTAAAATGCATGTCTGGTTTCTCGGATTGAAAAAAAAAATCAAGTAATTTTAGAGCAAATGCAATAATTTTGAGATACACTGTATTGAACATATGGGCATGCAATCATCAGATGAAATAAATAAAAAAAAATGAAAAACTACGGTAACACTTTATATTACGACCCGCAAACAACTGCGTAAGTAAACCGAGATTACGGTGTACGTTTCTGTAATTATAGTGTACTTCCGTGTAGGTATAAGGGAACAATATGTTAAGTTTTGGGTAATAAAGGGGTATAAGAAGAAAAAGAAAAAGAAAAAGAAGAGCAAGAAAAGAAAGAAGAAGAAAAGCAAGAGAAGCAAATAAAAGGGGGGGGGGGGTATAATGTGTTACTTTGTTGTTTGAGTATACTGTAGAAAAGACAATGTTTTATTAAGATGAAAAAGTGTTTTGACAAGATGAAAAAGTGAAAGATGAAAAAGTGTTTTTGAAAAAGTATATTGACTTTTGACATAAAAGTCAGAAATTAAACGGGATCCTTTATTGTATAAAAATGTTTTAATTACACAGTATATTTGCCCTGACATTTAAGTGTCACTGCAATACAATGTGATAAGGTAAGTACTAAGTACTACATGGTAGGTTCTAAATTAAAATTATGGCAGAAACAAATTTTTTTGGCTAGTTTAGTAAGAAAAGCCAATAAATTCAATTTTTATCATACTGCCATATTACACACACACACACACACACACACACACACACACACACACACACACACACACACACACACACACACACACACACACACACACACACACACACACACACACACACACACACACACACACATATATATATATATATATATATATACGTTTAATCTACAACCCAGAGATGTCAAAATTACCCTGTAACTATATTGCACAAGAACATATTTTACCAGAAATGTGATAAAAACTTTTATATATAACAGACATACAATTTTTGCCTGGAATATATTAACAGAATAGGTACCTGTTAGTTTTAAAATAATTACATCATAAATAATTTGCTTGTATATCTGGTTGTACCCCTTTATTACCCAAAACTTAACATATTGTTCCCTTATACACGGAGGTACACTATAATTACAGAAACGACTTCGTAATTTCGGTTTACTTACGAAGTTCTTTGCAGGTTGTATATCTGCTTGTTACCCCTTTATTACCCAAAACTTAAAATATTGTTCCCCTATACCTACACGGAAGTACACTATAATTACAGAAACGTACACCGTAATTTCGGTTTACTTACGCAGTTGTTTGTGGGTCGTAATTTAAAGTGTTACCAAAACTACAGCTCAAACAGTGCAATACAAGTAAGTGTAATATCTAATGACTTGAGGAAGAGAGAAGGTTCACCTGGGGGACAACACATAATGATATGACTTTGGCTTTCATTATTTAACAGTTCAGAGATAGAACACATCCCACACAGACATACTAGATCTTCAGCGCTGTTAAAAACAGCATTATGTTCAACTAATGACAGAAAATCATACAGCGTTTAAAAAACATGAAGGTGAGTTTTCATTTTAACCCAAAATAGTTCAGGCTTGGGTAAAATAATCCATTCAAAATGAGCTAAGATCACACCACAGTGACATTTTGATGGATACAATCCAGCAGTGTGGCGATTCTTATTTTTTTGAAATGATGTCATAAAATAAACATTTGTGTTCTCTGGAGAACCTTTCAGTGAACAGTTCTTAAAATAACCTTTTTTATTTTTTATTTGTGTGAAGAACATTTAAAAAACAAATCTAAAGAACCATTTTCAACTATAAAGAACCTTTTGTGGCATGGAAATGTTCTATGCACGTTAAAGGTTCTTCAATGGAACCATCAATGTCAATAAAGAACCTTTAATTTTTAATAGTGTAGGCTGTAAACACAATAGCTGCCCAAAACAAAGGGACAAAACCAGCCACTGTGAGGGCTAAAATAATTCAAACATAGAGTTATAGAGAAGTATGAGGTCGGTATAACCTTCCCAATCTTGAGCCAGGCTATTTACCATCAGAATTAATGAGGAGGATAATGGCCAGACTCACAAACAAGTGTCCAGACAAACAAACAGCCGCTACCTGTCCGTTCTGACCTCCACAGCTCTTGTCCTTACAGGCCACCTTTCAGCACACCTGAAAACAAGGATTAACATTTCACTAAACTTGTCCCTAAACAAATCATCTATGTGTAGATGCAATACAAATGTGGGAAAATGCTAAAAGTTCAATCTGGGTGGAAATGTGAACTTCTCAATTTTGAAAACCTAATAATGAGACCTTAAAGTGAGCTGTTATTTAGGCCTCACTGCATCAGATCTGAAATGTGGGAAATAGAAATAGGAAATATATCAGTACAGGAAAGAAAAGTGCCCATGACGGCACTGCATGAGGTTGTAAAGACTTCAGCTGATGTTGCCGCACTTTCGCTCTAGGCGTCCAATGAGATCATGGCGAGCGCTGGGACAGACTCTGAGATGGAATGACATGGCAGATTCTTCAAAGTGTGTATGTTTCCTGCCCTTGAGTGCAGACAAAAATGGAAGTAAAGGAGTCACGCTGTCTCTCCAGAGAGGATGGAAGAGCAGGCTGCATCTGGCCCATAGAGTGATGGGAAATCGGGCGTTGAGGCAAGGTCAGCGTGAAGGACTCAAAGGCTGAAAGAGGAAAATAAAGGAAAATGGCAAAACGTAGAGAGAACGAGGTCACAAGGAAACATCCTGTGATGGAGTTCCTGTAGCTCAACTGATAAAGCATGCCAGTAGCAATTCCAGGATCATGAGTTTAGTTCCCAAAGGAATACACCTACAGATAAAATGTACATTACCATTCAAAAGTTTGGAGTTGTTAAATGTTTAAAATGTTTTTCAAATAAGTTATAAGTTAAGTTATGTCAAATAAGTATTTTGATTAATATAATAATAATAATAATATTGTGAAATATTATTACAATTTTAAATAACTTTTTTTCCATTTTAAAATACTTTAAAATGTAATTTATCCCTGTAATACAAAGATGAATGTTCAGCATCATCACATCATTCTTCAGTGCCACGTGATCCTTCAGCAATCCTTTGAATATGCAGATTTGCTGCTCAAGAAACATTTACTATCAATTTTGAAATTAAGATAATTTCTTTCCCCCAAAAAACCCTGACCTTACATATTGAGAATTCACTTTACATACAAACCGTTTACAACCCAACCCTGCGGCCACACACTGCCATTTAACAGAATAAAGCTGTACTCATTTCATCAGCATAACTTGACCAATATTAAGAGTGTAACGGTTGCGACCTTAACTTTAGGAATTTAATTGGAAATTAATTCCTTAAAATAACTTTTACCAATTCGGGTGCCAGGCAGAATTAAATCCACCAAAATAAAGTTAATAATTTAACCCAACCATAAAGTTAATAATTTAACCCAGAATAACTCAAACCACCAATTACACAAAATTAGATAAAGTAATGAAATTCATTCACACACAAAAATAATAATAATAATACAAACACACACAAAATATTCATACCAAATTGTAATATAAAAATATCAAAACAGAAAAAAACACGATTTTCACAAAGAGAATCAAATGCAAATACAAAAATCAAACAAAGTCTTTTGATGTGGTGCATTGTATATTTACAGTTTTTTTCGATTGCTAAACGAAACTGGAGCTACATGTGTAAAACTCGAACTACAGTCTGCACAGCAGCAGTTCATGTGGACCAAACTCTAGTTTGTTTTTCATTGCCTGAACACAGTTTTCAAAACTCTACACACTTATCCCATGACGTTAACCACAACCTGCACAACACTGTGGATTTACAGCACTTTGTTCAAATGCTAACACACTGCTGTCAAAACTGTAATTCAAAACAGAATAGATTTCAGCCTTATGCCTTTCAAACACTGCTGATTGCAATTTCAGCTGAAAGGCTAAGCAGGTCTTGTTTGTCATTTGTTCGAATTACAGTATGTACTTTTAGTTTCTACCTTTTTTTTTCTCTCATTACTGTAATTCCGTAAAATAGGCTACTACAGACTATTGAAGCAAACTGCTAATTTTCATTTACCTTAAAGAATTGTTATGTTCTTAAAATTGTAATAAATCATGTGAAAGAATGTCACTCTTTTCTTTGAAGAACATATTACTTTGTATGAAGTCACTGAAATTGTTCAAACTGTAAAGATGAAAAGTTTGTATTTTCTGTATTGGAGTTTAATGCTAGTGTTTTTACTCTCAGTGTGTTCTGAGTGACGGTGTATGTTATCTCAGTGAGGGTTGTGCATAGTGTTTGGCTGCATTGAGCCTGTTTTGAGCCATGTGTTAAGAGTTGTGTTGCTTGGAATGAGTTTTGCAGGTGATGTGAACTGTTTAGCTCAGGTGACT
Source organism: Siphateles boraxobius (assembly GCF_051911475.1). Lineage (NCBI taxonomy): Eukaryota > Metazoa > Chordata > Actinopteri > Cypriniformes > Leuciscidae > Siphateles > Siphateles boraxobius. The sequence goes on from NW_027508699.1 coordinate 32,056,089, forward strand.
GTTGGTAGTGCAGACTAGTTAGACTTTTGCACATGTAGGTCCAGTTGTGCTCACTGTCATTTAGCAAATGAAAAAAAACTGTAAAGTAATTATTAGTTCATGGAGTGAGTTCGTTTCTCAACAAAAGATCAAAATAAAAAACTAAATACTCGAGGCCCTATCTTACACCTGGCGCAATGTTTTTGCTAGTTTCAGCCTGACTCAGTTATCATTTTCACATCTGACCATTTTTCCCGTCGTTAAACAAGCAAAAGTGGATTTGAATACGCCCTAAGTGAACTTGCGTCCTGCATTTTAGACCTTGAAAAAAATCAACAGTTCAAAACCATCTGTCAACCACTGTGTGTGTGTGTGTGTGTGTGTGTGTGTGTGTGTGTGTGTGTGTGTGTGTGTGTGTGTGTGTGTGTGTTTGTGTGTGTGTGTGTTTGTGTGTGTGTGTGTGTGTGTGTGTGTGTGTGTGTGTGTGTGTGTGTGTGTGTGTGTGTGTGTGTGTGTGTGGTGCAAATGGCGGAAAGCTACGCCATCCAAGCAAAAATAAAATCTAGTCCCAAAGTTCACTTAAAAAAAAGTCACAAGGTTTCATTTTGACTTTAATGCGTGCAGACAAATTACTGCACATATAGCAAAAAGAGCAAAAAAAAAAAAAAAACTTTAAAACTCACAGTTCAAGTTCAGTGGGAATTCATCTAGGCAGTTGTCACACTTTGCCTTGGATTCATTGCATGCTTGATTTAAGCTAAAACGAGCATGAGTGCAGTTTTAAAAAGCCATGTGGTACAGTAAGGAGAAACTGCTAAAATCTCATTTACAACTTTTGATGTATTATTCCATTAATGAAATAGCTCACCATTAAGTCAAACTGTTAAGACCTAAAAGTGTGTCCCCAATTATTACTTCAAGGATTACACCTTTCAGACATCAAATTGGATGCAAAGATATCCTAATTTGTCAAGGGGACGTTCACAGATATGCAAATATATAAAACTCCAAAACTGTGAATACAAATCCTGCAAATGAGATTATTTCGCTTCTAGCACTGCAATTATAGTAAGCATCCCAGTGTTAAATTCATTTCGATCTAAATGGAAGGTTTGTTTGGTTTATTCTATGGAGTGACACTTCCACTTCATAAAGCAAAATGAAAATGTCCTTGGGCTTGCCCATGGCTGATTGGCTGAACATGTCTTGCCTTCTGGTTGGAGAGGCGTGTAATGAACAACACATGAGCTGGCACGTGTAAATAAATGCCAGGATATTGTAACTATGTGCTGTCATGCTCTGTCATCCATTAAATGTACCTTTCAGGACAGCTGCGTTTGCACTAGTGATAGTAATGATGGGGATAGGGATGTGGATGGGAGGGGATGGGATGGGGAAGGGAAGGGGATGGAATGGGATGGGATGGGATGGGATGGGATGGGATGGGATGGGATGGGATGGAATGGGATGGGATGGGACTCCAAAGCTACTCCAAAATAAAAGGTGTTTTTCAGCATAAAACGATAAAACTAATTTCCATTAGCATTGCAACAAGAAACAAAAAAATGCATTCTCTGACAGAACTTTTGAACTGCAAACACCCTGCCAAAAAAATAAATACTGACAAATCATACCTGAAGAAAGCACAGTAATCACTTAATCTAATCAAGAAAGTAATGTCTTCTTATAAAACTACTGATGAAAAGAAAAAATAATAATATTATGTGCATAAAATACTTTTAAAATCACCTTATTCTTATTTTCGTCCTTGTGTCCAAATTTCCTCAGCAGTGCCCCTTTAAGACACCCATCAGAGCACAATCATTTTGTTTGTTTCAGTCTTGCCCCAAGGATTGGAACAAATCTATGCTTTGACAAGGTCTGCTGTACTACTGTTTCAATCTCATGAGCAATCCTACTATTTGAGCACAGTTTACTGTTCGTCAGAAGATTAGTAGGCTGTCTATATTGCTATACCGTACAAATCAATGAGGCAAAAACTTTTAAAAGTTTCACACATCTGTCTAAAAGGAATAGCTGACCCAAAAAAGAAGAACAATATGTCGTCATTATTCGCTCACCTTCATGTCATTTCAACTCCCATATGGCTTTTACCTTCCTTGAAATACATAATGAGATGTCCAGGTCAACGTCTAAGTGAAAATACAATGAAAGTGGGTTTTGATTTATGCTGCTAAGCTCCAAAAATGCCATCAAAGTACCACTGTAGTGTCATAAAAGTAGTTCAACTCATGTACCATATTCCAAGTGTGAGAAACTAATTTTTTTAGGCTGTTGTAATAATAATAATAATAATACATCTTATACACTCTGCAGGCCTGAGCTGGAGATATCAGATCCATTAAAACATTGAAATGGAAAAATAAATAAATAAATAAATGAGCCTCACCAGAACCCAAACACTATTAATTATTGTGACAACATAAGTAAAATTTTAAAAAGGAAAAAAGTATATACTTTTAGATTGCAAATACAATTTTAGAATCAAATTTTTCACACAAAGCTATTGCATGACTTACATTTACATTGATTAATTTTGCAGCTTCTTTTATGCAAAGGGACTTACAAATGAGGAATACAGCAGGCGATTGATCGTGAAGAGGCAAACAAACACAAGAAGTGCTCACAATACAAAGTTTCAGACATTGCTTACAGTAGCATAAGCTAGAATAGGGAGGGATTAAAGGAAAGTGAAAGCATTGTATTTTTTCATGATGATTATTAGGTTAAGTTCTCACTGAAGAGATGAGTTTAAGCTGTCATTTGAATATTGTCAGGGATTCTTCATTCTGGATGAGGTGGCGGGGAGATCATTCCACAGCAAGGAACATTGAACGAAAATGTTCTGGAGAGTGATTTTGTGCCTCATTGGGATGGTACCATGAGGTCTCGCTCATTTACCGATCGCAGGCTTCTGGTCGGGATGTAGACTCATAAGAGCGAGTGGAAGTAGGAGGATTTTAGGCCTGTGATAAATCTTTAAGCAAGCATCCGTGCCTTGATCTTGTTGCGAGCAGCAAGTGGTAGCCAGTGCAGAGATATAAAGAGAGGTGTGACATGGGCTCGTTGAAGACAAGACATGCTTCAGCGTTCTGAATCATTTGTAAAGGTTTGATTGCACATGATGGAAGTCCAGCCAGAAGAGCATTACAGTAATCAAGCCTAGAAATGATGTAAGTAGTTTTGTTGCATGCACAAATAGGAGAGGCTTGATCTTCCTGATGTTGTGTAGTGCAAACCTGCATAGAGCTTTCTTTGCAATGTGGCCTTTGAAGGTCAGCTGGTCCTCAAAATTACTCCAAGATTTCTAGCTGACCTTGATGGGGTAATTGATGATGAACCTTAATGGATGGTGAAATCGTCCTGTAGAGTCAGATTGGCAGGGAAGACGAGAAGCTCAGTCTTTGCCAGGTTGAGCTGCAGGACAGGAGATGATCTTTCATCCATGCTGAGATGTCCGCCAGACAGCTTTAGATTTGTGCAGCTACTGTGGGATCATCTAGTTAAAATGAAAGGTAGAGCTGTGTACTTGGAGGGGTCCAAGTACTGAACCCTGAGGAACCCATGTGATCAGTTGATGGACTGGAAGACTTTTTAACATATTTGACATTGTTGCAGCACCTCTCTTTCCAGTCTGTCAGTAACGCTCTGGAGTGCATTTCCCAAAAGCTTTGTGGGCCCACTGGTTCTGTTGAACTTTCTGGAAAACACCCATTCCTATTTCTTTAAAGTCCGAAAAAAGCCCCTCAGTCCGAAAAACGGTATGATCTCTGATTGATCTGCTGGACCAGGGTGTTGTGATTAGTCAACCACTTCGAGCATGTTTCAGAAATGTCAGTCCCCTTACTATAACCGTGAGTTTCAGCTTCTCAGGTCTAAACACTGACACTTGGACATGGTGACAAAACACAACCAGACATGTGCATATGATCTTTTATAAATGCATAGCATGCCTTTCTGTTATGTCCTTCAGAAATCTAATACATAGACAACAATGTTGAACTGAGAATAGGTGTGATGCTTCAGTTAGCTACAGACCGGCCCCAACACACTCCATAATCTACCTCAAGAGCAAAACTATTCGCTCATTAACTGCTGTTTGGCAAACCCATAACCCTTTGCAGGGCCAAATAAAGTTAATTAGAATCTTCCAGTCAAAGCAAAGACCATCTGTTTTGTAGAGTGGTAAACATTAATAATAAGGCCAATATATATATATATATATATTAAGTGCTAATTTCATAAAAGAGAATTTGTTTAGGATATGAAAGTTTACAGTTAAACTATGATTATGCTACAATTCAAGAGGTCAAGCTCTAAATTGTCAGCCAAATCCAGTAAGCCCCAGATGGTGGATGCTGTAACTACATCATTATGCGGACAGAACCATCATTATTCAGAACACTTCCAGAACCATTTTTTTACCAGTTTGAAGAACATCTTTTGTCATGACACAAGAATCTTTTGTCCTTTTGTGGAAGGGACATGTTCTTTGGATGTTAACAGTTCTTCATGGAACCATCAATGCCAATAAATAACCTTTGTTGGATAGATTGGTACATAATATACAGTGGTACATCCCAGTGCATACAAAGCTCATGTCTTTATCGGACTGGGTCAGTCCGCCATCAGCGACCTCATATGCAGTTCCCATGGCGATTGAGTGCAAACTAATCAAGCGGAAATACTGTAGCATGAACTGAAGGTTGAAGACTAATCTGAGAGAAAATACATTGGTCTCATTCTTGATGGCGCTGTAATGGATATATAATTGTAGTATGGCTGTATTGCTGATAATATGCAGTGTATGCCATCATTATTTCTCTCAGATTGTTAAACATTTTAAACATGATAAACATTTAAAAGGGTGGAATAACAAGAAGTTGAGGGTGAGCAAAAACGCACCATTTTTGTGTCTGTCCCTTTAAATGCGAATTAGCTTCTGCTCCTGGCACAGAGGGCGGAGCTACAACATCTCCTGTGTTAACAGCTTCGATTACCTCACACAGACATTCACTGAAAACTTCAAAAACTTTTAGCCTTTTATGTTCAAACCGGAGTCAGACAATGATGGAGAGACTCGAGCAGAAGTGACAATGTAGAATGCAAGAGGCCATTTCTAAATGGTTAGTTGATGAATCTATGTAGTTTATGTGTAGTTATCTTCTAGTCATTGATTAGCATTTCTGCCATGATAAAATATAAATCAAGTTTATGTTTTGTTTATGTACATTTTAAGGTGTGTAATGTCACTAACCTGGGAGGAAGCTTGTGTAGTTGCTACCAGCCATTTGTTGTAGTCTTTAAAAAGCAAGTTCTTTAAAAGAAAATATCTCTTTATAAGAAAAAATATTTCTTTATAAGAAAATATCTTTGCTTTGAACTTTGAGCGTTGTAACTTTGCAGATGTTGTTTATGCTCAAACAGCAACCTTACACACCAACTCAAGTTAGAAAAGTGAAATCATAATCAACCACCCCTTTAAAGGTGGAGTGTGTCATTTGTATGCTGTGTGTCAATAATAAGAGTGTCCGGGAAACTTGTTTCACAACTAAAATCATTGTTTTGACTTGAATCAGTGTTTTTGAACCAATCGGTTGAACGACTAATTAATAAAGACTGCTACTTGTCACCACCTACTGACACAACAATGTAATATGCATGAACAGTTACTGAAATAATAATTACTTCACACATTTTTGCAATTCTGCTGGTTTTGCACCAATCATATGTGTGGAGGAGAATTTCTCAGGAGATTGCTCCTTAGTCTTGTTAGCAACCTGCTTATGGGTTAGGCTTAGGTTGCACTTCCTGTAACCTAAATACAAATGGAAAGCCATAACAAGACACAGGCACCTCTAAGCAGCTTGTCACTCAAAGTGTCTGCCAAGTAAATCAATGAATTATGATGAATAACTAGACATCAGTGTTTGTTGGAAAGTGAGCATCTTTTCATGAACAATATTATCGGCAGCAGCTGGCTCATGCAGAGCAAATCTGTCAGACTGTATGTGTTAGGAAGAAATCATTTATCTAGCTTCAATTATTCCCAGACAGAATAAATTCAGTTAGATTCATGCAAAAACTGAATTTGCATTGGCGCCATTATTTTAGAGGGTCTTTGGTTTCTCTAGGTAGCAGTTGCTGTGGGAGCCACAAGAGAATAGCCTTTTCTGTTCTGTTGCATTCATGCAGTATTTACAATTGTACCCGCCAGAAATCCCATGCACACCTCTTTAAACAGTGTGTGTGTGACAGGGAGATTGGGGTCATGAGGTCATGCCTATAATAATGTTTACCTGTGTGCTGAGAGGGAGATGATTCTGACTACACCCTTGAGAACGGCTAAATCTGATATATTGTGCTGATATAAGGGCATCAGTTCACAAATAACTGCTTATCTGTCTCATACAAAGCAATGAATGATATTACTTTTTTTTCGGCAGAACACAAAAAAAGTATGACCTCTTTAATGTATGATCAACAGGTGAGGAAATGAAAGCCTGTTAAAAAAACAAAAACACTGAATACATATATTCATAGGAATGCTGATTTCAAATCAAATTCAAAAGCAATATATTATAAGTTGTATATATATATATATATATATATATAAACCCACATACATACAGTACACTTATATAAGCAATAGCAATATATAATAAATAGCAAATCTTGGCTCTGTAATTGTTTATATTGTTGTAAAATGTAAAATTTTATGGCACACCTCTTTATATAATGTTGGATATATAGGTCTATATATATTATTTAGCAAATCTTAACTGATTGATCGTATGTATTGTCGCAGAATGAAAATTATTATTGCACAGATTTAAATATCAAGTTGGATAAATAAGCATATAATCAACTTTATTCATATGCATACAGTATGTTCACAAAGTGATGCACTACATAGCAAATATCAACTGATTGATAATTTGTAATTTTTGCAAAATGAAAACTATTATTGCACAGCTCTATAAAGTTGGATATATCCAACTTTATTTAAATTCATAGAGCACACACACACACACACACACACACACACACACACACACACACACACACACACACACACACACACACACACACACACACACACATATATCACCACAAAATTGTAACTATATTACAGCACATGCTCCATGTATACATTTGCGTATATATAAAAATATTGTAAAAATGTGAACTATACTATCACCCAGCTCTAATCTGCTAAATGTGACTAAAAGGCATGAAGATATTACAAAAATTAATTTTCCTAATGCTGTATTGAAACAAAGCGCTATACAAATAAAATGGACTTGACCATATTTAACCCGAGCTTAAAACCATATGCAGAGATTTGTTTTTGGATGGACGGATGCATAAACAAACATTTAACAATTAATAAAACACCTGGGTCTCATGAGCAGACACCGCTTCTCTTTTTATTTGATATGCACCAGTGCTCTGCCTCAAAAGCCAAACAAATGACATGATTATATTTTAATATCTCGTGTTGAATGATTCTGTTTGGCACACAGGCCGTTGATTCAAGGGATACTGTGGGGGCGAATGTGTGTGTGTGTGTGTGTGTGTGTCAGCATTTGACGCATTTCCATCGATCCCCAAGCTTAATATCAGGCAAAATGATGCATGTTGGGAGCAGACCGGTGACGTTTGACAGGCCGGGTGATACCGCTAACCTCCATTCATTCCACTAGCGTTCCACCCACAAGATGCTCAAACACTCAAGGCAGAAACTGTAATGAGCTTTTACAAGAAATTGCTTACATCAATCCAAACTCTGCACTCGGTATACTTTAGAGGTCTGTCTGCCTATACATTCTCATATTCATATCAGATCTTGAGTGTGTGTGTGTGAGAGAGAGAGAGAGAGATACCGAGGGGGTTGATGACATTTTATACTGTTTTCTTTTTAAATGTACGAGACGGCGTCTCTGAGCAATGATGAGCGCATGTGAGCTAAACGTTGGCTTATATGTGATGGCTTATTTCTACAATAGTTTCTAGTGTTGTTTAAAAGTGATCCTGTATACATTTTTTATGGTCTTACGTTAATAATTTGTATGAACTATGTTTGGGAACTATGGTTATGGTTAATAAAAATCATTAGCAAAACTATAGCATCATTAGCATGCACCAAAGTGCCATTAGCACACACTATCGTATCATTAAAATGCACTGTGTACATTAATCAGCCAGTCCTTTCCTTTAATGATTGTCATAAGTTGATTAAGTGCTAAATCAGGCCATTTATTTAAAAATGTCGTTTAGCAAATGGATGCAAAGCAGCATCTGTTGTTTAGTGTGTTGAATCTGGGCCATGGAAATCCTCAGTTGAACCACTGGTGCTGCCAGGACTCTTAAAAAATGCTTTAACCAGTCTAAGATGGTTTTAGCAGGATTTAGTTGTTCCAGCTTTTCTCCCAGACTGACCAAGATGGTGTTTAGCTGGTTTTAAACGACTATAAAATTTGAATAACCAGCTTGGCCACTATACTTATACACCTTACTATTTACACTACCATTCATCAAAAATACATCTATAATGTTACTAAATATTTCTATTTCAAAGAAATATTGTTCTTTTGAACTCTCTGCTCTATATCTCAATATTCTGAAAAAAACAAAAATTCCACAAATATATTAATCATCCATAAACATAAAAAGCAGAGATCCCAAACTTTTGAACAGCAGTGTATTTCTTTTGTTTTGTGCAAGGTTTGAAATTCATATATGGTAAGAGGAAGACATTTTGCATTTAAATTTGTCCATTCCTCATACATAAGCATAGAAAGGAGTTATGCACAGATTTTTTTCATGCTCTGAAGTTTGGTCAAAGATGAACATTCAAGACATTATCAAAGATGACACCAGACAAAATATTGCTAAGCCTGCTGAGAGAGAAAATAAAAGAAGCCAAGCTAGAGACCTGTGATGACCAGTTAGAGCTTGCTAGATACTGTACCAGTGAACATTGTTTTAAACCAAATAGGGTCAATTTTGATTTAGACCAGCATTGCCCATCTAAAACCAGTTAGAGGGATAGTTCACCCAAAAATGAAAATTCTGTCATCATTCACCCTCAAATTGTCCCACACCTGTATGAGTTTCTTTCTTCTGCTGAACACAAAAGAGGATGTTTTGAAGAATGTCGGTAACCAAATAGTTGATGGGCCCCATTGACTTCCATAGTACGTTTCCTTTTCCATTCTATGGAAGTCAATGGGGCCCATCAACTGTTTGGTTACTGTTTGGATATTTCTTCAAATATCCTATTGCATTTTGTGTTCAGCAGAAGAAAGAAGTTCATTCAGTTTTGGAACTACCCATTTGATTTTTTTTTTTTACTTTATAGATTGTTTTTTTACTTTGAGTCAATGCAAGTAGATTTTAGCAGAGAAGTGAACTTTCTGAACATAAGGCAACAGACAGAAATATGTTTTTTGATTGACCTAATCAGCTAGATGTAGAACTTTACGAGCTTGTGCGACAAAGCTTGAACTCATACACCTGACTCACTCCTTATTGTTATTTCACAAGCACAACATATTCCTCCAACCCATTTCCATCCAACAAGGTCAGGCTCATTGATTCTGGATATGTTGTCATGGCAATGCACTAAGGTCTGTTTTTAGGTCTGTTTGGTAAATCTGAAAAGTCTGTCATTTTCTAAATTAGCTTGATAATGCATGAATGAGTAGAACCTTAAGCTATTTCCACAAACTTACACAACATGCACACACCCCTACATCTCTTCCTCCATCACAGAATGTATCCGTAATGGTGTGGATGATGAGAGAAAATGACTATTTTACTTTTTTTGCTTTATTTATTTCATTTTTTTTCAGTCAAGTTAAGAATACAAGAATACAGCCCATTCTCATCCCTAGGCGTCATGAAACTGACGCCTTGGGAATCATTTTGACCATGCTTCAATATTCGACGCTTTAGGCACCCTTTAGCGTCAGTTACATGACGCGATCCTAGGGCGTCATCTTACTGACGCTTTACCTTTAACGTCAAGCATGGTCAAAATTGTCATTTTAGTGACGCCTTGGGGTGAGAATGCGTTGAAGAATAGGGCCAATGTGGCCCTAAGGCAGTCGAGTAATCACATCACCTTCCGGAGGAGTTTACCACTGCAAGCGTCAGACCTCTCCTCTGATAGAATACATTAGTGTCTAGTTGACACAGTAGTGTCCGTTTGTGTGTGTGTTCGGGAAAAAATGTATACCAATAAATCTAGCTTGGCACAGATAATGAGACCCGTAGGATTAAGTAGTGTCTAAATGTCCTGTGTCTCCACATTCAGTACAAACTTCAGTGTCTCTGTGTCTCAAGTCTCTGTGTCAAAAATACATAATTAAACCTGGCTTCAATTGAAGGGTTAACTAATACACCAAATAAAAGATAATAGGCCTAAAACGCATTTGGACTTAGTACGGTCTACTTATAAGAGTAGTTGCAAATGAATGAGATGAAATGTAGATGGAAAGTTACTTATAGTTAGTAAAATGTCTATTGAATTATCAAAATATAGTGTAACCAAAGTAAATAAAAAAGTACATATTATTAATAAAAATAACTTAATATATCAACTAAAATTGCTTATTATTTAAATTTATATATTTAAAATTAATGTATATATTTACATTTAAACTGTATCCATTAAACATTACCAATCAGTTGAAAGTAATTCCAAAATAATTAATAAAAGTTACGCCATATATGCACAAAAAGTAAATGTAAGGTCAAACTTTAGATTAGGGTCCAATTCCCACCATTAACTAACTATTAACTATAACTTTTCCCTCAATAAACTCCTAATTACTTAATAGTTAGTAGGGTAGTTATTGGGTAGGATTACGGGATATAGAATATGGTCATGCAGAATAAGACACTAATATGTGCATTATATGTACTAATAAACAGCCAATAATAGTAATATGCATGCTAATAAGCAACTAGTTAAAATTGAGAATTCGACCCTTAAGTGTTATCAAATGTTACCTCAAACATCCAATAAAAATCACTAGTTAGTTAAATATAATATAATATATTATTTTTATTTTTTTTGACAATATGTGAGTCAAATGATTGTCGGACTTGTCCATAATAAATGTTATAAACTTTGTCTGTGGTTATTATGTTAGGAACTTGAGGGGGACTGATTTCATACAGCCAGTAAAAATCACCGTGGGACTAGTTAAACCTCACTGCACAAATGTCTCAGAAAAATGAAATTAGTTCTGAGCAAAGCTTGCACTGAATTTGTTTGCAGACGCCATGGTTTAATATTTTCTTACACAGGCCTGGCCACTTTCCACACGTCTACATTAATTCAGGGCCGGTCATAATAAGCGGAAACTGTCCATATGCACCTGCGTTTTTGTATATTGAGTAAGAACTATTCAGTGTGAAATAGACCATCAGCCAATGAGGGGTGACAGAAACCTAGTTTCACATTTTCATTTTTTACAGTGTGATACATCAAATCTGTCCTACTATAAAGAGAAGGCACAATGTAATTACTCTGTGCACTAGTCTCTTCAGTATCCTCATTCAAAAGGACAACTTAATCATCTTTTGTAGCAATGTCACTGCCACAAATGAAGACAAATGATTAAACTTGAAACAATACTGAACTGCGTGGAAAAAGAGAAGAAGCTCGGCAGAGGATATTGGTGTTTTGACTAAATATACAATGACGTGATGTCAGTTAGCCTTGAAGAAGAAGAAGAAGAAGAAGAAGAAGAAGAAGAAGAAGAAGATGATCCGTAGATCAAGGTCGCTTTACATTGTACATTACAATACATTTACACACCCGCACACACATTACAATCACATAAGGACACAAATAATCACATTATGCAAAATACATGTTAAATAGATATGTTTTTAGCTGAGTCTTGAATGCCACAGATGAGATATTACGAAGATGTAAGGGGTAGTGAATTCCATAATTTAGGAGCCATAATACTAAATGACCTTCCAGCTACAGCAGACAACTCGGATGCATGTTTCTTTACTACTTAATACTCTAGACACATTCATATTTTACTTATTATTCTTGGATGTGCATACAGTTCACCCAAGAATATACATTCTGCAATAATTTAGTGACTGTCTTTCCAAACCCATATGCATTTCTTTATCTGTAGAACATGCAGAACTTTTATATAATATATATATATATATATATATATATATATATATATATATATACACACACACACACACAAAATATAATGTGAATAATTTTGACAATGCATTGACACAAAATAAGCACTTTAAAATTTCATATACTGTAAAATGAAAAGGTGAGTGCTCGAACAAACACAAACAAGAGTGTTTGAAAGCAGCATCTATCAGCACATACCCGAATATACCGAATATCCCGAATATACCCAGTGTTCGATTCTACCGGTACTGCAGGAACTGTCAACCTTTTTTTTTTGTACCGGTACGTTTGACAAACCCCAGGTGTAGCAATTGCACACAGAAAATGAAAGTCTTTTTACTTTGTTCAAGACAAATCATTTTAAACATTCTCTTAAATCTAACAAACATAAGTTTACCCACTACAATCGACCTCCCGGGTTCAAGTCTGTCTCATCCCAATCTCTGCGCCATGTCCCTGTAGCCAGACTTCATACTGTGGAGTGATTACCTCTCTTCGTGTTATGAATACTCTCCACGCTGTCCCTGGCAAGCAGATAGGAAGGGTGACAGAGAGCTTGAACTGCAAAGCGACCTTCTGTTACAGCTTTCAAACATCACTGCCATCTGTTTGCTGACCCTTTAATGGATGTTCTCCATGTTTCTAACCTATGACCAAAAGGCAATATCCCCAACTACAGCCCAAAGGTGGTCTCCTCCCTCAATGGGGTAAAAGAGATTGGTTTACTGGACTGAACATTGTGAACAATAATAATTTTAAAAAATCATTAAAACAGATAGATTCAGTAAAAAATACACAGAAGCTTCTTGACTTTTTAAAACATAAGGTTTGCCTGTTAAATCCACAAAAAAGACTATTCATAGGGGTATATTTAAAAAAAAAATCTTGCTTAAACATTCAATATTACATTCTTGAAGTGTTCAACTTTAATTAAACTATTCAAAGAAGGTGAATTGAAAAGTGGAGATAAAATTCATTATAGCTGGGGAAACCATGTTATTTAATAAAGCAATACACCACCTGAGTTTGTGAGTTAAAGTGAATTGACCACATTAGACACTATGTGAAGAAGCACACATACAAAACGGTGCCATCATATAATAAAATACATCAGGGATACATTGATTAATGCTTATGCACTATGCTTTCACCAAGTAATAATCTGAAGTTCATTGACCTGATTGTAAACTGTTTACAGTTGCTAAACAACTTGCCACATTAGTATAACGTGCAAATGTTTATCAGACTTTTACAACAAGGTTAAAAGGCTCAGAATTTAAAGTCAGAACTACCCATTTTTATTCATTTTAGGATCATTATAAACTGTACAAATGCATCTTCATCTCAGTAGCGTTTCCAACTGAAAGGATGTTTTAAGATGCAATGACCATGTGCATCGTTCTTCAGCTGGCTGAGTCTTTAAAGAACTTTGGCAAACAACAGTCTGATTTTCATCTTAAAAACAGAGTGTTTCCAAGGGCAAAGCATAGAGATTAAGATTCCAATTTTTTTTAGCACAGCAGTAAAGTGGCTGGAAGAAGAGACACACCTTTTCTTCTTTATTCAGCTCAGAGTGTGATTGTTATTCTGCTCGGCTCGCTACAGTCCGTGGGTTAGTGCCAACGTGTTTCCCATTTTCATTTCTGCATACTCTAAATATTGAGAAGTTTCCTTTGTGACCTCTGAGAAATGTTGTGTTTCCACCATCTAATGGCTGAGAATAACAGAGCATGATCCAACTGTTTGCCATGCAAATCAATCAGTACAGCAGAAACTAGAGGAGGGAAACCACTCTCAAAGTTCCTCATGAGAACAGAAAGCTTAAAAAAAATCTATCTTTATGTCTGTTCAGCAACCACATAGAATATCATATCAAGCAATTAGAGACAAGCAAACATGGCTAAGTCATTAACGAACAAACAAAATGATTGAACAAAAGATAGATAGAATGATATAACAAAATAACAGATAGAATGATAGAATTACAGATAGATTGAAAGAATGACACAGATAGAAAGAACAAATGAACAAACAAACTAATGATAGATAGAACGGCAGATAGAACAATAGAACATCAAATAGAAAGAATGGCCATTAGATAGAAAGAACAACAGATAGATAAATAAAACGAATGACAGATATTTAGAAAGTAAGAAACAAACAATAGATAGAACGACAGTTAGAATGACAGATAGATAAATAGAAAATTGAATGAATGAATCAAATAATGAATGAATGAATGAATAAATTAATGAATGAATGAATGAATTAATTAATTAATGAACACACAAGCGAAAGATAGATTGAATGGATGAACATACGGACGATAGATAGAATGAATGATAGAATGAATGAACAACAGATAGAAGATATAACAAACACATGACAGACAGAACGAACGAACGTACGCACAAACACATGCACAAACGATAGAGAGATAGAAAGAAAGAAATATCAAACAGCAGAACAGATGATAGAACAACCGATAAATAGAAAGAACAAGAGACAGTTAAAAAGAAAGAATGAAAAAACGATAGATAGAACGACCGTGAGATAGAGAGAACGTCCGACATATAGAGAGAACGACCGACAGATAGAACGACCGACAGACAGACAGACAGATAGACAGACAGACAGACAGACAGACAGACAGACAGACAGACAGACAGCCAGACAGACAGCCAGACAGACAGACAGATAGATAGATAGATAGATAGATAGATAGATAGATAGATAGATAGATAGACAGACAGACAGACAGACAGACAGACAGACAGACAGACAGAATGAACAAACGATAAAACGACAGACCCCGGAGACGTCAGACGTGTCTAATGAACATACATCATGTATCTGAAAAATGAACGCCTGTCAGTCTTTGGTTCCCTTGTAAAATTAAAGCCTTTATATTTCCTCTTTATCATTCAGAAGGAATATGAATTCAATTTGTCAAGCTCTTAAGACGACACAGTGTCAGTGTTTGTCCACGGGGTTCAGTATTGCAGAAAAATCATGACAAAATGTAATTTGTGAGCTTGGCCGCTCTAAAGCTTTGCTCTTGGCAACAATAACATCCTGGAAATAATATGCTCGCAGGGAACCTACAAGGGAGCCAAATTTACCTCTTCATTATCATCATCACCATCAAAAACAGCACTGCAAAATACAGTTTTCAAGTTAAATGGCAATAAACAGCTTAATTTGGAAAGGAAAATTGGAATGGTCTTTTTTAAACTGAAGGGCTGTAGGCACACTATTATTAGTTTCATAAATCTGCTTATGATTAGTCGTACAGAAATAATACATATCCTGCTCTGCAACAGTTGTAATGCACAGTTTTAGCAGGGTGAGAGTGTCATTCTGGAAATGTGAGCCAGTCACATTTCATCATTTACTGTAATAATTGATTGCCTATTGATAATTTCCCTGTTCTGATTCAGATGTGGCATTCCTGAGAGGGGAACTGCTCAAAGAAAAGATACAAATCTCAGTGATTACGGCAGTCCTTCCAATACTATGTATCTTTGAGGTTTGGGTGTGTCATAACCGGAGAGATGGGAAAGAAAAAAACAACAGAATAAACCCCACTGGGCATAGCAAGCAGTATACAGTTGTTTCTGAAGAGAAAAATAACTTGAGGTGTCAAGACCCAGCAGGTAAAGCTCTGAGCCAGAGCGCTAAACAATTCACTCACAAGCACAAGTGTAGGACAAAATGAACAATACTGCAAAAAAGTTGCATGCCTTTGATAAAAGCTCAGACAGAAAAACAGAACATAAAATGACTTGTATTCTGAGCAAACAAATGCAGAAATAAATAGAACGTTACTGTACAAAGCTGATGAAGAAAAATATTGTGAATGTAGAAACCAACATATGGATGTCAGTGAACTTTAAGTTATGAGGTGGTTTTTGATTATGTTTCTAAGATTGTATAGACTCAACAGTCATGAAACAAGTTTTTGAGTCCTTTTAAGAAAATATACCTCAACTCTCTCATCCATTATCTGTCTCATTATATTTTAAAATAGTCTATTTTCTATTGTATGCTGCCATTGGCAACAGGTTTTCTCAGGTTTATGGTCTGTGTAAGTGTAAATAAAATATATTTTTTTCCAGAAGGTTCTTGGAAGAGGAAGACCAGAGATGCACAACCCTTAAAAAAAGCCACCAACTCAAACAAGCTTTCTAATGCAGTGTTATCTAACTGTCACATTAACCTTTTTTATTTCTTTTATTTGCATTTTAAAAGTCTCTCGAGCTCTGAGTGAGCTTTCAAAAGAGCGAGACACTGCAAAATGGAAATGAAGATCCAGCAATTGCATACTGTGCTTGTAGAACAGACCTAACAGGCATATATGAAGCCTTAATCCTAACAGTCAGATACTGTCTGGGCGTCTCGAGAAGGAAAACACATTTATGTCAAAAGCGAATGGTCTTCTTGCCTTTCACAGAGCTGATCTAGACTGTGAATACAATGCCTCAAGATGTCAGTCAACTCTTCCTTTCAACCGAGGGTCAAACAATCACATCGGCCACATGCCTCCATTCAGCCCTGTACGCTCCGGTTGGCTGGGGCTCTATAAATACATATTACAACCTTGTTTTCCTGCCAGACACTCTGGGACTGGCTGACAGGCAGAGACATTTTAAATGTCATATGGCCATGACTGCATAATGACATAACCATTATGTAGTCATACCCTGCCTGAGCCTCAACAAGCTCGAAAGGGATGTAACAGACTTCATAAAAGAAAAAAAAATAGATCAGCGAGGCTTTTTAGCTCTTTAACCAAGGGTATGCTAAATGCTAAATGCTGTTTCACACCGTCTCATGGGACTGTCAAATTGATGACTTGTGGTTGCAGCATGTGTTTTTGAGCTGACAGCATCCCAAGGCTTCCATGCTCAGCTGTAGTCATTTTGTGGGCAGGTCTGTGGAAAGAGGGTGTTGAATGAATGTGTTCAGTGTTTAATTGTGTTAGTTATAATCACATCCAACACTAGTGAAGATTTTAATCTGAACTGAGTTTGAGTCCCGGCTCGTGGACCTTTCCCGATCCCACTTTGCTTCCTTTCTCCTATGTCCTATCACAATAAAGGCAAAAACGGCAAAAATAAATATTGTGGCTAAACAAAACAGACTGAAATGTAGCAGGGGTCTTCAAAATATATCAAGGACACCGTTTGTTAAATGAGCAATGTGTCACCTTTCTAAATGCCCCATTTAGACGGTTCCACAGAAACCGGTCCCGCCTGTTTTTGTACACAGGATAATGTGTGACTGGAACACCGGACACTTCTACTAATTACACATCTAACAAGCTTGTTAGACCACACTCACGAGCACCAATCCATTTAGTTCTCGTTAGAGAGATCACGAGCTCAGCCACAAAAGCGGTGATGTAATACCATGTAATTAGCGATTTAAAGGTGCATGTTTCATGTGACAGATAATATATGTTTTCATGGGTACTAAGGCACTAATTATTCTAATCCTCGGAGTGTTAAGCCCATATTTATTTATTTATTCTGTGGAATGCAAAATGAAATGATAAGCATTCCGTACATTAGATGTGAGCAGGGGTCAATCTCCTAAAAAGACAAATACAAAATCAGTGCCATTCTCCATTCATTTCTGTTCTATGGAAAATTGGTATTTCAGCACAAATTACTTTACTTACTAGCCTTTAGTTCAGTAATTTTGGAATGACGGCTAATGTAGCCTACTTTTACTGCTGCGGTATTTGATTTGATTTTTTTATATTTTCCCTCATGTCTCAACCTTTCAACATAATTAAATCATGTATCTTATTCCTGCTATCTGCAGAGGCAAATTACACAAAAGGGTTTAAACTAACTTGAGAGTATTTTAGAATAACAGGTACGGACACATTTAAAATGAGATACTATATGTGTGTGTATATATATATATATATTATTTATATATATATATATATATATATATATATATATATATATATATACAAAGAAACATATGCAAACTCAATGAAAAAACAATTGAGACTAATAAATAAGTGAACACAGGCGGGAAGACAGGCAAATCAAAACGTGATTTCACGATCATAATCATGTCAATATATATTCAATATATATGTGTATATTCACACATACAGGCACTTTTGATTTGCCTGTCTTCCCGCCTGTGTTCACTTATTTATTAGTCTCCATTGTTTTTTCATTGAGTTTGCATGTTTCTTTGTTATTATCCTCTTTGTGTTTAATCCCTGAGTTTCCTTAGTTCATTGTCCAGTACCGTCAATGTTAAACGTGGTTTCTTCTTTTATATTATCCTGTGTATTTTTTATTAAAGACTAATTTGGTTCCTCTACTCCTGCGTTGTACGCTTTATACAGCCACACAGTGACATATATAGCATAAATAAATAAACTGCATGTGTTTTTCTGTACATGTGTACTGTAGGTGATGTAACTTTAACTAGCGGTTAAAAAAACAAAACCACATGCATATTGCGGAAGAACATTGTTTCTGTTGTGCTTCAGCACTGCGTGTGAGTGTGCGGATGAATATGACCCTTTACAATAGAAAATGCTTTACAGTAAACTCTGTTAAAGAGCTGCATATGGCAATTTATGTGTCCAATAAAATACCTTAATCAACTGTTGAGTTATAAAAACACCATCTCCGTGTCACTTTTACAACATTTCAAATCCCTCAGTTCTTGCCATCTCCAAAAAGCCAGGCCAATGTTGACTCTGGTTTTATTACAAGTTCTGTCACATTCTCTTTTTGCCAGCAGACTGTCCTCTGATCTGCGTTTTTTTAAAAATTAGCAGCTCCATGTCAAGCTTTCTCGCTTCCTGTGACAACTAACCTATGCCACTCCAACACCATACACACGTCAAAGTAGCTGGAGCAACTCTATTTAAAGATACAATGAAACACAGCCGAGTGACGTAAGTAGGCAATTTCCAGCGAAAACCATCCCGCCAGGTCTAAAATATAAACACTTATAACAGGCATAAAATGGGGAATCAGGGTAAGACAAAAACACGTTTTGGAGGAAAGATTGAGGATGTATTGACTCATTATTAAATTGTGTTAATTTTGAACAAAAAAAAAACATAGTGTACCTTTATTTGGCATTTAGTTTAGACTTCGTAGATACTTTTAGTGCATTATATATGAATGCATGAAGAAAAACTTAAAGATTAATTATATAGACCACCATGCTTCCTAAGTGTTTGTTCTGTGCTGCTGGAAAATAAGGTTTTACTTATACAGGAGAAACTGGTCACTAGAAATAGTCAGCTTTGTTTTCCTCTTTTCTTGATTGCTTGAATTGAGCACAGTGTGAGTAAAAGATGGAATGATTGAGGACTACACCCAATGAAAGTCTGCCTCCTCAATTTTCAACCTTTCATTTTAAGACTGAGTTTCAGTTTAACATTCACACACGCATGCACGCACGCACGCACGCACGTGTTTTCATGTTTTATGGGGACTTTCCCTAGACATAATGATTTTTATACTGTGCAAACTATATATTCTATCCCCTTATACCCCTAAACCTTCCCACCACAGAACATTTTCTGCATTTTCAAAAAACTTCACTTTTATAAGCTGTTTTCCTCATGGGGACCAACAAATGTCTTTGATTCTTATGTAGACAGATAACCACATATCAAGAGTAACAGGTGTCTACATTGGAAAAAAATTAAAATAATAATAATTTGTTCACGTCTAGACCACTCTTTATTTTCTTTTTTCTTTTTTTAACTGCATTTTAAAATATTAAGAGTTGTGTAAAATAATTTACCAAAGGTTGGGCAAAAATTGTTGCAAAATTAAAATTACTTTTATGGAACATGCCATCTAAAATCTAATCTGAAATCTAACCTGAACTCAATGTATTCCTCAATTGGAGACTTCAATGTACAGTTCAATTTTCATCACATCTTTGTTTAACTGGGAAAAACACACTCCATGCAGGCAATTTGTTCTCCTAAAAGCAAAAAATCGAAATCTTCCCGTCAAATACATTACGGTTTGTTATTTGAGAGTAAATAACAAATTTACATTAAGATGAGATAAAATAAATACAAAAATAAGAGCATTATAAAGTAGAACCGTGGATTTGGGAACCTCTAGGATTTCTGAACCTTTAATGATCAGATCACATTGAATATCACCTGCATATTGAGCTAGAGAGCCTAAGATCATAGTAATATTACATCTAACTGAATATGATGGAATCCAAATACAACATCAGTGAAGTCCCAGCTCATTTTTGAGGTGAGTTCCAACTGTCCCTTTCATCTTCTCTCTATCATACTCGCATCTGATTCATATCTTTTAATCTTGATACTTCAGAATCTTCACAGTATGCTCCTGCTCTCTAAGCTGGTATCTGGGCCCAATACCATTCAAAAGTTTGGAGTAAGTTGTTATTTTAAGATTAAAAAAAAACTTTCATTCAGCAAGGATGCATTCAATTGATCAAAAGTGACAGTACAGACTCTTATATTGTTACGAACATTTTCATTTGAAATAAATATTTATTCTGAACTTTTTATTCCTCAAAGAATCCTGAAAAAAAGTATTAGTTTCCACAAAAATATGAAGCAGCAGAACTGTTTTCAAGACTGGAGTAATGATGCTGAAAATTCAGTTTTGCCATCACAGAAATAAATTGTAATAAAATTCCAATATTGCTGTTTTAATTGTTTTTTTGATAATACATGCAGCCTTGATAGGACTTCTTTCAAAAACATTAAAAAACTCTCACCAACCACAAACTTTTGAATGACTGTATGCAACTATGCATATACAAATATATTCAAATTAAGTCAAAATATCACTGAAAAGTTAAAGTAATATATTTATACATACTCAAATCTTGTTGCAGTTCTATATATTCAAATATGGAGCATCAAAACATGTCACAAGACTCATCATCATGTCATATCCCTTAAAGCATAATAGTATAAGTTGAATGACCTGCTATCCTTTAACCTTCAGAAAGTGTGTGTGGAGTAGGAATTTGGGTTACAGGTTCAATGCCAGAAAAAGTGGAGTAAGGGAAGGAGGCAGAACATCGAGGGCAGCGGGGAGTGTGTGTGTGTGTGTGTATTTAGGTTTTGGTCACGGCTCAGCAGGGTGATCTTCATATCTGCTTGGTCCAGCCTGAGTCTCTGGAGTCACCCTTTTCTCTTCTGTTTCTCCTCTGTTGCTTTCAGCACTTCATTCATAATCATCTTTTCATTCCAGCACGAATACCGGAAGCGAGAGCCGACTGACAATACCGCCGGCCTCACGTTTGCGTGGTGTGCAGGTACTAATCCTTAATTTCATTCTTCCTTCTGACAAATCAGGGACAAGAACAAAATCAAACACATGAAGGTCATGGAAATCTTCCTAGAAACAGTCAGCTCCCCTCAGCCAGGTGAAAAGCTTTTTTATTTGGTAGTTTGGTATTAAGTAAGGCATAATATCAGCAAATGGTGTTTAGTTGTTGTATGACTCTTTGTTTTTGAAATAATCTTTTTTTAACTGAACGAATCATTCTCATTCATTTTCAATTAAATGCATTATTATTTTGTTATATTATTCGATTAAAATGCATTATTATTTTGTTTAGGCTTAATTATAAATTAAACTATATGTGTATATATATATATATATATAATTATCTTTTTTTTCCTATAGCTTGATAAAAAGTCAAGTCCAGCAGTCAACAGAATGGATGGATCTACTTTGTTGCCAAGTGTAAAAAACAAAAAAACAAAACTGGACATGAATCTTATTAAAGGATGATACAGTTGGTAAAAACTGACTGAGTGATTAATTCATTGTGAATAATGCATAAAAAGACAGTGGCTACTCACATAAAGACAGAGCCGATGACACCACAAAAACACATATAGTCCCAAGCACTTCCCGAATATCTGAGCTGCAATGCCAAAGACAGAGCTTTTAAGGTCACTGAAAAATAAAATAATAATAATAATAATAATAATAATAATAATAATAATAATAATGATAATAATAATAATAATAAAATGATAGAATTACAAATACAAGCGAATCTGACACTGGAAAGACATCTACTATAATTCAATTAAATATTTGTATGTTATATATGTTATATCGCTTGCAAAAAAAAAAAAAAACTGTACTTTTACAGAATTGCCATCAATGGAAAAACATGTTTTTGCTGCCAGATGGTGTAGTTACAACGGCTGCGTCCGAAAGCTTAAAAATGCTGCCTTCGGAGGATGCATGCAGGGCATTAAGGCACGTCCAAATCCAATAGTTTACTTCACTTCCTGTGTCCTAAGATACCTTCATCTGATCAATTTTTCTAAGGCACCACGCTGCGTTTGATATCCCACAATTGCATTCCATGACAGTTAAGCAAAAAAATAAAGATGCCATCTTAAAGTTGCAGTTGGTGGTCAGTTTGTATGTCAGTGTTTTTGACTAACGGTTTCTACTTTTTGGGTCATTTCTAGCGAGAAATTACTATTGTAGTAATGAAATATTTGCTTAGTTATCACCAAAGCTCTCTTAATTTTGTTGTGGTTCATAAAACCATTACGTTGCCTCAGAAGTCTGTCAGAAGTTTCGGGAGGTATTTTCATGAGCAAATGCTTAAGTGCCTGTTAAGACAGCAAGTCAAAAAGTCAGTTGCCTAAGCTTTTTGGACGTTGCCAACATGGCTGGTCATGTTAACTAACCAATTCTTGAGCCCACTGGGGCCAGAGAAGAACTCTTACAACTCTAGGCCAGATATTCTTAGGTTAGCAGAACCCTGAGAAGATTTTGTAAAACGTAAGCGCTTTAATTCTCCTTTTTTCATCTCAAATTTGGAGGGAGTAAATAATTCATGAGATATTGGCTTAGTTAAAGGGGAAACAGCACAGCCAAGCCCTGTTTGGAATAGATACACCAAGAGGAGCTGAACCGTTATTGAAGTTCAGATAAAAAGTGCCACAAGACCATTAAGCCAATTTGAAAGCATTGGCAGAATGAACCAGCTAGAAGAGGCTTCCTTGCATGAGTTAGCAACGTTTTTGACAGCAGAGCACTTCGGATTACCTCTCGGAGAGCTCTGGCCCATGTCTGCAGTCTGAAAGCCCATGCTGTGATCAAAGCACGTGTGATCAGATCACTATCAAGCAGCGTAAAGGCGCTAAAGCGGGAGAAGATAAAGAAACGATGCTTTGGTGTGGGAAGGGAACATATTCACACCAGTGACATGATGGGAAAAGTGTACTAGTCTGATTAACTGCGCCGCAGCGGGTGTCGACAGATTCCTGTAGTAAAACTGAAAAGTGTTGCACTCTTTGAGGCTCACTCTCATCTCCCCTCTAACTCCGCAAGCTGTGACTTAATAGACGACATTTTAACATGCCCCTGTCCGCAATGTCAAGCAGTCATCACCACAAATGAATGCTGCCACTTTCTATAGAACCAAACTCTTTCTTCACCGCAAGCACTGCATCTTAATACCAGCTCATACACGCACACTCTTGGCACTGTCGATATGAATATTGGGCTGCCATATCAACAAGACCAGAGGAAGGAAGAAAGGAAGGAAAAAAGCAAGATAAGCTGAATAACGTGGCACATAAGCAATCATGGAAAAAAATAAGTAGCAAAATTGTGCATTACTGTTTGTGCATAGAACAAATAAAATGAAAGTTTATAAATAATAATAATAATAATAATAATAATAATAATAATAATAATAATAATTATTATTATTATTATTATTATTATTATTATTACATAAAGGGGTTTTAAATGGGGCCACAAGGTGTGATAGCAGGTCTAAAGAAAATGTATGAAAAAAATACTAAATGCATCTTAAGAAATAGAAACAAATTATGAATTTTATTTGTGAATTTTAAAAAGCAATCTTTTTTTAAGAGTATACAATAAAGTATAAAAAATAAAGATTGGTGTCATTACAATTTATTAAATAAATGAATACTTATTAATAATTCACACTTAAAAAAAATAATACTTCAATTATTCATCAATGGTGCAATAAAATGGTCAAAAGTGACAGTAAAGACTTTATATATATATATATATATATATATATATTTTTTTTTTATTATTATTTTTATTTTTTACTGTAGGCTATTTTAATTAATTAAATGCAGCGTTGCTGAGCATAAGTGATTACTTTAAAAAACATTTATCAATGCACAACTTATCTTACACATCTAGTATATTTACCTCTGCATTAAAAATGTGCAAAGGGACACTTTCATAGTAAATGTATTTGCTACTAAAGGCAAAAGTGTTTTAAAAATGAAAAATAAAAAAATTAGGTGAAGCTTAAAGGACAATTCCGGCCAAAAATGAAATAACAATAATGGAATAACGGCTAAATAACACATGGGTACCGAGTCGACCGTTCTCTAGAATGTGTTTTCACGATAATCGAACGTACCCAGTTTTAATGTTATTTTTAGTTCAACCACAGATTAGCTTATAATCTTCTTTAATATCTTATTATCTTACGCTATGGGGAAAACCTCTTTTCCAAGAGATATTGAAGCCAAAAATTATCCTTAATTTTGAATTAATGTAAAACGCTGTGCGGCAGCATGCAGACATAGGCAAGACGGCTCGCACGCCTATTGGCTGCCCTGCGGCAACAGCAGCAGCCTATCGAGAGATACCCTGCGTGACGTGATACCCAATGGGGGCGCTTCGCGCCCATTTCGTCACGTCACGCCAGAATAGGCGTGGCCTTGGCCGATAAATACGCTCAACAGGCTGATACAAACTGATTTTCATCTCTTCAGCGAAGCACTGGATCCGGAGTGAGAAGCCGCGCCGTTGACAGAAAACCTTCTGCGGGACAAGTCTTCGAGCCTGAAGCCGCTGGCCTTCACCTCGCCGCCTGAAGCCGCCGTACCTGCTACGCTTTCCGGCGTCTATATCCTTTCACTGCTAAGAGTGTGTGTTCGCCGCTGCGACTCACAATCTCACTGTATCTCTCTCTATCTCTCTCTCTCTCTCTCTCTCTCTCTCTCTCTCTCTCCTAAAAGAGCTGCATCTTTTTAAAGATGCAAAGATCCTGCGGCTCGTGCCGAGCCACACTCAGCGACGGGGAGCTCTGTGGACCTCCCCCCCTCTGCCCGCGAGTCGTCAGGGAAGCGGGCCAGCATCAAAACCGTTTCTTTACGTTACAAGAATGCTACCCCGCCCCCCGTGGACATGCGTCACCGGCGAAATGAGGAAATAGTTTGTTTTGGTCCCACCAAGGCCGGACCAATCTCCATTTCTCAAACATTTCTCAGCTCCTCGTAGTCTGAGTGGCTGAAAATGTCAATATTGCGGCAATGAGCCTGTTGTATAACACGCACGCCTGCAAACAAACGGCGAAACACACAAAACTGTGATGACGCTCTCAACCCGTGGGCACGCGTCACTGGCGAAATGAGGAAAGAGTGTGTTTTTGTCCCCTCGAGGCCGGACCAATCTCCGTTTCTCAAACATTTCTCAACTCCTCGTATTCTGAGCGGCTGAAAATGTCAATATTGCAGCAATGAGCCTGTTGTATAACACGCACGCCTGCAAACAAACGCCAACACACACACAAAACTGTGATGACGCTCTCTTATCTGCACAAGAGTCCCGTGTTCGATCCCAGCTCTCGCAGCAGATAAAAAAAAATAAAAAATAAAAAAGTCTCACCGCGGCCAGACTTCCACCGAACTTTCGCTCGTTCAGTTCCAGAAAATGCGACTGTTCCAGTGTATTTTGCAGTAAACAAGCCGGTACCATGGCCCGCTTGCCTGCACACAAATGCCGTTTCCACAGCGACCCAGAAAAATCATATAAGCAGTGTATTTTTTGGTATTCTGGCCACAGCCGATGGTCTTATGAGTGTAATAAAAATGCCCACAGCCCAGTGTTTATTTCTACACACAAACACAGCCCGCCACAGTGCAGGGCTCGCAAAAAATAAGGTCGACTCATGTCAATTGTGCATTAAATGTAGTGAATGTACCCACAACCCAGTGCCCACAAACACTACACACTGCATGTACCACGGTTTCTGTAAAACGAAACCACATACAGTCAGCTAAGACCCACGGTGTTTAAGTCTCGCCGCGGCCAGACTCCACCGAAACTGCTCGCTCGTTCAGTTCCAAACAATGTGACTGTTCCAGTGTATTTCGCAGTAAACAAGCCGGTACCACAGCCCGATTGCCTGCACACAAACGCCATTTTTATGGCAACCCAGATAAATACCAAAAAAGAGTGTATTTTCTGGTATTCCGGCCACGGCCAATGGTGTTATGAGTGTTGTAAGAATGCCCACATCTCAGTGCCCATTCCCACACACAGACACAGCCCGACAGAGTTCAGGGCTAGCACAAATAAAATCAACTCATGTCGATTGTGAAAAAAAAGAACACAGTCCCACGACACAGTTCCCACAAACACTACACGATATATGTCCCTCGGTTTCTGTAAAAACGAAACCGACACACATTCAGTCAGCACAAGCCGACAGTGTTTTCAGTGCAGTGAGCGTGCCCGCTGTCCTGCACCCACATTCCCTCACAGACACGCTCAACCCCATGGGGTTTGTCCCGCTCGCTCTCTCTCCACAATCTGTCATAGAGAATTCAAGCGCGACCAGGCTGCCCGCCGTGATTGACGCGCCTCCCGCCTCGTACACTGTAAACACAGTATTTATGTCTCAGCACACCGAAGCTCTGCGGCCGCCGCTATGCCATTCTAATTTCATTCTACCTCTAGCTATTCACGCAGAGGCGTGGACAAAGCTTCCCAGGGTATCAGAATGGGTGTTGAACACTATAAAAAGAGGCTATTCGCTACAGTTCGCTCGACATCCCCGCCGTTACACTGCGCGAGTCGAAACCACGGTAAACAATGAAGTATCTAATCTACTTCGAGCCGAAATAGCGAAACTGCTGGGCAAATAGGCCATAGAACCTTTATCTCAGGCTCAGAGCGAAGCGGGGCTATACAGCAGATATTTTCTTGTACCGAAAAAAGACAGGGGTCTCAGACCCATTCTAGATCTGCGACAGCTGTACAGAGTGCTATGAAGCGCCAGTTCAGAATGCTGACAACCAGGAAAATCCTCGCGCAAGTGCGCCAGGTAGACTGGTTTATGTCAATAGATCTGAAAGACGCCTTTTTCCAAAAACAAATAGCATCACGTCACAGGGGATTCTTGTAATTCGTCTTCGAGGGCCAGGCATATCAATACACAGTCCTACCGTCCGGCCTATCCCTAGCACCCCGTACATTTACGAAGTGTATGGACGCGGCTCTCGCACCCCTGAGACTTCAGGGCATGCGAGTTTTGAACTACTTGGACGATTGGCTGATTCTAGCTCGATCACATTCAGAGCTCATAGAACACAGAACCACATTACTCGAGGATCTCAAGAATCTGGGTCTCACAGTCAATTGGGCAAAGAGTTCGCTGTTTCCCAGCCAGAAAATCTCTTTTCTGGGAACAGTACGGGACTCGCTGTCTATGACAGCATGTCTGTCGCCGGAGCGCGACAGTCAGGCGTGAGTCTGGGGACTCCCTCGAGTGTGACGGTGGTGTCCACGGACGCCGCCACCTTGGGATGGGGAGCGCTGCTCGAGGGCAGACCATTCTTTGGCCAGTGGTCAGAACGGGAAAAGCTCCTACTCATAAACTGTCTGGAAATGCTGGCAGTCGTCAACGCGCTACGGAGCGTTTGTCCCCAGATAAAAGGCCGCCACGTCTTAGTCCGGTCGGACAACATGTAAGTGGTGGCATACATAAATCGCCAGGGTGGCGTCAGGTCCCTAAACCTTTACAGGCTGACGGAACGCCTCCTGGTCTGGGCTCAGCACAACCTGCTTTCACTGAAAGCAGCGCATCTGCCTGGTCGCCTGAATCTGGGACCAGACTGTCTGTCCAGAAACAATGTCCCAGCAGGGTAATGGTCACTGCACCCGGAGACGATCCAACTGCTGTGGGAGACATTCGGCAGAGCGCAGGTGGACTTGTTCGCGTCCCAAGAAAACGATCACTGTCCAAACTTTTTTCTCCAAGAGCAGGGATGCGCTGGCCCACGTATGGCCCCACTGCCCGCTCTATGCTTTTCCCCCTGTCTCGCTCCTGCCTCAAGTGCTGGAACGAATCAGGGAAAACGGATGCCCAGTGCTGCTCGTGGCTCCGCTCTGGACGAACCAGAATTGGTTCCCAGTCCTGATGTGGCTGACCAGCACTGCCCCGTGGCCGATACAGGTGAGGAGAGACCTCCTCTCTCAGGCAAAGGGCTCGATTTGGCATCCTCGCCCGGATTTATGGTCCCTACATGCATGGGCCATCAACGGGTACCCACTAACCTCCCAGAGGGAGTGTTAAACACAATCACGCAGGCTAGAACCCCGTCTACTAGACAGCTCTTTTCCTCAAAGTGGTGGGTGTTCTCTGCCTGGTGTCAAGCTCAGGGCTTTTCACCCACAGACTGCAGGGTTACGGAAGTGCTCTCCTTCTTTCAGGAGCTGCTGGATAAGGGCAGAACCTCTTCCACGCTCAAAGTATACGTGGCGGCCATAGCGGCGTTTGCAAAACCGACGTCTGGCCAGTCACTGGGGAAAAACGACCTGGTCATGCGATTCCTCAGGGGAGCTAGGAGGCTGAATCCTCCCAGACCCCCCTCAGTCCCTGTGTGGGACCTTTCTACGGTTTTTGAAGCCATGAAAGGTGCCCCATTCGAGCCAATCCATTTGTCAGACATGAAACATCTGTCTCTCAAAACGGTATTCCTTATGGCTCTCACTTCAGTGAAGCGCGTAGGGGACTTTCAAGCGTTTTCAGTAAGCGTGTCATGCATGGAGTTTGAGCCTAATGACTCAAAAGTCATACTCAAACCAAGGCATGGGTACTTGCCCAAATCCCTCAACACACCGTTCAAGGCCCAGGTTATTTCCCTGATGATAGCGTAAGATATTACGCAGTACGAGAGATACTCTCGTAAGAGAACGTACTCGGTTACTAACATAACCTCGGTTCTCTCTAGAGAGGGAACGAGTACTGCGTATCTTGCCATGCATACAACAGCGCTGGTTCGCTTCAGTGACGAAAACCAGTTTGTATCAGCCTGTCGAGCGTATTTATAGGCCAAGGCCACGCCTATTCTGATTAGCCATTGGGTATCACATCACGCAGGGCCTCTCTCGATAGGCAGCTGCTGTTGCCGCAGGGCAGTCAATAGGCGCGCGAGCCGTCTTGCCTATGTCTGGGTACTGCCGCACAGCGTTTTACATTAATTCAAAATTAAGGATAATTTTTGGCTTCAATATCTCGTGGAAAAGAGGTTTTCCCCATAGCGTAAGATATTACGCAGTACTCGTTCCCTCTCTAGAGAGAACTGAGGTTACGTTAGTAACCGAGTACGTTCTCTACCTGCAAACCTAAAAAAGGGGCTATTTGGAGCCTTGTTAGTGGTATTAACTAGCGATCGAATATTTTTACTTATTCGATGCCCCATACACTAGCGTTATAACCTAATCTGTGGTTAAACTAAAACTAACGTTAAAACTGGGTACATTCGATTATCATGAAAACGCATCCCATGCAGAGAACGGTCGATTCGGTACCCATGTGTTATTTAGCCCAGGTTCATTTTTGGCCGGAATTGTCCTTTAAAGTGAACATCTTGTTTTTGCATGCACATCCACCTCTGTCCTGCTATGCTAAGGACAAAAGACAGAATTGACTTTCTGTGATGGTGAAGGACAATCAAAGACTCCCTGGAATTTGCACTCAAGAGTTCCTGTTTTCCTTTCAGTGCCTAAGGTCAAAGCAAGAAGGAGACCGCATAGATGGAGCAGCATACACTAGAGTGCTAACGACAGGAAGCCAACCACTAAATGTCTTATCCCACCTACTGCTTTAAACCTCCCACAGCATTCTGGGAAACTCAATAAGATAATCTTTGGTGAGGGAAAAAGAAAGAGATAGGGCATGACAGGATGAAGGATCTGAGAAAAAACAGAGAGAGAGAGAGAGAGAGAGAGAGAGAGAGAGAGAGAGAGAGAGAGAGAGAGAGAGAGAGAGAGAGAGAGAGAGAGAGAAGGGGTGATGTGTGCAAAAATAGATTTGAATGATAATGGCAAACACACCTGCAAGCATCTTAGGAACCGAAAGGGCAACAAAATGCTCCAGTCACACTGTTCGAATCATGGGGACAATGCACAGGTATCATGTGGCTAGAAATGAAAGATTCTGGCTCCTCTTTTCAACTCAAAAATGCAAAATACTTAAAATGTACTGTTAAAAAACGCTAATGCACTTTCCATCTAGTCGTAATGACAGTATTCCGTATTCATTGTGGATTGATGGATTTGCATTTATGTTCTTAGAAGACACTTTCTTGCCAAATCAGCCAACAGTGAAGATCATGCATTACCGTAAACTGTGTAGTTCAAACTGAATATATGTTCTGCAGTCTTTATTCATATTTATCCAGGAGCTGTGATTTTGCTCCTGCAATTTATACATTTATAGGCTTCTCCCTGAAACCATCTCCTCTAAATTATTTCCATCTCAATCACTTAAGCTGATCACCTGCACCCACATCTCTAGCTGGGTTTCCATTCAAATGTAAAGTGAAGCTTTTCAAAGTAGGCAAAACAAGAAAAGAAAAGAAAAGCTAATTAGGTGTGTTTCCATCAAGTTGTTCGAGCGGATGGTGGTGGTATCGCTAACCTTGTAACCAACAGTAAATAAAACACCATAAGTGGAAACAGCCGATTAGTCAAATAGCTTTTTTTTAATTTATTTTTTTTTTAAATGTGACCTGATCCAGCAAAATGAGTCACTGTGACCCAAATTTTAAAATTGAGATTTTGGTATTAATGGAAAGAGGAGACCAGCTTTCAAATGATATCCTAGTCAAAGTCATACCTTGAATGGTTGTAAAGATATACACATTTGAATTATGCTCCTCTGCCCTCTTTTTCCAATTGAAAACCTGAGAAAATCGCTTTTAAAGTTTTTTGCCCATTTTTTGTTGATATCTTTCAAAATCCATTGCATTTAAAGGATTAAACTATTTATTTTACAGCTTAATTTGACCAAAGACATTACAGTTTTTTTCGATTGATAAACGACAGTGAGCACAACTGGAGGTACATGTGCAAAACTCTAACTACAGTCTGCACTACCAACAGTCACCTGAGCTAAACAGTTCAGTTCACATCACCTGCAAAACTCATTCCACAACAACACAACTCTTAACACATGGCTCAAAACAGGCTCAGTGCAGCCAAACACTATACACAACCCTCACTGAGATAACACACAACGTCACTCAGAACACACTGAGAGTAAAAACACTAGCATTAAACTCCAATACAGAAAATACAAACTTTTCATCTTTACAGTTTGAACAATTTCAGTGACTTCATACAAAGTAATATTTTCTTCAAAGAAAAGAGTGACATTCTTTCACATGATTTATTTAATTTTTTAGAACATAACAATTCTTTAAGGTAAATGAAAATTAGCAGTTTGCTTCAATAGTCTGTAGTACTGAATTACAGTAATGAGAAAAAAAAAAAGGTAGAAACTAAAAGATTAGTTGATTCAACTACTGTGATTCGAACAAATAAAACAAGACCTGCTTAGCCTTTCAGCTGAAATTGCAATCAGCAGTGTTTGAAAGGCATAAGGCTGAAATCTATTCTGTTTTGAATGTGTGGTTCACAGTTTTGACAGCAGTGTGTTAACATTTGAACAAAGTGCTGTAAATCCACAGTGTTGTGCAGGTTGTGGTTAAAGTCATGGGATAAGTGTGCAGATTACTGTGTTCAAGCAATGAAAAATGAACTAGAGTTTGGTCCACATGAACTGCTGCTGTGCAGACTGTAGTTAGAGTTTTACAAATGTAGCTCCAGTTGTGCTCACTGTCGTTTAGCAATCAAAAAAAAAAACTGATTATGCCACACTGCTATTAAACCAGGCTGAATCTCAAATTATTTTAAAGTTTTTATTTGAATAAATAATTTAAAAGTACCTTTTACAAAAATCAGAAAGATTGAACAGAGGTGCTACATTTTTGCTTGAGAGAGAGGGTGTGTGTGTCTGTCTGTTTGTGTGTGTGTGTGTGTGTGTGTGTGTGTGTGTGTGTGTGTGTGTGTGTGTGTGTGTGTGTGTGTGTGTGTGTGTGTGTGTGTGTGTGTGTGTGTGTAGATAAAGTGAGAGAGGCAGAGAGACAAATAATGCTAGTCTATGCAATCATATCTATGTGTAGGCTAGTTGACAATAACAGTGTAACAAATTCATAACGAAGATACCAACAGTTACATTTTGGGTTAATCAAACATATTGTAATGGATTCTCCTTGCAGATAAATAGCTACACCCATACAATAATTGCACTCACTCACATCACATCCATACACAGTAAATACACTCACTCAGATTCAAATTTGACATTAAATTCACATTTATTCTCTTTTCTTCTAAGCTGGGCACGGAGAGGGACAACTTTCTTTTTCAACTGGCGGTTTTGGGCAAATCTCACGGATATTTTTGTACAGCTAAAGGCCATTGGAGGCCATTGGAGAGCAGAGACAGTGACGTTTCAGGGGATACCCGGGAAATGCTCAGAGGTGAGATATGAGTTGAGAAAAGCAATGTTCATTTCCAGCGAATTTAGTAAAACTTTGTAAACTTAAATAGTAATTTAAATAGCTTTACTCAATTATCTGGACTACAAAACTTTGGGAGATTATTTTTGAAGGTCTGTTCTTTGAAATTAGCAAAAAAAAAAAAAAAAAAAAAAATCTATTATTTCATTGTTTTTCCACATAATCGGCCCATATCTTAAAATGGAACGTTGCGATTTCCGACTCATTTCGCCAGATCGGGTCACAAATAGTGTTTTCTACTTCGCTCTATTCCCATCTCATCTCAGCTTGGACAGACTGTATTCCACATAAAAATGTGAAATGTATATATATATATATATATATTATTCACAAATCTGTCTAAATCTGTGTTAGTGAGCACTTCTCCTTTGCCGAGATAATCTTTCCACCTCACATGTGTGGCATATCATGATGCTGATTAGACAGCATGATTATTGCACAGGTGTGCCTTAGGCTGGCCACAATTAAAGGGCACTCTAAAATTTGGAGTTTTATCACACAGCACAATGCCACTGATGTCGCAAGTTTTGAGGGAGCATGCAATTGGCATGCTGACTGCAGGAATGTCCACCAGAGCTGTTGCCCGTGAATTGAATGTTCATTTCTCTACCATCTTCTCTACCAACGTCTCCAAAGGCGTTTCAGAGAATTTGGCAGTGCATCCAACCAGCCTCACAACCGCAGATCATGTGTAACCACACCAGTCCACGACCTCGACATCCAGCATCTTCACCTACAAGATCGTCTGAGACCAGCCACCCGGACAGCTGCTGCAACAATTGGTTTGCATAACCAAAGAATTTCTGCACAAACTGTCAGAAACCGTCTCAGGGAAGCTCATCTGCATGCTCGTCGTCCTCATTGGGGTCTCGACCTGACTGTAGTTCGACGTCGTAACCGACTTGAGTGGGCAAATGCTCACATTCGATGGCGTCTGGCACTTT
Source organism: Siphateles boraxobius (assembly GCF_051911475.1). NCBI lineage: Eukaryota > Metazoa > Chordata > Actinopteri > Cypriniformes > Leuciscidae > Siphateles > Siphateles boraxobius. Next base: position 32,089,909 of record NW_027508699.1, read on the forward strand.
GGAGTAGTGTTCTCTTTACAGATGAATCCCGGTTCACTGTACAGGGCAGATGGCAGGAAGCGTGTATGGCGTCGTGTGGGTGAGCGGTTTGCTGATGTCAACGTTGTGGAACGAGTGAGCCCATGGTGACGCTGGAGTTGTGTTGGCGTATGTTATGGAAAACGATCACAGGTTCATTTTATTGATGGCTTTTTGAATTCAAAGAGATACCGTGACGAGATCCTGAGGACCATTGCTGTGCCATTCATCCACGACCATCACCTCATGTTGCAGCATAATAATGCACGGCCCCATGTTACACAATTCCTGGAAGCTGAAAACATCCCAGTTCTTGCATGGCCAGCATACTCACCGGACATGTCACCCATTGAGCATGTTTGGGATGCTCTGGATCGGCGTATACGACAGCGTGTTCCAGGTCATGAAAATATCCAACAACTTCGCATGAAGTTGGAGTGGACCAACATTCCACAGGCCACATTGAAAGAGCATTTCAGGAGAGCATGCTGGATTATTACCTCAGCGAGCTCGGCTATAAAGCTGTACACAATACAATGCAAAAGCACAGTGGAAAAAGCAGTTTGTAACCGAAAAAAAATGTTTTGAAATCAGAAGAGCTACTGTCACACTTCTACAAAAAGTTATTCTTTAACAATGATGTAGATCATGTATGCGTCATTGGCCTGTTTTGTTCTAGTTTCAAGGCATGAGTGTACTTTTATAGAAGTTCTATTTTTAACTACATGTCATTAAAAAGTGTTTAACTTGCAGAATGCTTCTCAAAAATGTGTTATAAATGTGTCATTTAGATTATCCACCCATTTTTTATGGAATAACACATTCAAAAAATAGCATGCTGGAATTTCACACTTCATGTATAGCTTTGATCTTACATTATTAGCACTCACCATATATTAACTCCATATGGAACGACGATAAGTTAATATGGTTGACCTTTAAACAAATTATGCCAACTAGATTTGTATGAATGGAAACTCTGGTTAGAAAACCTGAAACATTAAACAGCTTAATGCCAAATATCTTAATATATCAACTCGAAATTAAAAACTTTTTTGAAGCATTTTCACTTGTTTGATATTTCTGTTGCTATTTTACATATTCTTACACTCTCGGAAAAAAGGAACAAAAGGTTCAGATTTAAAATCTATGCAATCTGTTTTAAAACAAAAAGAGAAGAAAAGACTAAACATTACAAATTACATTCTTAAGCATAAAAACATGATACTATTTAGACAATTTTACTCCTATTGACTTGGAAACAAGAACGACACTTCATTGTCAACTCAATTTGCCAAAGCTGTTAGCTGCAAGTGTGCAACTCAATTCTGCTGTTTTGGTCTTGAAGACTAAGTAGCAAACTGTACCAGCAGTTTTGAGGTGCTCACTTATTTGATGTTTCAACTGAAAAGGTTTCTTGATTCTTTATTTAATGCATCACTTTGCTCAGAAATAGAAATTGTAATACTCTGTAAATGTCTGCCATTCCCATTTTTTTAAAGTTTTATTGAGAAACCGGAGCTTTAGTACTCTTCTAAACCTGATAAAGTGAGAATTTGACCAGCAATGAGACTTTCTCAAAACACTCCTTATTCCATACATATACTTTCCATACATGACTAACATCCTGTCACAGTCAAGCCATGCTCTGATAATAAACAAAATTTTGATGTCTGAGTCTGTACATGACACATCCTCTCAATAGTATTCATGTGTAAAAGCACATACACATGATCATACGTTTAATGACACATGCATGTAAATGTTAATTCTTACCTGCATTCATGAAGTTCATGGTCTTTTTATTACTATATATTTTCTTTAAATATATGTATCACCATTAGATGTATTTCATGTAGATCATGCACTTTACTTTTAAAATGTTATAAAAGATTTCTATGTAAAACAAATGCTGTTCCAGAATCATGAAAAAAAAAAGTATCATGGTTTTCAAAAATATAAAGACAATGAAGTCTAGAGTAATGATGCTTTACTATCACAGGAGTACATTTAAATGTAAAATATATTAAAATAGAAAAGAGTGATTTTAAATTGTAATAATATTTTCCAATATTATTTTTACTTGAGTATTTTTGTTCAAAACTTTGACTGAAATAACCACTCGTTACAACCGAGGTATGCAGCGAAGCATTTGTGAAGACACAACACGCACAACCTTGAGGCGGATGGGCTACAACAGCAGAAGACCCCACCGGGTACCACTCATCTCCACTACAAATAGGAAAAAGAGGCTGAAATTTGAAAGAGCTCACCAAAATTGGACAGTTGAAGACTGGAAAAATGTTGCCTGGTCTGATTAGTCTCGATTTCTGTTGAGACATTCAGATGGTAGAGTCAGAATTTGGTGTAAACAGAATGAGAACATGGATCCATCATGCCTTGTTACCACTGTGCAGGCTGGTGGTGGTGGTGTAATGGTGTGGGGGATGTTTTCTTTGCACACTTTAGGCCCCTTAGTGCCAATTGGGCATCGTTTAAATGTCACGGCCTACCTGAGCATTGTTTCTGACCATGTCCATCCCTTTATGGCCACCATGTACCCATCCTCTGATGGCTACTTCCAGCAGGATAATGCACCATGTCACAAAGCTCGAATCATTTCAAATTGGTTGATTGAATATGAAAAGGAGTTCACTGTATTAAAATGGCCCCCACAGTCATCAGATCTCGGCGTTAACGTGAGACTCTTATCAGGCGATAAAAAAAATATCGCTGTTAATCTATTCTCAAAGTTGGGTTGGGAGCTGAGCTGGGTCTATACTATGCAAGCTATGATGAGTTTCACCTTGATATTTTAGCGCTGATGTAAACCTAGCCGAATTGCACTGTAGGGGGAAGGGATGGGAATTGAAAACCGGTTCCACTCGAAAACTGGTTCTAAGTTTTATGAACCATCGATATTGTATGCCCTCGACGTTAACGATTCCTCTTATCGATGCTCCTGCTCCGAGTCCCAGCCTTAATATACACATACAGACCACGAACTCAACTTTCCCTTTTGTCCTTTATCAGGCAAAAGGGAAGAGAGAGAGAGAGAGAGAGAGAGAGAGAGAGAGAGAGAGACCCGGTCGCGCGCGCGCACACTCTCACTTCGGAGCCAGGCGAAAGTATAAACAAGACTTCACCAGAAGAAGACCAAAGTTTCATGTGGATCATTCGGAGATTTTGTTTTCCTGAATTACCGCTGGGTGTGAATTGTGCTAAAATAAGTTACCATATCTTCTCTGAAAAGCGTTCCACACATTCAGCTGACAGTCTCAAGTACCACCTAAACGCAAAGCATCCCTTAGCTAATGCGGTAGATGCCGGGCCAAGCACTGATGTAATGTTAAACTACTATGTTTGAGTGCACCCCAGGCAAGCCCGTCAGCACAGCTCTATCAGTTAGATGTAAAGATGTATCCAGTAGTAAACACAAGTACATCTGATTGAACTTGATTTATTTTCATCACCAATTACCATAGTAGAACAGCTTTCTCAAGCAGTTTCTGATGCATTTTGGAAACATGAGATGAGCTCCTGGTCTAATACGCCACCTGGCTTGAGTAACCCGTTCTCAAAGACTTAGGCCAACTTTTAGTCATTATTTGGGTAGCACACATATTCTGAATGCCTTCGACAGAATTCAAATAAGCCATTTTAATCTATTAATCTAGATTAATTCCAAGATTACAGTGAGATTAATCTATATATATATATATATATATATATACACCCACACAAACTTTTATGTTAGTTGCGATTAATTGATTTGACAGCACTTATATATAATGCTTTCTCTGATAACAGTCACCTGCTGTACCTTACAGAGCTTTCACTAGCTCTAGGTCAGATCAATCTGCAGATGATGCAATTACGATGATTACATCTCTAAAGTTACCCATCTGTAAAAAGGTTTACATTCTAGATTTTGTCAATATGTTAATATTGTATGTTTCATATCCAAGCATTCAAGAAATATATAGAGTACATCTTGCCACCAAATCAGCCTGTCCATACAAATGACCCTGCAGTGTCAGAAAAAGAAAGAAACTGCTCACATCTAGGTTCTGACAATATGACAACCTTCCCGTATCAATCAAAATTTACTCTCCTGGTGTTGATTTACAATAACAATAATAACAATTTAATACTGTAAATATTAACAAGCTATGCCCACTAAGTCAGTGGGAATTATCCAATGTCATTTCAAGGGAGAACACTTACATTTATTGATATTATGAAGGTTAAATAATAGAGTAGGCTCAACATTCAACTAAACAACTCAAAATCAATATGGCTAGTAATATTTCATGTATGATTTATTAGTGTTAGCAGGCAACAAACCCTCTTTTTTAAAGGTGAAGTGTGTTATTTGTATGGTTACCCTGATTTTGCCAAGTAAGGTATGTTCCTAGCTCAGTATATTCTGTTGATCCTGGAACAATTCAGTCTGAAAGTTTAGTCCTAGCCCTATCATACTGCTAAACCTAACCCTACCCATGAGTTATCCCTAAAATCAGAGGGAAATGATAAGTGAATCACACTGATGTAGAAGATCCTAAACCTGGTTGTAAGCCCATGACATAAACTTGTCCCTCAAATCTGATTGGTTGATTGAAATGTTGTTCTAGGATCAACAAAGATCACATTCACCTTTACACCAGCAAACACAATTCAGAAGGTGAAAAATGTACATCTACAAAATTAATTCATATTAATATCAACTCAAGAATAGTCTATGCCATTCAATCTCTAGTTTAGTCACATACTATTTTACTGCTCAAAGGACTATGTGCCTGGAAATTAAATGTGGTTGAGTCCCCACTGGTTGCTACAGAAATCAACACATCCAAGTTGTTTCCCTGAGAGATGGCAGATTATTAGCCATATTTATACAACAGAGAAAAGTAATGGTGACATGTTGAAGGATATAAAAGAGGTTTATAAAAACAGCTTCAGGGATCTAATCTATTGGAATTATCAGCCATCTAAATGGTTTAGACAGCTAGCTGCACACAAGCAAACACCTGTACGCACAAACACAAATGCATGCTCAAACAAACACACACACACACACACACACACACACACACACACACACACACACACACACACACACACACACACACACACACACGTGATTTGTGAGGACATTCCATATGCGTACTGGTTTTTATTCTGGACAAACTGTATATTCTATCCCCTTACACTGCCCCTATCCCTAAACCTACCCATCACAGGAGACATTCTGCATTTTTACATTTTTAATAAAACACTGCTTAGTATGTTTTTAAAGCCATTTGAAATATGAGGACTCATGAAATGTCCTCATATTTCACGTTCAAGTTGTAATACCAATGTAATACCCATGTCATTATACACATTTGTGTCCTCACAAATCACAAAAACAAACACACACACACACACACACACACACACACACACACACACACACACACACACACACACACACACACACACACAACACACACACACACACACACACACACACACACACACACACACACACACACACACACACACACACACACACACACACACACACACACACACACACACACACACACACCTTTAGAGTCCTTTCCTATATAATTGAGATTTCTGTTGTGATTTCTAGAAGCATTTCCAAAAAGATCCATTTAAAAAAATTAAACATTTCCCAATGGTCACACAATTATACACAACAACATGGAGGTCAAAGTGCCCTCCAAACACATGCTGACACCTGTGTATTGCATTCACATTTTGCTTACAGACAAGTTATCAAAGGTTTGTAACACAATAGTCCACACTACTCTGACAAGCCTTTAAACCACAAATGACTGATTGCCATGGGAACAGCTGCAGAAATCAAGTAGAGGTTACCTAATGTTGGGTCACCCGACCAATAAAATAAAAAGAAAGACTTGGCCTGAAGGCCTGACAAAAGATTAAACCCTATAGTGCCCTCCGTTGGCCATTAGTGGTAACCAAACTACGATGGGATGCGTACTGGCGATGTTCCCTCTAATTTTTGTTCTTGCTTTCAATTCAATTGGGCGGACCATTCAGCCACCTGAGCACCTGAGACACTACATTTACCATGGGGCCCAAATGTTGGAGACACACAGAGAATACTGGATTTATCCAATTTAAACCAGAAAATACAGAAGAATGAATAACAATTAAAATAAGGGAAAAAATGAATAATTTTAAACAAAGAAAAGTTCATATTTCTTCATCATTGACAAAACAATGTCAAATGATAAAGAAATACTATATATTGTGCAATGTTTTCAAGACTGTCATAATTTCCTGTAGAAATTGAGAAAAATAATAGTATTTACAAAAATATTTATATATTATAAATAATATTTACAAGTAGTATTAGTATGTTTGTTGTCATCATTTTATTATAAATATGTATATACTTTTGTATATAAATGAATTATAATATAAATAATAATGCACTGCCCGTGGGCTGTTATACACACTAATCTAAAAAGTAATGTTGGCTCAAAGAAAAAAATCATAATGTTTTTTGGGTTATGACAACTTTGAATGAAATTACATTCAACCAGCAAGCTAATTTGTGTTAGAGGTACTTAATAATTTGTAGCATAAACACACATTTTTAAGTTGATAAAAAAGAAACTGAGTTGTAGCCCTGGAACCAATTAATATTATCTATTAGTTCAAATCAACAGCTAACATAGCACATGCTAATGTAACTTATTTAGCATGTTTTTTAATGAAAAAGTAAGATATACTGGCATTAGCGCAGTCATTTGTTATAGAGTCAATGTAGTGTTTACCTTCATGTTGTCTCTTCAGACCAATATATTAACCAAAACAAAAACTTTTACAGCATTACAGAAACGTGTTTAAATGTCAAACGAAACAACATTTAACACTGCAGGTATTATCGTTCACCAAAAAAACAAATAAAATAAAACAATTTCAAGATTTATTTATCCAGTCCTATGCAGAGCATGCTGGAAACTGGAAATCCACTGCCTATAATTTCTAGTTATCAAGAAAATTTTACTTACTACAACTTACTAAAACTAAATTTTACAAAGTTACTACAACTTAATTTAAAAAAGCCAATTACAGTAAAGCAGAAATTTGAGCTTTAGTTGGAGACAATATTAAGTTGATGTAATGGTAAACATTATTACATCAACAGAACTCAACAAAATAATGTTTGCAAATGAAAAGGGTTAATTAAAACAATAAAAAGAACTCGCAACCATGCATTTATTTAAGTTGCGGAGATCCCCTGAATTATACTTTCTAGATGTGAAATATCCTGAATCAGTGGACATCTTGTTGGACTATCCATCCGTTTAACCCTCAAACAAATTTTGCAATCGAAAAAAAAATCCACATTTTAAAAGTTTTTTTTGTCTTAAATTTTTGTTTGTCTGCACAGGGGCAACATCAGTAGTGTGCAGCAGTGCACGCGTGCAGCTAAGAGGGAGAATTGCTCAGTGGGACTATTTAAAAGCTTGAAATATTAGTAAAAATAGTTTGAGAAGACATCAATTAATTCACTGCTTCCTGTCTTCTGACCCCTGGGTGTCTCAGGGATGAAACAATCCCGTGCATTATTAAAACACACAATCAGCAGTTGAGCAGATAGCCTGTAGGTTTATTTTGTCTGAAGTGTTCACTCATTTTCAGAGGGAGTGTTTTTTTTTTTTTTTTGGTGTGTGTGTGTGTGTGTGTGTTTTTCCCTGGCTACCAAATTAGCTGCAGCAATTCACACAGTCCATCCCACCAGCCCCTGTGCATCCTTTGATCATTTTGAAAATGTTACAGCCAGTGCTGAGAAGATAATTACTATCATCAAACTGTCAGACCATCATCCTTTTCAATTTACTGCAAGGGCTTCATCAGCTGACAGCCAGTGTGTAAAAAGAGTGAAGGACTGAGGTGTACGATGGGATCACATGTTGGGACGCGAGGGAATGTTTGTGTGGAGCTGATACAGAGCTGACCTGTAAATCTTCCTACCGTCTGGAGGCTCATAATTAGTGATGAATTCACATGATGCAGCTGTTTGGCAGAAGCAGTGATGCTGAACTATTGCAACCCTGGACAATAGACCTGATTATAAGTGTTCATACAGATATCATTTTAGTTTTACACTCATTAGTGAGGTAATTACAGGTGGAAGTGTGGGGAGGACTAAAGGCAACTGCACACTAGAGCACAGGTCACCAATTACTGGACCTTTGATTCCACCCAGACCGTGAATCATTTATCAGAAATGTATATAATTATACTGTTAGTGGGCAGTCGTGGACTAGTTGTTAGAGAGTCAGACTGGTAACTCGAAGGTCGGGGGTTTGATTCACAATACAGGCAGGAAATGAGTGAGGTGTCCTTGAGCAATGCACCTAACCCCGAATTGCTCCCTGGGCGCTACAGCAAATAGCTAAATAATTTCATGTTGCTATGTCGTCCTGGTGGCTGAAAAAAAATAATATTAATGGGAATATACTATTCTTTAACTTCAATGAAAGATTCGATTTTTGTGAATTTTTTTAATGAAAAAAATGATTTTTTTTGGTGGTTTGTTTACGCTGCTTCCATGTAATGTTTTCGACGTAAATGCATAACGTTGTATGACTTATGCCCCAGTGTTACGAGTGCAATTGATGGCAGCATAACTTTTAAAAGGTATTAAGGCTGCAAAAGTGAAAATGTACAATAATGCCCATGCAATGGCCTTTGCTTCAATTTCACATCCAAATAACACTGAACCCCAAAAAGTGAAAGAGTGAAGACTCTTGGAACATGTCGTTGAATCACTCTGAAGTTTTGAAACATTTAAAAATTTAGCGTCGGCTATTAGTCAATTATTAGTATTTATTTTTTTAGGAATCAATAGTCCACAGTGAACGTCTATTTAAAAAAAAAAATACTATTCTAAAAAATAACAAAAATGTCGACATCAATGACGTTAGGTCATGACATCTGATGTCAACTTAGCACCATCAAGTGCTGTATTTAATTTGAACAATATATTGAAATACTCAGAAGAATTAGAATAACAAAATTAATATTCAGTTTTGTTTACCACACAGATCCATCATTTAACTCCAGGTTGTTGTTTTTTTGGGACAGACATGTTGTCATTGTCGGGGGAGGGGGGGGGACTGGAAATTAATTATTTGACGTTGAATAGTTTCAGGAATGTGTCAAGCTTTCAAAATAATCAAAAAGTCTCCTCCTGTGGTACCATGTTTTAGCTTGGCTCGTGTCTTCAGAGAGAAAGTGATCTAAGCGCTCTCTGTTCTGTCTACTCGAAGTCTAGAAACAGCAGGAACGCAATTATGATCCAAGGAGAGGATGAGATCATACCTAAAATCACCTAATACATGTACAAGTATGTTACCTGTCTTTCTGACTCATGCTGAGCTTCTCCTTTCCTCTCTACAACATGCTGTGCTGGTGCTTTATTGGTCTGCCTGACTAACAATGTCATGATGTTAACTTATAATTATGTTAATGATTATTTTATTATTTAGATATAATGAACTTCCATGCAAATGCCCTCTTTGCAAGTGAAGAGATACTGTATATGAGAATTATATATTTTCTGCAAGGCGTGGGTTTGCAGTCTGGTCTAATATAGCTTTAACTGCCCCATACTAACAGCCTCTTAGCAAATTTGCTTTATATTGTGACAGGTTGACTAAACAATCCAATCCTAAATATACTGCACAACCTGTTAAGGACTGATATAATCAGGTACCTTGTTAAAAACATGTACGCCAAGTGACAGGAGCTACAAACAATACGAACAGTTCATGGTTTGATAGACTTTACCACATTTTACTCTTATAGTATTTGGTTTCTCATCGCTAAATATGTGTCACTGACATGCAAGCATTTCATTTTAATACAGATGTTTTACCAATCACTTGTGAAGAGAGCGAAATAGCCCTGAGAAATTACATTGTGACACTTAAACTCATGGCATTAACATCTCATGTGACCTCTAAGACTCTCACTGTCAATGAAATGGCAAAAATCCCAGGAAGGATAGAAAGCCATATCTCAACAATTCTCTCCCTGTTTTCCAGTTCTAATTTTTAACCTGCCCTCTTCAACATCCAAGAAACCCGTCTCACATGGAAACTCCGACGGCATTCGAGATGCTGTTTTAAAATGGATGTGCTGCACTACTGAAACAGCATGAGAAGTATGGCATATATAAAGGGAATGATAACGTTTGCCTAATAATAAAGAAACTGTCAGAATGCCTCCCTTTTCCTTAAGTGTGTTAAAGCGTGCCATATTTACTCTGAAGTCTTGAGTGCAAAACGATCAACAGGGAACCATTTATTCATAGTGAAAGTGCACATTAGACTGTAAAGCTTCTCCTTGATAAATAGAAATACGAAGATTCCTTTTGTTCCCTTTCGTTTTAACCTGCAGGGTTTTTATTTTTACTTTCAGGATAATGGAATAGTATTGCATTTATTTATATATTTACTCATTTATTGAGAGAAGCAGGATGTGTTTTGAGGCAGCGAGGGCCAGTCTGATAATAGTTATTCATTGCAAGTTCTTAGCAACAGCATCCGGCGGCCTGGTGTGCGGCCCCTGCCCGCTGGTCAAACTGTGCAGCCTCTCTGCTCAACCCGTACGGCGGGACGCAGCAGCCTCTTATTTCAATAGAGACACAGGCTAATCAGAAAGCACTAACGAAGTGCAGGTCCAACCATGTCTAGGATTTTCAAAAATATAGGGGGATCAGTGAGCGGTCTCTTCCCAAATGGCATAGCCTGTCAGCCTATGACAAACGAACACCTCTTTTTTTTCTCGTCACGTTTTGGAAGTCTAACGTTGACGGACAGTGTGTGAGTGAGCCTAAATGATGGAAATGCAAAAAAGAGAAGGTCAGACTCAAAAGGAAAACAATTATGGAGGATGAGGCAGCGAAATGCTCCAAAATAACGGACCGTTTTCGGGCATCAACGAGCAAAGATACTACAGGTGAAATAAGCTAAGGCACCTAATGTCACAGGCACAGATGGGAATTAGCACCAGCTACCAGCCAGCCAAAAGCTTGTGAAATTTGAAAGTAGCTCGCTGGTAAATATGATAAAAAATAATGGTTTACTATTGAGTGGCTTTTGAATTTGTCCTTCAGTGGTTGGCAGATGTTCCTAGTTTTAAAATGAGATGACTTCCCTTGGCTGCTGCTATGTTAAGTGTATAAGGATTATGACGCTAACACTAGCAGAAGCTAATGCATGTTCGAGCAAGGTGACCGTGAAATGATGATGATGCGTTTTAACGGTCATCATCACCCATTATAAATGTATTTACATTTATAACACTATATTATATTACTTTTCTATCAAATTATGAAAAAAACTAGTTAATGCTGCTGTGAGGGTGTTTCTAATACAGCGGCTTTGGGAGTGATGACAAATTGACATATTTCTCTCTTCTGACCGCCGTTATCAATCTCTTGCTATTTTTTCCCTCTTTTTGAATGTTGTGAAAAAGTTGTGAGTTTTTCTTTTCATTAAACCTACGAAAACTTTCTATAATCTACAAGATGCATTTGTGTAGTGGCATTTAGTGGTGAGATTGCAAATAGCAGGGTATTCACTCCTTTCTAAGTGCATAGAACGCATAGAACAAGACCTAAAACATGACGTGGCGTTGCCAAGCTAGCAATTTCACTGGATCTACTGTAAGCAAATCAATCTAACAATAGATGTGACCAGTAGTGGTGGCTTTCTTAATCTATTTAAAATAATTTTGCAATGGTTAAATGACATTAGTATATTTTCGTGAAGTGGAGGAGGGTTTATATTAGTTTATATGGACAGTATTTGTTATAAGTTTGTATTGACAGAACCTCGCTCCCTCGATTTTGACCGATGTACACTTCATATGTACACTTCACGCAGCTCCATATACCACAATGCAACACAATTGTGAAATCAACGCATATTGCGTTTCATTTACCCCACCGCAAACAACTCTATGATAAATAAATTATAAAAAAAAAAACAAATTGAACAACTCAAACACACCTATATACGCTGCATTAAACAATTTTGTAAGGGATAAAATAAATAATAAATCAACCCCATAGTGGATTCTAAGTGATCAAGGGCTTAGCACGTTCCAATTCAACCTATTGGGTTCCGCCAGTAGTGGGCACTCATGCAACGTAAGCAATGACGTACATCCGAGTGAACGAGATTTCTTCTTGTTGAAGAAACAGCTGCCCATGTATTTTGTGATTGTAGTATAACCAATAAATTATGGGCTGATTTAAGTTCTTATATTTTTAACCCACAGTTTTATCCTTAAAGATATTAGTTTTATTATGAAACCCCCAAATCGTCATCTCTTGAATATGTTGTTAATTTCTTCACTTTATTTGCAAAAATGTTCACCCACAAGCAAAATGCGCTTATATCACCATTAGTGATGTGTCGTTCATGAATGATTCGTTCATTTTGAACGAATCTTTAATATGCCTCGGGACTACCGAGTTGTCTCAGAGAGTGATTCATTCATTTTGTGTTGACTGCGCATGCGCATTGCGCAACATATGGGTTCTGAATCTGTACTGGAAACAGAAATGATTAGTTCATCTCTCTCTCGGGTTCGGGACGGGTCCGAGTCTTTCGTTCTTCCTGTCAGTCCCATAGAGACTATGCTGTTAGTACCGGAAAGATAAATGATTAGTTCATCTTTCGAGTCTCCAGTTCGGGTTCGGACGGGTCCGAGTCTTTCGTTCTTCCTCTCAGCCATATAGGCTATGCTGTCAGTATCGGAAAGAGAAATGATTAGTTAATTTTTTTCGAGTCAAAGGAAAGAACATCTTGGATCAGGAGGTGAGGTGAACCAACAGAATCAGACTGCAATAGCCTGAACTTAAGACCCAACAACTAATCAATTAATAAAACATTATGGTTTCTTATAATTTGGCTTTGGCTGCATTACCCTATAGTTTACTTTTATTATTTTTACAATTTAATCAACATTTTCGTAAGTACTAGATGTGTTGGGATATTTAAAATGGCATTTTAATTATACCTGTATTATGCTGAAAAGAACGAAATGACTCGAAAAAAGCTTCGTTCATTTTGCTGAACGAGACTCAAAGATCCGAGTCTGTAAAATGATCCGAACTTACCACTACTAATCAGCATTGCTTTCCTCTTTTTCTTGTTGAATTTAACCCTAATTTTATCCCTCAGACTCAGCAAACAAAAAATGCATTTTCTTTATTATGATGAATTATTCAAAGATATTTAACCTTGTCATTGTGCTTTTTCCCCATGTGTATATAATCTTATATTAAGATGTACACAAACCCATGATACAGTATGTATGTTTTCTGTTTTTTGATTATGATTATTCATTGTTGAAAAATATAATAATTTCCCTGATCTTTATGTAACTATACGTTCGGCAATGACAAAATGTTATGAGCGACAGGTGCACTAACATCAGTAAGTCGACAGCCCTACAGAACAGTTTTCCTCAGCGTTTGTAATGTCTGTACAAAGGAGATGGGCAGCTTTGCGAAGATCTCGCCTTTGAAGAAAACTTGAGTTTATTCTGGGAAAATTCAAGCATCACTCCTTAAAAATTAAGATTACCCCAAAATGAATTGCATTGCTAGCCCACCCCGATACTTATGCACAATAATAATGGTAAATGCTGACCAATACTTAATTATATTACTTTTTTTTTTTACAGAAAATTATATATTTTTTGTAAAATAAGCAATGAATTAATGCATTAATTAATTAAATTAAATATATATTATTTACTGACAACAATAAGAAGGATGAATACATACCCAACTCTGGTCAACAACACATGAAACAAAGCTTTATTCAAACTTATTGTTCTTACAATCACATATTTACAGGCAGTGACGCCTACATCCTACTGCCATCTCATTCTGCGGCTTTATTCTGATGAATCCGCTGACCACCGTTCCCACCTTCACCTGTCTCTGCTGTCCATCATGTCCCTCATTGCTGCAGTTGAACTAGAACCTGATCATGGATGGATGGATGGGAAAGGGACATCAAGGCTTTCCTTGCCTGAGTGGACCGTGTGCCTCATCACCTCATACACAGATCCTGTACAGAACCTGTGAGGCTCGTCTCAACAGCAAACACTCCTGTGAGCAAGGCATAGTAGAGCCAGCCTTTGGCATGCTGAAAACACACTGGTGCTCTATTTCCTTCAGCCAGAGGTGACTTCGTCCCTGAGGTTGTTGCGTCCTGTGCTGTGCTTCACAATCTGAGGCAATAAGGGCAGGTGGAGTGATGGAGGGTCTCATCCATGGCACCATTTCTAGGATTCAGCTCTGTGCTCCCCATCCTCAGCTCACACCAGCCTGCAGAGATTTCAGATCCTACAAAAATGGACAAACATAATACAAAAGCAGTCATTTTAACAGCACAATGTCGTTTGATTTCTGTGTTAGAAGTAACAAAATTATTTTACTTTATATTTTTATTTCAGGCTATTTGATGGCAGCATTCCTTCATCGGCCATTCTGCACCGGACATTTGTTTAGCTGTCCCTGTAACATCCAGACAAGAGTCACGTTACCTCTGTGATTTATGTGCACAATAAACACGCATGTTCCTCTGTCCCTGTAACATCCAGAGAAGATTCACGTTACCTCTGTGATTTATGTGCTCAATATTACATTTACATGTTGAGGTTGTTGCTGATGTGTTAACTCACTCTTTATCCAACATATATTTTCCTCAATTTATCAACAGTAGCCTACTAATCGACAAATAAAATAGATAACTTATGTTTAGTTGCTTTATAGATTAGTTTATTTACCTTACAGCTCATTTATTTAATGTAAACTGTGTTGACAACAGTGAATTCTACATAATAACACACATTCATCGCTCAGATGTCTATTTCATGTTGTAATGTGCTCATCTGCAATACGTATAGAATATTTTCCTGTCAGATGTAAATAGACATTTAAAATAAGCTCCCCTGTAGTTATAAATAATAAAACGTGTTTTTACAGAAAAAACACAACTATACTATATGCTTTCTGATGTCTTTACACCTTCAACAGATTACAGTAGTTCAACACACGCGATTGGAAGGAACAAGTATTTACTCACATTTGAAAACACCCTTATCGCTCATCTCCGCGATGTTCGATTATGACGTATCGTCTCCAGTGGCCTGCTGGGATAGAAACGTATCCATCGATGGGTGCTTCAGAGTCTGGGCAAAAGCAGTAGATCATTTGGGAACTTCTCGCCCACTCTTTATGCACTGATGTTTCGGACATACTACTCCTTTCACGTACTGTTTTCTCAACTATACAGTAGGTATAGGTATATTCAAACGCACTATAAGTATGTGCATGTCCGAATCTCGCAAGAATTAGTACGTCGCCCAGGTAATTCTCGCCTTCACTTTTATGGATACTAAGGATTCGGGGTAACACTTTAGAATACGGTTCCTTCGTTAATGAATAACTACACAGGAACAAATGAGTAACACAATATTAACAATCTAGTAACTACTATTAAATAACAAGAAATTCGGATTAACTAATTAGTAAGTAATAGCACACAGATGAAAGTAGTAGTTCACTATTAACTAATCAATAACTACTATTTTTTAATGCTTCCCAGAGAACTACTGTAAGAATCATGGTAACTAACTAGTAATGACTCAAGTGTTACTACATACTTCTAAAGGCATTACTAATTATTTGGATCCGTATTCTAAAGTGAAGATCATGGTAATTAACTGGTAATGACTCAAGTGTTAATACATACTTCTAAAGGAATTACTAATTATTTTAAGCTTTTGAGGTTTTTGGTGACGTTTTAAATAGTAATTCCCATAGAAGTATGTAGTAACACTTTAGTCATTCCTAGTTAGTTACCATGATCTTCACTTTAGAATACGGATCCAAATAATTAGTAATTCCTTTAGAAGTATGTAGTAACACTTCAGTCATTACTTGTTAGTTACCATGATCTTCATTTTAGAATACGGATCCAAATAATTAGTAATTCCTTTAGAAGTATGTAGTAACACTTCAGTCATTACTAGTTAGTTACCATGATTCTTACAGTAGTTACTAATCAAAAGCCAATCCTAAAGTGTAGAATCTTCTAATCCTTCACAAGATATTTACACACACATATATGAGCTAGGAGACATACATAAAAAACAATTTTTTTTGTGAGCTAGGTTAAATAATAAACTCACTGTATATGGTATTCGGATGGCTGATGACTCAATATGTTCCAGTCGTCACCGTGACTCTTGTGATTCAATGCCAGTCCAGAGGAATCCCGGAAAATTGGCCACAGGACAAGTAAGGTCCCGACAACTGCATTTCAAAATAAATTTCTTTAAAATTATTCAGTTGATAAATATTTTTTTAGGAGAGAGCATAGGCTAATTATTTCCCAAATCATCAAGTCTGCTATGCTATTACATATTGATAAACCTTGTGTATTTGTTTACAGTAGCAGTTAAAATGTTAATTTAGTGCTAGCCATTTGTCCTGCATTAGTTATTGATTAGTTTTGCATGAATTATGAAACTTTTTCAGTAGTTCTCTGGG
Organism: Siphateles boraxobius; assembly: GCF_051911475.1. Taxonomy (NCBI): domain Eukaryota; kingdom Metazoa; phylum Chordata; class Actinopteri; order Cypriniformes; family Leuciscidae; genus Siphateles; species Siphateles boraxobius. The sequence continues at coordinate 32,106,563 of NW_027508699.1, forward strand.
AAGCATTAAAAAAATAGTAGTTATTGATTAGTTAATAGTGAACTACTACTTCCGTCTGTGTGCTATTACTTACTAATTCGTTAATTAGAATTTTTTGTTAGTTAATAGTAGTTACTAGATTGTTAATATTGTGTTACTAGTTTGTTCCTGTGTAGTTATTCATTAACGAAGGAACCGTATTCTAAAGTGTTACCGGATTCGGACTTGCATCCGCTCACTTACCTTTCTTTTCCCTACTATATAGTAGGGTAGTATGCGGTTTCAGTCGGAGCCCATGTTACATTTATGTCTAGGCAGTTTCTGTTTTCATGGACTTTCAGTTTGTTGTCATTCATCACGTATTCCTTTGTTTAATTTTCCCGCCGCTCATCAGTAACCATGGACATTCATTCATCACAGCTGTTCATCATTTAGTTCATCACCACTATGTATTTAGGCCACATTTACACATAGCTGGGTATTTAGAGAAACTAATATTTCCTCCCCTCCGTTTTCAATAAAAACATTGTGCACACAACATCGTTTTCAGAAAAGCTGTAATTTACATCAACCCGCAAAAATATGCCGTAGAGCGCCATCATAACTATGCCAAACTGGGCGCTCACATGACATTAAGCATTTTCTGGCGCATAATGTGACGTTTGAGAACCTAAAACCCTGTTTCTCCCAGTTGACACGGCAACACATAACCGGCATTATCAGAAATCTCCACTTTGGCCGGAGTTTTTAGAGATAATCGTTTACTGTGATAAAAAACGGGGTTTTCGTGTAAATGAGAGGCCAAACCTCAGTGAAATATCTGCATCTTCCCTTCATGTAAACGGGGCATTAGTTCCTATCTGTTTGCTTGGTTTCTATCAGTCGATGGAAACCAAGCAAGTGTTTTACTGCACACGCCTGCCAAAATTTTGTTTTTATAAAGCCAGTTTATATTTGAATCCAGTCTTTAGTCCGTCTTGATCTTGTGACAAACCATTAGTGCTTACAGTATTTGCTCTTAGAAAAATGCATTGGTAAAACTTACCTGCTATGTTTGTTGGTTCCTCTTAAAGGGATAGTTCACCCAAAAATGGAAGATACCCCATGGTTTACTCACCCTCAAGCCAGGTGTATATGACTTTCTTCTTTCAGACGAATACAATCAGAGTTATTTAAAAAATATATATCCTGTTTCTTCCAAGCTTTATAAATGCATTGAATGTTAAATGAGATTTTGAAGCCCAAAAAAGCGCATATATCCATGATAAAAGTGTTCCAAACGGCTCTGACGGGTTAATAAAGGCCCTCTGAAGTGGCGCGATGATTTGACATATTTAAAACTTTATCAACTAAACTAGCTTCCGGCAGATGACTGCACACAAGTGGACTTACGGTAAAAGAGTAAGCGGTGTTTTGTTTGCTCTATCATCTGCACTTCCGCGTTCGTCAATGCGTCATGCGTTAGGTCAAGGATTACCCTCTTGCTGTAAATCGATGAGTACAGCCGTCTGCCGAAAGTTAGTTTTTCTAGGTTGTAAAGTTTTAAATATGGATATTTTTCTTACACAAACACATCACTTCGCTTCAGAAGGCTTATATTAACCTCATGAGGCTGTGCATGGAGCACTTTTATGATGGATAAAAGCACTTTTTGGGGCTTCAAAATCTAATTTAACATTCAATGCCATTAGAAAGCATGGAAGAGCCAGGACATTTTTTTTTTATATAACTCCAATTGTATTCGTCTGAAAGAAGAAAGTCATATACTGTACACCTAGGATGGCTTAAGGGTGATAAAATCATGGAGAGATTTAAATTTTTGGGTGAACTATCCCTTTAAAATAAATTGTAATAAAAGTTGCATAATGATGAAATTGTTAAAGAACTTCAGAAACTACAATAATTAAATATGTGGCTGTTATACAGCATTATTTACTTGATTTAATTTTTAACAATTTTGGGTAATATCAAAGCTATACTCTAAACCAGTTTGTCCTTACAAATAGTTTAGAAACGTCAGTATTTGTAGATTGTGGCATGTGAATTAAAGCTTGTTCAAAGTAGATTCTTGATATGAAGCATGAAGAACAAGGAAAAGAAAAAGGAGAGAGAGAGTGAGCGATTGGATAGTGAGCGATTGGATAACATGATTAAGTATTTTCAGAGCATGACATTAACATCACAAGGGCAGGAGATTTGAATGTAATTTACCTCAGATGGGATGAAATTCAAATTTACCTTAACAGTCATGCACACATTCACACACTATATATACCAGAGGACTAAAATACCCTCAAGAAGGGGAGTCAGATTGAGTCTGAGTGTCATGCCACAAGACAGGATGGTATGAAGTGTCTGGCAAAGAGTGACAACAATAACCAAACAGGACAGAGTTCAGAGTAAGGTCTGTGTGCTGACCTTCACAACAGAGATGTAGAGAATGTCATTCTTCTTCCCTGAAAGAATGGTTCCAGAGAGACAATAAATATGCAGACAGGTTTCAAGTGAAATTCCTTCTTATAATCACATCAGTGTCTGTGCGGTAATCTATGATACTGATGAATTGTATATTGGAGGCACTGGCTTTGCTACTTTGAAATACAGACATATACATATGCACATTCAGCATCTGGTGTTGTTTGCATATGGTTAATGAACTTGATTTATTGTTAGTTGCAATTACTTTGTCATTTTCCTGACTGCTAAACCTGGAGGCCAGGGCAACACCTTGCACTTTTCATCATGTTACTCAAACCATTCCTGAACAATGTGTGCAGTGTGGCAGGGTGCATTATCCTGCTGAAATAGGACATTGCCCAGAGCATCAAACTCGGGTCCTTTGCTCCTTGTCAAAGTCACTGAGATCTTTATTCCTGCCCTTTGCATTCTGCATCCAAAATGTTGATTACAAGAACTGATTGTTTGCTTATCATCTAATCAGACCTTAATATTTGGCCTTGTTTTGTCAGTTCAACTTAGAAAATGTACTTCATGTGGTAACATCTTCAATAACTAGTTTTGTTGAAATTAAATAAATGTTTAAAGATTACTGATTATAACTGAATTCAACCAACCTGAAAAAACAAGGTTTTGTTGAAGCATAACTGTCAGTTGATGTAACCACCAGCAAGATAAAATTACTTAAGTTTGATATAATCTTTTTATTTTATTTTATATGATGAAAGCCTTTTTCCACTTTGATGAAAATTCACTCAAAAAATGAATTCATTACCTTTCCTTAATTTAATTGAAGACATTTTTACTTAACTTAAGTTAGCTTATTCAAATTAAATCAGTTTAGTTGGGTCAACAATATCGTCCATCAGTATGCACAATATATATATGAAGCATTTAGATAAGACAGAAGTCAGTACTGAAATTAGCAGAACACTGATTGGCCACAGCCTGAGCACAAGCACTACTCTTCAGCACAATTGTAACCGCAAAAAAAATCTGTGACAGAAACTCCTCTAAATGTTCAACATTACTGAACATTAAACATTAAGTTCGTAGACCCATCGCCACCAATGGTCTCTACGATCTACTTAGGATTACGATGCTTTTGGGAAATGCAGCCCTGGGCAGTGGATCTGTCCACAAGTTTCCTACGTCCCATGACGCCTTGCGTCAAAAGTGGGCGCGTCTTCCGGTTCGAAGTAAACAAGCGAGACCTGACGGGACACTCGTTCATTCATTCAACAGTTGACAGTCATTCAAGATGTAACGTTAGCGATCCAAACTTGCTAACGATGTGGGAACATAACCTCAACGAAATTAAAAAAGGGTGAAATAGAAGTAACTTAGGCTACTAGGGATGGGCATTCGATTACATTTTCTTAGTCGATCGTCGGGAGAATTAACGATCGACTGAAGGTGATTATACACAGGGCAACTTTTTGACCAATGTTGCTGGGCAATGTTGCCGTCAACGGGCAACCAGATGAGACACAGGGCCCACGACCGATCTAAATTATCCAGATAGAAATATATTGCCCATTTTCAATGGGAAAGTGCCCAAGCAACAATCGCTCAGCAAGATTGCCCAGCAACATTGCTCAAAAAGTTGCCCTGTGTATCATCACCTTAACGTTATAGGCTAAACTAATATTTATATTAAAATGTATTATTATTTATCTTTTTATAAATTAAAAATGCAATAAAAATACAGCGTGTTTTTCCACGATGAATTCTTTATTACTAGAAGATCAACTTGTGGCAGTTAAACTGGAGTTTAGGCTAAACTTGAAGATGCGCTGCGGTGCTCTGGAACCTGCCGCTGCGAGCCGGCGTTTCTTAAACAGAGACGCTCGTTTGTTCCTAAATAATAATAAAAAAAAAGAATCATGTTAAATATGCTGTAACATACGCGATATAAAACCAAAATCGATCCACAAACCTGTGTCGCGGTGTGTGAAGGGAGAATTTCAACTCTCAGAGTTATCCTTCCCGTCCAGATCCAATAGGCTATAGCATATCTTTACATTTCTACCATAAAGACTCGGAAGGATTCTCAAATAAATAGAATTTATTTTGTGAAAGGAGTTTACAGACAAAAATAAAGGTAGATGCTCGACAAGCTCCGTCTCTGAGTTCTTTGGCGTAGGCCTCGTCCTCCGTCAGGGTCTGAAGGTTAGTTTGTAGGTCCTGACTGATGTTAGAGGCAGGGGCGGAGCCTACCCCCCGACGAGTGGACGGGAGCCATTCTGGTGGTGGTGGGGAGGATGGGGGAAAACTTTGCTATGACACCTGCGGGCAACAACATGGAACGGTAGGATCAGTCTTTTATATTCGATGTCGAGCTGTGATTGGTAGCGTGGAATTATAAATTAGTGACGTGCAATGGAGTCTTTCTGGTAGAACTTACGCTTACACTTTCATTACTATTAGTAGCCTATTATTTGAAGTAAACATTATACAATACAATACCACAAAAAATGGATTTAATATATTAAAACTTTTGTTTATATTTCATACTCCATTAAAAAAGGAGTCCAGACATTAGAAAAATATAACACATGCATTTTATATTTAATATAGGGGGAAATACACATGAAAAAGTTTTAGGTGGCATTTTTTTTTTTTTTTGTAATTCTGTGAAATGTGTGAATTACACTGCGCAACCTAAAATAATACTACCCACTTGATGAAGAAGGGTTGGCTCTCCACAGAAAATAAAATATTCATTTTATTTTATTTTTCGTGTTCGCATTTATGAGAAAAAAACAATGTTACAGACGTGAGAGTTAGCCTACTAATAGACTGCTTTAAAACTTTTACAGACCTCAAACAGAAAGCACTAACCCTTTCTTTAAAGTTAATTTTGTTTTGTATTAATTGTATCTTCATTTTAATCAATGTTTCATCTACAAATTGCCTGGATTTAATAAATAATAAGTAAATATAGCAGACAATAATATCACCACACGGAGGCGCCGGCGCCTGAATTACAGCTCGTCTCATAAATGAACCGGAACTCAGCATAATCTACTTGCCTTACAGACCTGAGAAATATATATATATATTATCTACAGAATGCTTGAAATGTCTTAAACGGAACAATTCAAAGCGAAAGAAAACTATGTAATCCGTATGAAATGTGAATTTTTCTCCGGCGCGTTCACTACTGTGAAGATCGCGAGTCAGCATCGACACAGAAAACACTTGTTTATTAATAAATAGCCTAATTAAAATGTATCATTGCTATATTTTACATATTCATAATCATTACTTTTGCCGGTTCTTTGTGACAGCTTTTATGTGTTTTATTGGCAGCGCCACCCTTACATGTTACATGAACACGTCTGCATCAGCACCCAAAACATGGAGATGTTTATATAATGGGATAATTGTAGGCTATAATAAAATTGGCCACTGAATTAGCATATGTTGTCCATGAGCTCCGTAATGACATCTCTCATAAAGGTTTGCGACTCGGTTTAAATAGTAAAAAAATGATCCGAAAAAAAAGAAAACACCTAGCCTCTTCGCTAGCACTCAAAATACCATTGGTATGCTACTTCCGCCGCCTGACCGGAAGTTGCACCCACTTTATTTTGTACAGTAGCGCCCCCCGGAAACAGGTGGATAGTTCCCTTGCATGCTCTTGTTTGGAAATGGTCTTGTAACCCTTTCAGGTTGATGGGCAGAAACAATTGGTTCTCTAAGATCTTTGCTTCCTCCTTGTCACTGTGTTAACACACCTGAATGCTCTAGACCAGAAAACTGCCAAAACCTCTGCTTTTATAGAGTTGGTTTCACTTGCTGATGATCAATTAATCAAGGACATTTGATTAGCAGCCACTGACTGCAGCTTACCCTCTTAATTCCTATGGAAGAAGTATAGGCCGTATTAAATTTGTCACACATGGCTTCTCCATTTTGTCTTTATTTTTGTTAAATGAACCATGACACTGTGTACTATGTAATGTTCTTCACCTGAGGTTGTATTTACCTAATTTGAAGACCTGGACCAGGGGCCTCATTTATAAACGTTGCGTACGCACAAAAGAAGGCGTACGCTGCTCTCTACGCAATAATTGATATTTATAAAAAGCAAACTTGATGGTAAAATGTGCGGTCCTTCACGCAAGCTCTGACCCAGGCGTACGCACAAAAACGGGTCAAATGAGAAATGGCGACATCGTCGGCAGATGGAAGAAACATGTGAAAGTGTGTGAAACTGTACTAGACTGTTGTGTAAAATAAATGGCAATACTGCCTCTGATAAATAACACGAAGACTTCACAAAGCATGTCTTACAATTAACAGCCTACACGAACACCCCGTTTGATCGATCTGCAACAGAAATGTAAATTAACACATATTTGCAAAAAGAAAAGTGAAATATGTTCTGCAATAATATTGGCATGTTACACAATTCATCCTCATAAATAAGATGGTAAACAGAACGAAATAATGTACAAAACTGATATTCAGCAGATTAGATAGTCAGTCAGATAGATAGATAATTAGGGATATATATATATATATATAGATAGATAGATAGATAGATAGATAGATAGATAGATAGATAGATAGATAGATAGATAGATAGATGGATAGATAGATGGATAGATAGATAGATAGATAGATAGATAGATAGATAGATAGATAGATAGATAGATGTATTATTTGTCCACTGGGGAAAGTTGTTTTCATAGTAAAAATGTATTTTTTAAATGTTGGTGTCCCCTTTCCCCCACCCGTGGCAGACACACTCTGGCGACGGAGCGCTAGACGCTTTTTTGCCTCGACTTTGATGTCCGACCATTAGTAATGCCCACACTGTGTCCTCCAAACAACATTTTTCTCCTCTTTTCCACCTCGCCAACGATAACTTCTACTTCACATTGAGTGAAGTTAAGTTTATTTGATTTCCTCTCTGTGTTTGCCATGATTTCGCAATCGATGAATATTTTCTTGTGGGCGTTTCAAGGACTATTTATGGGCAATTATGGGCGTGACATGAAGCCGCAAAAGCTGCGCTACATTTAGAATATTTCTGTGCGTACGCACGTCCTATGTTTCATCCGTATGCCACTTCTGACGCAAATCCTACGCAAAGTTTTATAAATGAGGCCCCAGATGATTTTTTTATTTGCACAGGAAAACCAAAAAAAAAAAAAATATATATATATATATATATATATATACATATGTGTGTGTGTGTAATATGTAAACCAAGTAAAAAATAATACTATTTTTTATTATTATTATTTTCAAACTTAAAATTTGATCTCTAACAAGAAATAAGCACTGTATCAGATATTCACTCTTCTCTGAAACTCATTTGTTTCCAATCATTAGATGTGCAATAAATATATTATTTTCAGTATGATACATGCATTCATGGTGCTTTTCCTCATTTATAAATCATTTTGGATAAAAGTGTCTGTTAAATGATTAAATGTCTTTCTTTGTGCATAAACTTAGTGTACGTTATCTGCCCACAACATCCTAAGTGTTTCCAGCAATTGTGGATTCCTGCTGTTTAATGAGCTCCAGAGCTCACTGCAAAGATCAGCAGATTTTATCACCGTCCGACTTTCCTATGGAGAGAGTCATTAAGCAAATTAGTAATGACAGTCGCATTTGCATATTCATAGAGTTTCCTAGCCTAGATCATGCCCCAAGACAAACAAAGTAATACAAATGCAACAGGTAGAGAGGTTCTCCATTGAGATGCCTGCATGATGATGTTTGGTTTGGTTTCACAGCAGTCTGAGTTCATGTCACATGAATAACTGATATAGAACGGTATATCATGAGCACATTTTTAATTAGCTCTACTACCAAATAAATTAATTTCCCAGTGGATGAATAACCAAAATATGTTTACTATGGTATCCATCTCTTGTCTACTATTTCTGTGAAAGACAGTTGTTTGTATAGTGATTGATTGCTTGTTCATCTAATAAAGTTTCTCTATTCTAATGCTAGAAAACTATCTATGGACTCATCATGGTTGTATTGCACAGAGACTGATGTGCTAACAGTGATATGATGTCCATGTATGTGTGTGTGTGTGTGTGTGTGTGTGTGTGTGTGTGTGTGTGTGTGTGTGTGTGTGTGTGTGTGTGTGCATGTGTGTGTGTGTGTGTTTGCCTTATGCAGCCTTCTTTCATTGATTGGCAGTGTGTGATTCAAAAAATCTCCTTTCGACTCAGTGGACACCATTATAAGATCAAAGAGTATATTTGATAACCCATCTCATTTTCAGCAGTCTCTCTCGGTTCTGTCTGTTATATCACCGTATCTCAAGCAAAATCAGACATATAGTTTGGGATTTAGAAATGCAGGCATTGGGGACAAGTTGTTGTCTTTTGGATCTTTGGATTCGACACAAACCCAGAATATGTTTAAGCAGTTGAAATATGCTTTTTTTTTTTTTTTCAAGTGTGGTGTTTATTTAAGAAAACTGTGTTTATTACAGGACTCAACTGTAATAGCTCATGTTTAGCCCTAAAGTAGATTTTTTTACAACAAGTCTATACAAGTTCCTCTTGGGACTACAACGTCCATGTCCTCGTGAGGAGAAAATAATTATGAAAATCCTTGTGTCTTCAAAAAAATAAGAAATCCATATTCGATTTGAAATCATGATAAATAGATAAATACATAACAAAACGTTACAACCCGTCTCAACAGCCTCACAAATAAATAAATAGAATCATAAATAACATTCAACAAACATCTTTGGCCAAATGAGGCCCGTGTAGACAATTCCTCCTCAAAACTCCCTCCAACGAAGCTTGGAATTAGGGTCAGCTTCGGGAAGGACGCCACTCATCCTTAAGAAGGGTGACAAAACAAAGCTAAACCATAAAAAGAAGAATAACAAACCAACTCCATTGAGGCACTTTTTAAGGATGTCAGAAAAATTTGCATCTTCTATGTGTTTTTTTTTTTTTCTTGTTTTTTTTTTTGTGAAAAGCAAAGCTGAATAAATACGACCAAAATACCTCCAACGTTCATTTACAGATAACCCGACGGCTGAATTTTATTCTGGCTTGCTTTATCCTCTCTTGTTTTGAGTGTGAAATCAAGGCAAACTAAAAAAGAAAATGGTCAAAAAGAACCACTACAAAATAATACAATGGAATCATGTAAAAAGAAAAGTCAGAGTTAAACACACATCTACGTTTGTTTCAAAGCAAAGCAAAAACAAAAAACAAAAAAAAACATCAGTGTTTGTTTTCAGTGGCGGTGCTGGATGTTACATCTGATTGGCTCTCTGATCTTTCTCCAAATATCCCTGCGAGGGTTTTGAAGCGAGGCCCCCACTCGTTGAGGTAATCGTAGTCCTCCTCTGTTTCACCCTTTACAGACTCTATAGAGCTTAAACTCTCGGCCACCGAGCCCTCGCCCTCGTAGGCGTATGTGGCCAGCGAGTCGTATGGCGGGGCAGAAGTGTCACCATCGTGCTCTTGCAGCCGCTGACTGATGAAGTTGCTGATGTCAGCGCTGTTCTGAGAGGCTATTGGCCGCTGTGGACACAAACCCAACTCTGGTTTAACGTCTCGGCGAAACAGATTTTCCTTGATGACTTTGGGGTTGCGGAGGGTGCCCATGTCGAAGGCGTGCGTGTCCTCCTCGCCTCCTCCTTCATCGTCGTAATGGATGACGTTGTCACGGATGTCCTCTTTGGATGTCATAAGAGTCTCTTTCTTCTTCTGCCGCCGAACCCCCACGTAGAGTACCACGATCACTGCAGGAAACACACAAGCAGAACAAAAAATAAAATATATCACCAGGATGCTTTCAGAATGTGATACAACAAGGTCTCTAAAGCTCCCCTGAAATTGAAATCATGTGGATTTTAGTTTCTGACTGTCAGGTTTGAGGTAACAAATAATAGTGCATTCTTAGTAATCTTTTTTTTTTATCTTTTACAGATTTTTTTACTTAAAAAAAAAATATATATATATATATATATATTTTTATATACAATTTGACTGTCAGGTTTGAGATCAACTTGTCACTGTGACAACTGTCTTGGACTGTGTTTTGCCCTCTGTGTTTGTGCACTATGTGTTTTCTTGTTAATCAGTTTCACCTGTCATCATCCTCATCAGTCATCACTCACCGTGTGCACCTGTTGCCACATAATCTCCTAATTTGTCTGTGTATAGTCTCCCTAGTTTCAGTTCTTCCTGAGGGTTGTTTCATAAAAGCCGCTTAGAAAAGTGGGGATTAAAGTCCAAAACCTGACTTGAATGAGCCGAGCTAAACATCCGCACTTAAATTGATTCCATAACAGTAAGTTGAGGATCATGTGATCTTACTAATTTGAGTCAGGTTTAAATAGTCTAGATAATTGCGCGTGCATGCCATTGTTTAAAAGTCCTGAGAAGTCGAGCATGGGTCAATCGATTTACTGTGGGCTACCATGGCAACAATAGGAAAAGATAGAACAGCGATGTTCACCGCAACGGAACAGCATTTGCTATTGGAAACATATGAAGAATTTAAAGATGTCATCACCAAAAAAGGCAATACAGCGGTATCACCTAAAATCATATCACATAGTATAAGGAGTGAGTATATAAAAGGTGTGTGTGTGTTTTATTGTCATTATTCCTTCCTGACTAACTGATTTCCTCCTTCCTTAGGCATTGTAAGCGTAAGTACATCATAGCAGTAATGTCATGTAGAGGTACTTGTGCTACTGTAATGGTGCATTTTGGTACAAAAATATAAAAAAAATTCTATCAAGATTCTGTATGCTTTATGGATCCACCAGACATCATGTTGCCTGTGAGTATGAGACCTTTTAAATCAGTCATGTAAGCTAATGAGTTTAACTGAGTTTAATCAGTGGTCACAGGGAGAAGGCCCATCAGTTGAGGAGGATAAGGAGACTGTGTCTGTATGTTCAAGGAGGCCTGAGGTACTCACAGGTTCCATGCTATACTGTATTGAATATTAAAAAGTGTACTTGTGTGATAAAATGATCATAATCTGATTTCAGGATGCTGACACTGTTCTAGAGCCCTCTCAGTCTGGGACCACATGTGACAAAGTGAGTATTAAGAAATGAAAACAATGTGACAAGAGTATTCAATGAAATAACTTAAATCTATGTTGCTACAGAACCCAGAAAACATAAAAGGAGTGTATAAACGCAACGTCCTTATACAAATGGAAGCGATTGGTATCGACATCCAGTATAAAAAAACTGAAGATGAGGAAGTTGGAGCTGGAAATTCAACAGCTACAGAAAAATGCAAGTAGAACTACCATTTAAAAAAAAAAAAAAAATTAACTTTTTGATCACTTCCCACAACATTTATTTGTGTTTTCACCCCTAACAGGCAGATTCACTCTGAATAAAGACAAATTACATTAAATACTTTGACTTCTGTGTGTTTAGTTCAACTAAGGAGAAAGTTGAGGGGCCAGTGGAAAATTTTAAAGGCTACACATGGTTTAGACCATATTAAGCAAAATAATTATTTGCATATGTGTCTCATATAAGTCTGCCTGTATCGTTTTCTTCCAATACTGCTTCATTGCCCCAGTCTTCCTCTTGAACCATCATTGGTTGCCTCTCTCTCCTCAGACAAGCAATGTTATGGAGCACTACACAAGCAACTACAATGTCACACGCCCTAGGTGGAGTCCCTCTGAGGTGCTTCAGGCACTGAAACCTTGACTTTATCAGCCCAAATGCCATCTCAATACGACCTCTTGTGCGTGCATGGGCAATGTTGTAGCGGTGCTGTGCCTCTGTCTGGGGCTCCTGATAGGGAGTCAAGAGGTAAGGCAGGCATGGGTATCCCTTGTCTCCCAGCAAAACTCCTGAGAATTGTCCTGCATAGACAGAATGAATATATATATATATATAGATATATAATGTAGTTTTTTTTTCTTTTTTTTTTAGGACTTTTTGCGATTAAGTGATTACTAGCATACCTCTTGCTAGTTGCTGGTAGAGAGATGAGGCTCCAAAGATTCTGGAGTCATGCACAGAGCCTGGCCATTTGGCCTCTACATTTGTGATGATGCAATCTGCATCACTTATCTAAAATAAATTAAACCTGTAGGTCACTACATTTTAATTGCAATGAACTAAACACTGGTGCTCAGCTTAGTACAGAACACTCAGTGCTAGAGCATAGCCTTCAATATCAACTCAGTGGGATCATACCTGTACATTAATGCTGTGTACTGATTTCCTATTCACAAAGTCCGCTTCATGTGGACCAGACGGACACTTAATACGCACACTGGTGCAGTCCAATGCACCGATAACATTTGGGAAACCTAGGAAAATTATTTGTTTGTTTTAAATATGTCCCATGTAAAATCAACAGTCAAGAAATATTTCCATGTTTTATAGATATTTGAACTTCATAGCTATTCCATGAAAGGCATGTTTAATGGTACGAATAGCTTTGTTGCCAGGGAATGTGATGAACACATTGAGTAGTCTTTTTAAAGAAAGGTACACAGTTAGTACAGAACGGCAAACTGATGCTTTGCTGATATTCTCTGCATCTCCAACTGTGTACAAAAATGTTCCACTGGCAAAAAAGCGAAGTGCAATGCACACCGTCTGTGGGACTGTGAGCGCTCTGTTGTGGCGTGTATTATTTGCAATGTATGGGCTTAGTAATCTACAAATATATGCAATCCCATCTCTTGAGAACCCATATCGCTCATACAGGTAGCTGTCATTAAAAGCCAATGGGTCTGACCTGTCTCTGAAAGTTCTCTCTCTTTGAAATGTCCTCCGCAAGACTATAGCCCCCTCATCCACCACCTCATCTATGAAAGGACACGCCATGGTTAAGTTTGGAAACGAGTTCAGCTCCCTATTTATATACTTTTAATTAATTAATTACCAAACTCATTAACCAAACTCACCAATTAAACACACAAGTTTTGAACATTTCTTAGTGTATTTATACCTTATAATTTCTTACATTTATTAGTAAAGTACATTTCCGTCTTTATTTATTTATTTAAATTTTTTTATTTATTAATAGTGGTTAAGTAAAATAAAATGACATCGAAATACCAGCAGGTGATTATAAATGGTATGCTCGTTAAGCCTGAACTCAGACTTAGCCTTACAGTTAGCCTGCCCTGGACCAGGTTAATTTGCCAGCATAAGTTGCCGGGGTAACTAAGTTTGAACTTTTTTAAGTTTATGAAACCGAATCTACCAAAAATAAGCCTGACTAACCGAAATAAGCCTGGCTTATACTCTAATCTTGGTTTATGGAACAACCCTCTGGTCGGTTCTACGTCTTTATTGCTTGCTATTTTTGGTACGTGTCTTGTTCATAAATAATAAAAGGAGTTTGATTGTTATCCGTTGTCTTCCTGGACGTGCCTCACACAGACGAAGCATGACAACTATCTATCTATACTGCATAAATCATCTTTTCTTTTTCTTATACTGGTTTTATACTTAAATTAAATATATATACAAATACATATATATATATATATATATATATATATATATATATATATATATATATATATATATATATATATACAAATATACAAATACAAATATATATATATATACAAATACAATTTTATAATTGCGGATATTTATAAAAAAAAAGCTTTTCCTTCCTGGAATCAAAATAGGAAATATGTCAACAGGATTTCAGCAACTCCTTCTGGGAGCTATTTTGTGTATTTTTATTTTATTTTTGGCATATATTCAACAAGGTGGAGATATATCCATAATGATATGATACCATTATGCAGTTGCTCCAGATTTGTTGTGTGAAACAAATCTGTTGTGTGTCTGTTTACACACATTTTACACACAGTAAAAAGTAGAAAACCCCAGTAGATCAATAGTTTCTGAAATACTCAAGAACAGCTACTTGAGACCAGCCCTTCTGGCACCAACAACCACGGCACATTCAAAGTCTGTTAAACCACCTTTCTTGCCCATTCTAATGCTCAGTTTGAACTTCAGCAGATCATCTTGACCATGTCTACGTGCCTAAATACAATAAGTTCCTGCCATGTGATTGGCTAATTAAATAGGTACATTAACGAGCAGTTAAACAGTATACCTTATAAAGTGGCCAGTGAGTGTGTATATACTGTATATACACTCACCTAAAGGATTATTAGGAACACCGTACTAATAATGTATTTGACCCCCTTTCGCCTTCAGAACTGCCTTAATTCTACATGGCATTGATTCAAGAAGGTGCTGAAAGGCATTCTTAAGAAATTGATAGGATAGGATAGCATCTTGCAGTTGATGGAGATTTGTGGGATGCACATCCAGGGCACGAAGCTCCCGTTCCACCACATCCCAAAGATGCTGTATTGGGTTGAGCCATAAAGGGATGGACATGGTCAGAAACAATGTTTAGGTAGGCCGTGGCATTTAAACGATGCCCAATTGGCACTAAGGGGCCTAAAGTGTGCCAAGAAAACACCCCTCACACCATTACACCACCACCACCAGCCTGCACAGTGGTAACAAGGCATGATGGATCCATGTTCTCATTCTGTGTACGCCAAATTCTGACTCTACCATCTGAATGTCTCAACAGAAATCGAGTCTCATCAGACCAGGCAACATTTTTCCAGTCTTCAACTGTCCAATTTTGGTGAGCCCTTGCAAATTGTAGCCTCTTTTTCCTATTTGTAGTGGAGATGAGTGGTACCCGGTGGGGTCTTCTGCTGTTGTAGCCCATCCGCCTCAAGGTTGTGGGTGTTGTGGCTTCACAAATGCTTTGCTGCATACCTCTGTTGTAATGAGTGGTTATTTCAGTCAAAGTTGCTCTTCTATCATCTTGAATCAGTCGGCCCATTCTCCTTTGACATCAACAAGGCATTTTCGCCCACAGGACTGCCACATACTGGATGTTTTTCCCTTTTCACACCATTCTTTGTAAACCCTAGAAATGGTTGTGCGTGAAAATTCCAGTAACTGAGCAGATTGTGAAATACTCAGACCGGCCCGTCTGGCACCAAAAACCATGCCACGCTCAAAATTGCTTAAATCACCTTTCTTTCCCATTCTGATATTCAGTTTGGAGTTCAGGAGATTGTCTTGACCAGGAACACACCCCTAAATGCATTGAAGCAACTGCCATGTGATTGGTTGATTAGATAATTGGATTAATGAAAAATTGAACAGGTATTCCTAATAATCATTTAGGTGAGTTTATATTAGTGGTGGGCCGTTATAGGCGTTAACGTGCTGCGTTAACGTGAGACTCTTATCGGTCGATTAAAAAAAATATCGCCGTTAATCTATTCTCAAAGTTGGGTTGGGATCATAAAATAGCTTTTTCGAATATCGTTATATTTTCGCGCAAATCGCGCAGCAGGGTATTTTCCTGTCATGGACACAAGGTGTATACTTTTAAATGTTACGTTGATCGTTCCTCTCGTTACTTTACATTTTGTTAAATGAGTTTATTCCAAGCGCGCTGTATCTTTTTTATGGGCATGAGCGATGATCAATTTACAAATGAATCACTCTTTTGGGTCAATTCTGTCCAACACTGTTTGGGTCAAGACTTCATCAAACAAGTTGGCAGATCTGTCTAAATCGGTTCGCGAATCAGTTCTGTTCAGTTCAGCAAATCTGCAAATGCATCATATTTTTGCCAGCGATGAAGATCTTTATTAATTGAACATCTTCGTAAGCTGTCTGTGAATGAATGATTCCACAGGACGATACATTCGATTTCATTTCATTCAGGTAATACATTTTACAACCAATAAGATTATTACACCACGATAGCACTACTAAAAAGTATGACATTATCCGTTGGACATATACATTAATTTATAGGCTACAAAATAAATAAGCTACCATTGTGTTCAGTTTATGAAATGAACACCCGCCATCCCGCGGTAATGTGTGTGTATTGCCCAGGGGAATAGTCACACGAATAGTTTACATTGATTGAAACTAATTTGTTTAAAAAGGAGGAGGCTATTGCCGGTAAAGGCAGGTTCACATAAAATCATTATGACATATGACATTATTTTTTGATCTAACGAGCATCTGGTTTGGCGATGCAAAAACGGACTGTAGCTACGTCGTGCTTATTGTTTTTTTCTTCTTCCAATTAGCCTACAATGTTAAAAAAAACGACGAAAACATGTTACTTGTTCAATTAATAAACAGTTTGTTTGATGACAAATCGCTAAAGATGAAATTGGCCTCCCTTTCTGTCATTGTAATTGTGCGTTTTATTTCATTATTTCATAAAAAAATTTGACCGATATTCGACTTTTGCTCCTCTATTGTCGAATGGCATTTTTGGCAGAAATTCACATCCCTAAGCGAGGCGAACTATTATCAAAGACTTACTTTTAGTCATTATTTGGGTAGCACACATATTCTGAATGCCTT
The DNA here is from genome assembly GCF_051911475.1 of Siphateles boraxobius. Taxonomy (NCBI): domain Eukaryota; kingdom Metazoa; phylum Chordata; class Actinopteri; order Cypriniformes; family Leuciscidae; genus Siphateles; species Siphateles boraxobius. The sequence goes on from NW_027508699.1 coordinate 32,123,400, forward strand.
TGGCAGAATTCAAATGAGCCATTTTAATCTAGATTAATTCCAAGATTCCAGTGAGATTAATCTAGATTAAAAAAATTAATCTATGCCCACCTCTAGTTTATATATATATATATATATATATATATATATATACACACACTCACTGTGTAACCCCTGTATGTAACCCCTACAGTCCTACTCGCCCAGCAATGAGCGGGACTCAAATGGGGTCTCCAGCATGGGAGGCAGGCGTGCTAACAAGGACACTAAAGACCGCAGTCTCTAACATCAGTCGCTAGTGCGCCTCTTGAGATCAGGGGAGTGAGGTTTACGTGATCTGGCCTCCGTTACCACGAACCCTATAACCCGCTGCAATGCTGCGCCAGGCAAGACGCAAGTGTTTTTTGCTAGTTTCAGCCTGATGCAGTTTTCATTTTCACGTCCTGTGCCACGTTGTTTAAATAGCAAAGGCGCATTGTTGGCTATTTTGAGGCAAATGAAATAGAGGCGCAGTATTTTTTTTATTTATTTAAAGCTGCAGTCCATAGTTTTTCCTCTTTGTCACCATCTCTGTTCGAAATCGGCAATTGCAGTTATTCAGGGAATTATCAACTTAGCGTGCGTTGTGCCTCGGCACCGCACTGCGCGGATGAATTAAATGTTTTGAGGAGAATGTGCGGTTGTCAGTCACCGCGCCGGTTCCACCGCACAGATTCTACTTTTTGGAAGTATGACCAACATAAGATTTTTCACCTGAAAATGTCATCTGAACAAGTAAGTAACATTCACTTTTGTTTTGACCAACTAAGGGAAATAAGCATTGCAGTAAATCGCGCTGATTAAATCTAACAATCGCTTATCATATCACATCAAACCGTGCAAATTATATTTTGTTCTCAAATTGTTAATGTTAACAACATCAGCACTGCGTGACTGCATTTAATGCCCTTCTGATATTTATCCTTATTTTCGCATGGGCCCGGTTGCAGTCTAATTTTTTTCTGTAACCACTCCGAAGCCCAAAGTCTTTTGCATTTTACAACAGGTGAATCTCCAGTTGTCACTGGTGATTGTCGTTTGAACCTTTCTGGATCTGCCATCAAATTGATAAGTTTAATTATATCAAGTGCTTTGAGAAAAGGCTATAAATCTCCACCCCCAACATCCTCACACGCAACATAGCCTACTAGCCGAGACATCTTCTTTATATGTACAAATGTGACGTAATGACGCAAAGACATGCTCAAATTTTCCGCGGACATCCACCAGTACCACTGGAATTAAAAACATTTATTACAGGCTATACCGTTCATTGAATCAAGCTAAGGCAAACAGACAGTTTTGAACACTGGCTGGTTATGTATTTGCTCAAAACATTATTTTGGATCATTTTTAACCCAAAAAAAGTTACGGAATGCAGCTTTAAAGGGTGCATTAGTAATATGCGCCTAGGCGGATCCACAACGCGCGCACACTCTGCTTATTACTCACACACACACACCGCTTGCAAATTCCACCATGTAAATAGCAATCTGCCATGGCGTGTGCGCAACTGGCTTTTAAAGGGAATAGGAAATTACACTCTGATTGGTTTATAGAACATTACGCCCAAAACACACCAATTACTCATTAAGAGAACAGGGACAACCCTTTTAGACCATGTGCTGCGCGTGCCGATTTTTTCCGTTTAAACTAGCAAAAGTGGATTCAGACACGCCCTAAGTGAATTTGTGCCATGCATTTTTGACCATGCGCTTAGATTGTTAAAATAGGGCCCCAGATCTGCAAGGGGGAATCATTCGACCTTGGGTAAAATTCCCAATCACATGGATTCCTACTTGATTTTGTGTTAAATTGACGAACAGCGGTAAATGTGTCTGCATCTTTAGAAAAATATGCACAAATCAGCAAATAAAATCTGAAAACAATGATGAATCATACATTTGAGTTATTTAGCTCATGCATATTGGCTCTAAGGCTAGGTCAAGCCAATATGTATGTGACAGGGGGAAAAACAAACAGGCTATTAGCTTATAATAATTAGAAGGCGAGTCTTCTGTTCCTATAGCCTCCATATTGAGTGTTGTGATTTCTCCCATTCATTCAAATCGTTCTCGTTATGCTGTCTGTACAATCAGGGAGTTAGACAGGCAGAGGCCAGTGGAAACACTCTTCCTCATTTAATCAAGGCGACAACCCCCTCATTTGTCAGAGTTTTCCATGATTGGCAAACGGCTCCTGACTGCAGTCATCATTTAAAGACGTAATGAAAGCTGCAGCAGTAATGTGTGCCCTCCATCTGATGGACTCTCTCACCCATCATGTGTGACTATTTCAGAACCCAGTCCTCGCGCTTTATTATTCATTTTATATTGACTGGCCATAGACAATCATCAACTATAGATAGACAGAACAAAATGATGATGATGATGATAGATAGATAGATAGATAGATAGATAGATAGATAGATAGATAGATAGATAGATAGATAGATAGATAGATAGATAGATAGATAGATAGATAGATAGCCATGATCACGACATACAAACTGTGTCTCACACTGTTCTGTAATGGAGATCTGTATTTCTTATACGTTCAGGAGGTTTCTAAGTACATACGTTAACACATGTACTATGTTTATTAGTATGCATCAAATTAGAGGAAATTGCTATAAAACAAATAACAAGGTTGTCTATATATGGTCTAACAGTCTAGATCAGTGTCTGTGAGATGACAGCGCCCCCAAGTGACAGATATTTGCATTGTAATTCTCAACCATTGTCAGACATGTAGCCTATTTTCTGAGTCAATGTTTGTGATTTGACTGGCATATGCAGGAGATAAGTTAGAGATTGATAAGCCCTCATCCTCGGTACGCTGATCTCTTGCTCTGTCTGCCATGACTGCATCCGTGGAGTGGGAAATGGGTCAGTCTGACAAATGAAGCACCGATAATGGCTTATCTCCAGCTCGACAATGTGTTCTCTTTCTGCGCTGTCTGTGATCCTGGCTGGCACCTTTAGCAAGGACGCAGTGATGCTGAGAGCTGCTGAGAGGTGTCTGTGAGACAGGTCAGTTTTTAGAGCGCTGCAGCAGTCTCTTAAATACAAGCTGTCATGTAATGATAAAAGATAGATTGACTGTTTTTCTAAATGGTGTGAAGATCAGCTTAATGAAATAGACAGGTAGACCACAGTATTTTAGGACTGAAGGTCATTCTACAAATGGAAGTGGTGTATGCAGTGGGAACAATTAAAGGGATAGTCCAAACAAAAATGAAAATGCTGTCATCATTTACTCAACCTCATCTAGTTCTAAACTTGTCTAGTTCTAAACTTTATGATTTGTGATGTCAGCTGAAAAGTAAAAGCCATTTGTGGAGCAATATATTACAAAAACAACCCTTTTCTTCTTATTTGGAATACAAGCAAAAAGATTTGCATTAAGAAGTTTTTGATTTCATGTTGACTTTAATATGGTCAATGTCAAAAATAACTCATCAACTCTGCAAAAGGTCAATCATTTTCTTCTAAAATGTCTCCTTCTGTTAATGCAATTCCAGTTTTCATTCAACCATAATGGCTATTGCGGGAAGGCCTGAATTGTGTTTGAGGTCTCGTCGGACCCTCTTCTTTTGTGATTCAACTTAATTTGCTCTACTTTGAAAAAAAAGAAAGCAAAGCCTTGTGTCCTTTGTAGGTGTATTGTGGAGGGATAAGGAAAGGAAATGAGTTGAAATTTGATGGAGACAGAGGAGATGAAAGCATGAATGCTGAAATAGCAGAGAGGAGAATGGGAATGAAAATAGTGACATCTAAACAAATCAAAATGTTAGAGCTCATCAACAGGAAGAGTGTGCGCTCGCTAGACTACTGCTTCTCGTAAATACTACCGTGTATTGCGCACATTATTTTTTGGCAGACATCGATGTCTTGATATTTAAATGATGGATCGTAAGGTATTAATTATTTATTTCTTAACTGGCAAGTATGCAGTGAAGTGATTGATGCCCATGAGTGTGTTTCGTCGATGCATTTAATTCTAATATTCCAACCAATGACAGACCGGATAACGTGCCTAAGTACACTATGTTTGCTTTCTGGGTAATTATAAAACGTGCTGGAAGCGTTTCAAAATGTTTTTTTTTTTTGTGTTATTCATTATAATATAATGGCATTAATAAATTATGTTACTCAGAGTCAGACATGTTTGGCTTGTCACATGTTACATTCAGCTTTTGCAAATTCGTTAACTTCTGAAAATCAAGTTAATTATTATTTTATTTTTTTACCAGGAAAGGAGTTGCTTTGATGCACAACGTTGTTACTTTTTATCGTGTCTTATAACACTTTTCTTTCTTTTTTTTAAACCCATGGAAATGTAGAACCTGATGTAATTAATAGTGACACAACTTGTTTTATTATTACCCCTTAGCAGATTTTCAAATAGATAGTACTGTTCAAAAGTTTTGGGTACGTTTTTTTAAAGCAATTGACACTTTTATTCAACAAGGATGCATTTTACTGATCAAATGTTACAGTAAAGACAGTTATAATTTCTATTTCAAATAAATTCAGATCTTTTGGACTTCCTATTCATCTATCAATCTATCTATCAGAGTATAGATTACCTCAGTTATCCTTCATTTTCCATGTTCCACTGCGGTCACCGTGATTTTGCCAAGTTAGACATGTTCCTGGATCAACATATTCTGTTGATCCTGGAATTACATTCCTGTCCCAAAATGTAGTCCTTATCCTTAAAACCTACATAACTTTTCCCTAAATCAGAGGGCAATGATAGGTGAATACTACTGATGTCGAAGCACCTTAACCCTGGTTCTAAGCTTAAACTGTAAACTTGTCCCTCAAATCAAATACGCTTATTTCACGCAGCCGTTATTTTGAAATCGAAAGCGAGGCTCCGGTGGGAAGAACCCCGGAAGTAAAGATAAACAACAATGCCTTGGACTACCAACCTGAAGCTGCTGCCGCGATTTACTCTATTGGATGTTAATATCCAATATAGGATATGTAGATATATTTCGTTCCTGCTTATTTTTTTACTTTCTGAAAAAACAAACAAAAAAAAAAAAAATTATAAATGATTTTCACTGTATATAGTCTAAAGTATGAAAGAAATGTATGTACATTTTTAGAATAACTAATTTCTACATTAAACACAACAATACGCCATCGCATTTGCGACCCCCCTTTGATTAAAGGCGACACTTCCGGTTTTCTTCCCACCGGAGCCTCGCTTTCGATTTCAAAATAACGGCTGCGTGAAATAAGCGTATTGGTTGATCTGAAAGTTGTTCCAGGATCAACAAAGATGTTGATCCAGGAACATGTGAAACTTGGTGAAATCACGTTCACCGTTGGAAGTGAACAGCTGGAAGTTCAATCCTTTCAAAATATAGGCCTACTTCTTTGACCTTGCAGTCTGTCCTGATGACAAAACTTATATCACGCAAACTGTCCACGTTCCGGTCCAGCTCGCAGATAGTCTGTGTGTTGGAATTTTCCTGAAGTATAGGCTTAAGTGTCAGTCCTGTGGACATACACATCATTTCCGACTGAAAGGCTACAGTGAGATCTGTGTCTGAGGTTCATTCGAGGACATCCGAGTGCTAACCTCATTTTGTTGAGCACGCTCTTACTTAATGACCAGCCAGCCCACACAAATTACCATGGAAACGAGGCCATAAAAGTCTCCACTTCATTCCTCACCCTAACACCCCCACACATCCTGTATGCAAATGAACTGGGTTTATAACTCCTGATATTTCCCCATCTAGACCTCAGGGGTTAAGTTAACATGGAGAGTAATTCAGCCTGCATGCGATCTGATGTTAATGACACTCAGAGATTTAGGGCTTTCACTATGACATTGATGGGCGAAGACAAGGCTCATTTAAAGCCGTGCTTATTCACTTTATCAGACTATCCTCCTCCTTACCTGTCTAGAATGGCCAATATACAGGCACTTAATTAACAAGTGTGTTTTAATTAAACCACCCCAGAGTTTCGGAGCGGCATCTAAAAAAAGGGAGTCCAAGAAGCGCCTTAAGCCAGGCGAAAGAAGTCTTCATGAAATCAAAATGAAAATATACTTTTTAAAGTGCATGATTGAATGATGTTATTTCAAAGACGTAACAAACAACAACAACTCCACATCATAACCACTTTATTTTTTCGACTGATGTAAGAATTTCTCAAATCTCCTCTCCAACTGCCTCATTCTTGCACTTTTCATGATCCAATCAGTATTTTCCTTTATTAAACTTTGAGATATTTCATATTACAGAAATAAAATCATTTGTGAATGTGCTTCATGGCTAAGTTCAATGTAAGTGTGCAATATTTAAAACCACTAGCATCACAAAATGGTATTGTAAAAATAATGATGTTTGAAATACTACATTACTCAGTATATAGAGTATAGTATGTATACTGTGCATATTATGCAGATTTTCTGTATGACCTAGAGTACAACATCTGCCAAAATGATCTTCCATTTGGGTGACTGATAAACAGGAAGAATCTATTTCTGGGCTCATTTTTTATTTTTATTTTTTTTATCCAAGTCAAATATTATTTGCACCAAATTGGATTCAAATTGCAAAATGATTTTCAAAATGATAACTGAATGCCAAGGTCATGTGACAAACACAGTAAAGTCATGTGAAAGCAATGTGGAATATTAGATTTATTGTCAATTAATGCATTCTATTTCACCTATTTTTTTTATTTGTAGGCTGTATATAGTATATACTGTACAGTATGTGTAATATGTAAGCTAGTGTTACAATAAAAAAAAATTGATAATGACTGTTTTTATTTATTTGGAAATATAGTGATTCAGAAGTGCTTGTGCTAAGACGGACACTATCACAGTCCCTTTAGTTATCTTTCAAAATAAGGTCCTGGCAGCTTTTGCTTTGCAATATGCATTGTCACTCCATATTGAGCTGGGATTACATCTGGTATATGGAGTCTACAGAATATATATATATATATATATATATATATATATATATATATATATATATATATATATATATATATATATATATATATATATATATATATACAGGTCCTTCTCAAAAAATTAGCATATTGTGATAAAGTTCATTATTTTCCATAATGTAATGATAAAAATTAAACTTTCATATATTTTAGATTCATTGCACACCAACTGAAATATTTCAGGTGTTTTATTGTTTTAATACTGATGATTTTGGCATACAGCTCATGAAAACCCAAAATTCCTGTCTCAAAAAATTAGCATATTTCATCCGACCAATAAAAGAAGTGTTTTTAATACAAAAAAATAAAGTCAACCTTCAAATAATTATGTTCAGTTATGCACACAATAGTCAATACTTGGTCGGGAATCCTTTTGCAGAAATGACTGCTTCAATGCGGCATGGCATGGAGGCAATCAGCCTGTGGCACTGCTGAGGGGTTATGGAGGCCCAGGATGCTTCGATAGTGGCCTTAAGCTCATCCAGAGTGTTGGGTCTTGCGTCTCTCAACTTTCTCTTCACAATATCCCACAGATTCTCTATGGGGTTCAGGTCAGGAGAGTTGGCAGGCCAATTGAGCACAGTAATACCATGGTCAGTAAACCATTTGCCAGTGGTTTTGGCACTGTGAGCAGGTGCCAGGTCGTGCTGAAAAATGAAATCTTCATCTCCATAAAGCTTTTCAGCAGATGGAAGCATGAAGTGCTCCAAATCTCCTGATAGCTAGCTGCATTGGCCCTGCCCTTGATAAAACACAGTGGACCAACACCAGCAGCTGACATGGCACCCCAGACCATCACTGACTGTGGGTACTTGACACTGGACTTCAGGCATTTTGGCATTTCCTTCTCCCCAGTCTTCCTCCAGACTCTGGCACCTTGATTTCCGAATGACATGCAAAACTGAGCAACAGTCCAGTGCTGCTTCTCTGTAGCCCAGGTCAGGCGCTTCTGCCGCTGTTTCTGGTTCAAAAGTGGCTTGACCTGGGGAATGCGGCACCTGTAGCCCATTTCCTGCACACGCCTGTGCACGGTGGCTCTGGATGTTTCTACTCCAGACTCAGTCCACTGCTTCCGCAGGTCCCCAAGGTCTGGAATCGGTCCTTCTCCACAATCTTCCTCAGGGTCCGGTCACCTCTTCTCGTTGTGCAGCGTTTTTTGCCACACTTTTTCCTTCCCACAGACTTCCCACTGAGGTGCCTTGATACAGCACTCTGGGAACAGCCTATTTGTTCAGAAATTTCTTTCTGTGTCTTACCCTCTTGCTTGAGGGTGTCAATGATGGCCTTCTGGACAGCAGTCAGGTCGGCAGTCTTACCCATGATTGCGGTTTTGAGTAATGAAACAGGCTGGGAGTTTTTAAAAGCCTCAGGAATCTTTTGCAGGTGTTTATAATTAATTAGTTGATTCAGATGATTAGGTTAATAGCTTGTTTAGAGACCCTTTTCATGATATGCTAATTTTGTGAGACAGGAATTTTGGGTTTTCATGAGCTGTATGCCAAAATCATCAGTATTAAAACAATAAAAGACCTGAAATATTTCAGTTGGTGTGCAATGAATCTAAAATATATGAAAGTTTAATTTTTATCATTACATTATGGAAAATAATTAACTTTATCACAATATGCTAATTTTTTGAGAAGGACCTGTATATATATATATATATATATATATATATATATATATATATATATATATATATATATAAATATATAATGATGGATGGATGGATGGATGTTTGCTTACCCAGCAGTATGACGATGCACACCAGAATAGCGATCAAGGCTCCAGTACTGAGTCCCACAGGGAGGAAAATGGCTTCAGCGCTGCATGTTAATAAAGATCCCTCGGTGTCACAGCCACACACACGGATGGTGAGAGTACTGGTACTGCTCAAAGTCTGGAGGCCACCGTCCTCAATCACCACTGGAAGGTGGTAGATCTCCTGAGACCACCTTTTAAAACCACTACGCAGGGCCACGACCCCAGCAGTGTTATCTAGGTAAAAAACAAAAAAACAGCAGACATTTAAAAAATTGTCTTGCCAAAATATTTTTTTTGCATCTTTATCGAAGGAAAAATAATGGATTTTTTTTTGTAATATTAATATTTTATTATTAATATTTATTAGGAATATAAATATATTTAATACTATAATGATATATATATATGTATATATATATACACACAAATATATACATTTATTTTAGATATAATTTTTCAATATTACATTCATAGTCATAAATAATGTATTAACTATTTCAAATTCTACATATATGTTATGTAGGAAAAGTAATTTTTGCTCCCCTTGTCGCTTTCTGAGCAAAATAAAACTGGCTAATAGAAATTATATTTTATATATATATATATATATATATATATACTCTGTGTGTGTGTGTGTGTGTGTGTGTGTGTGTGTGTGTGTGTGTGTGTGTGTGTGTGTGTGTGTGTGTGTGTGTGTGTGTGTGTGTCTGTGTGTGTGTGTGTCTGTGTGTGTGTTAGGGCTGGGACAACACGTTGACTTCGTCGATGACGTCGATGCAAAATATGCACGTCGATTCATCAGACCCAAAACAAAGATGGCGGCGCGGGAGAGTAGTAGCAACACGAGTGGCTCCTCAGACTATCAGAAGAGCAAGGCGGCATGCACTCGTTCCTCTAAAGTACACACACACACACACACACACACACACACACACAACCCACAGAAAAAATGTGCGTCAGTATCGAGTTCTCTTTCGGGCTTCAACGAACCATAACACACACAAATTATGCCAAACTGTCCATTTTGTCGGGTGTCCTAATAAGAGCAGTCTTAAATGAGTAAAATAAAGTATTTTATTTTAAAGAGTAAATTACTCACTCAGACCCGGCGCCAGGAGGATTATTATACCGGCAGCCTAATAATCATTAATGCACTCCGCTGTCTTTTAACACATCTCGGGCGAACGGCTTCTTCGCGCAAAAGGAAAAAATGTCACGAAGTGCAGGGAAATGCAGCGACCTATGTGGCGTTTCCTGATGGATCGGTTGTTCCTTAACACCATTTTATACGTGCAATTCACACGAGCTCCAAACGCATGCGATACTCCAAGTATACTGCAAGTATGCCCTTATAGCTATTAATGTTGTGAAAAATACATAGAGGACACTGACAACGCGCTGACAGACAGGACCAAGAAGGTAACATTTTATAAAGTCTAAACTTCCAAATTTGGTCAGTCAAAGAAAATTAAACCATAAATAGGCCTACTAGTTTGTGGCTCTTTAATGTGTCGTGGCAGATCGCACTTTTTTTCAGTAAGCTAGGCCTATGTGTTTTCAAGGCTTCAAGGTTTTATTGAATGCTACCTCTGACTAAGAATGCATTACTTTGCACTTGTATAGTCAATTATTTTGGAATTTTAAGAGCAATAAACATATATAGCAATGTTAAAGAATTCATGTTTTTTTTTATTCAGATATGTAGTAAATCAACATAAATTGCTATCAGTCAATCGAATCGTTAGATTAATCGATGCATCGAAAAAATTATCGCTAGATTAATCTTTTAAAAGATAATCGTTTATCCCAGCCATAGTGTAGGTGTGTGTATGTCTTGCCTACAAATGTTCCGGTTTCACTTTATTTTGATGGTTAACACATTCTGTTGTCTATAGCATTGCACCTACATGTCTAGTAACTCTCATTAGAGTATTAGTAGAGTATTAGTAGACTGGTGGGGTTAGGGTTAGAATAAATTGACATGTAGTTGCAAAGTTACTTATAGTCAGTAGAGTGTCTGTTGGATGACCATCATAATAAAGAGTTTGCAGATATGAAGCAGATAGTCCACTAATACTCTAATGAGAATTAGCTGACATATAGTTGCAAAGTTACTTATAGTCAACAGAATGTTCAAAAGGGACCATCAAAATAAAGCGTTACCAATTGTCCTTTTTATTAAGCTTAATAATAACCCCCCAAATACAGAAAACCACAAATTGAATTTGACCTAGCACACAGCTATTGATTGTTTGGTGATTTTGTTGACAACCCCTCCGCAGGAAGTGTGCTTGTGTCATTATAAAGGATTGTTATTGATTTACCATAACCGCTGCATCCTTCATCTAGATGATTCGGTGCATCATAAAGATCTCTCTTGCATGATTTTTCATAGTGAACAAACAATTTAGTATTTAGTGTACTATGCAGTCTAGTTCAACAGGGATATCACACTACAGCTGATTGCCGAATCCCCCTCAGGCGTCTTAATAAAAAGCTTTATATCTTTAAGGAGACTGTTTGAGCCTGAACATTCATCTGCAATGATTTCAGGAGGTAGAGAAGCTCTTTCACAATCTACCTTCTGGTGACCTACTGTAACAGTGCTGGTCAACTGAGATTTATAACTTCCTGAAGGCTACTCCAACTCTCTGACTCAGTTCCAAACCCTTCCAACCGAATCAGACATTTCCATGCTTCTAATCTGATGATGTGGGGGGAAATAATCACAAAATTCACACATAGTTTTAAATGGTGCTTTTTAAAAGAGATAAGGCTACTTCTAATGCTGAATAAAATATTTATAATCAACATTTCCCTCGTTTCATTTCATTTTTCATGACAAACATCTTTTTACAATTACAGTGTTAGCTATCATTGACATCATTAAACTTATATACATTTACACTAAATATAACTAGACATTACTCAATCTATTACAATTGAACACAATATTTCACTACAAAAAGATGTTTGTGTTTTAAGGGATGTATGTAAATCTGTGAATAATTTTTTGACATTGAACAGTCTGAACAAACTGATTCATATGACAACAGATTCAGAAGACAGAGACTCAGTATTGATTATATATAGGACAGCATTATTTTGCTGCACACTGTTTTGAACAGACATCTTGTGATGATAGCGCAGCTAAAAATGTGACTCTATGTCACAAAACTAAACAGAATTGTGTTTTTCACAAGAGATTTTTCCTGGTAGCAACCCCCATGCTCCAGTCGTAAAGGTTAAATGGCAATAAACAATGTAGCTGTTTGTGTTTTGTAAAATAAATGCAATGTAGTTGGTGTTTTAATGTTCAGAGAAATGACATGTTGTCAAAAGACTTTGCCAGCATCATGGCGGCTGTAAGTTGCTGGTTATGAACTCTGATCAGCCCTGACCTTGTCTCCGTGACTTTATGCTGACCACATTTTCTTGACGAATGGGCATTTTCAAGAAAATCTTGCATGTTACAGGTAGACCCTTTGCATCTCTTTTTTTCTGGACTGTCCTCAGCGGAATCTGTCACCTTGTCCCAGTAAATCACATCTTAAGTGTGCATTCATGCACAGTGAGGACAGCCACTCCATAAGGCCAAAAACAGGAAGTATGGCAGGCAAACGCAGCGTCTCGTCCCCTATCAGGGAACCAGGGTTACATACGTAACCTGAGACGTTCCCTTTCAAGGGAACTCGAGCTGCGTTTGAGACGCGGTGGGAACCCCATACCCACTACGCCATAGTGACAAATGCCCGTTCTGTGTGAAGTCCTGCACACACTAAGAAGCAAGCAACCTCGCCCCAGGAGAGGAGAGGTCAAGGTCATAAAACCTGACAAATGTATGCGGAGAGGACCATCCTGCCGCATTACACACGTCAAGAAGGGAAACTCCCGAAATTAAGGCCATAGGCCGCCATACTCCGAGTAGAATGGGCCTGCACAGCCATAGGTGAAGGCTGTCCGGCCGCTTCATAAGCCAATGAAATAGCCTCGACTATCCATTTACTAATAACCTGCTTAGATGCAGGGCATCCTCTCTTGAGTGATCCAAAACAGACAAATAGTTGCTCAGAATTACGCCACAGGGCAGCTCTGTGAACGTAAGCATCTAAAGCCCGGACTGGACATAACAGGTTAAGCTGTTCCTGGTAAGGGGTATTAAAGGGTGGAGGATAAAAGGCCTGCTGCACTATTTGGCCCCCAACATTCAGTGGGACCTTAGAAATATAACCCGGCCTGGGGTAGAGAAATGCCTTCACCATACCAGGTGCAATTCCAGACATGAAGGAGCAACCGACAGAGCATGTAAATCACCAATTCTCTTGATAGATGAGATAGCAAGGAGAAATAAAGTCTTTAGAGTGAGGAACTTTTCTGAAACCTCCTCGATGGGCTCGAAGGGAGCTAAACCCAGAACCTCGAGTACAATGGCCAAGTCCCAAGCCGGTGCTCTAGAGTGCAGTGCAGGTCTCAACCTCAATGTACCACGGAGAAAGCGAGTAATTAAAGGGTTTCTCCAGATAGAAGTACCCCCCAGAGGGGTGTGGTAGGCAGATATAGCCGCCACGTAAACCTTTAGGGTGGAAGGAGATAACCTGGCAGAGAAACGGTCTTGCAGAAAATCAAGAACTGAACCAACAGGGCAGTTAACAGGATCTAACTGACGTTCAACACACCACGTGGTGAACAGTTTCTATTTTAGCGCATACAGCCTTCTCGTGGAAGGAGCTCTGGATTGAAGAATGGTTTCTACAACATCGGTCGAAAGACCGGTTTCCCTGAGCCTGGCCCCCTCAGAGGCCAGGCCCACAGTTTCCACAACTCCGGCCGAGGGTGAAATATCGTGCCCCCGGCCTGGGACAGGAGGTCCACCCTGAGTGGGATCTCCAAGGGGGAGCCGTCCAGCAGAGACACGAAGTCCGAGAACCAAACTCGGGTCGGCCAAGAAGGGGCTACTAGTAGCAGACGAGCCCCTTCTCGGCGAACCCTCTCCAGAACCCCCGGAAGCATAAATATCGGGGGAAAGGCGTACAGGTGCAGCCTCGGCCACACCTACACCACCGCATCCAGACCGAGAGGAGCTGGGTGCATTAGAGAGAACCAGATGGGACAATGGGTTGAATCTGACGATGCGAAAAGGTCTACCTGAGCACGACCGAACTTTTCCCACAGGAGCTCCAACACTTCGGGGTGAAGTCTCCAATCCCCGGGCACTAGCCTTTGTCTCGACAGAATATCTGCTCCCACATTCTGACGCCCCGGAATATATAGCGCCTTGAGCGACAATAACTTCCCCTGGGCCCATAGGAGGATCGGATGGGCCAATTTGCAAAGATGACGTGACCTCAGACCCCCCTGATGGTTGATATAGGAGACCACCGAAGTGTTGTCTGTGCGGACCAACACATGATGGCCTCTCAGGTCTGGCAGGAAATATTTGAGTGCTCGAAATACCGCCATCAACTCCAAACGATTTATGTACCAGGAACTTTGATGGTCCTGCCAAAGACCTTGTGCCGAGCGGCCACTCATGACCGCCCCCCATCCCGTGAGGGAAGCTTCCGTCGAAAGCGTGATGCGTCGACAAGGAGCCCCCAACACTGGGCCCTGGGCGAGGAACCAAGGTTTATTCCACATGACCAAGGCACGAAGGCATAGCCGCGTGACCTTGATCTTGCGGAACGGATTTCCCCTCGTTGAAAACCCCTTGGTCCTGAGCCACCACTGCAGGGGTCTCATGTACAGAAGGCCAAAAGTAATAACGTTGGACGCAGCTGCCATGAGACCCAACAGTCTCTGAAACTGTTTCACAGTGAGTGACTGGCCTAGTTTCACATTCTTTGTGGCTGTGAGAATCGCAGAAATACGAGCAGGAGACAGGCGTGCCTGCATTGTGGTCGAATCCCAAATTACACCTAGAAAAGTGGTCCTCTGAGCAGGAAGGAGCACACTCTTTTTGGTGTGGAGCCGCAACCCCAAACTCTTTAAGTGGGACAGAACAGCATCTCGATGCTGAACTGCCACCTGCTCTGACTGAGCTAACATCAACCAATCGTCGATGTAATTTAATACGCATTTTGTAAAAGTGCGGGGAGATAAACCTAGGTCAAATGGAAGAACCCGATATTGGTATGCTTCACCCCGAAAGCGAACCTCATGAATCTCCTGTGATGAGGATGGCTAGATACATGGAAGTACGTGTCCTTCAAGTCTATTGTGACAAACCAGTCCTTGGACTGAATCTGTGATACAATCTGATTTAGTGTAAGCATTCTGAACTTGAGTTTCTGAACTCTGCTGTTTAACTGGCGCAGATCTAGAATAGGACGCAACCCTCCATCCTTCTTTGGAACAATGAAGTAACGGCTGTAAAACCCTGACTCTCTGCTGGGAGGAGAAACCCTTTCTATAGCTCCTTTTCGAAGAAGTGTCAGTACTTCTTGCTCCATAACCAAAGCCTGCTGTGAGTAACCCTGTTCAGTAACCCTTTTCTATTATGTGCAGGACCCATAGAGAAATATTTGGCAGAAGTTTCCACGCTGCCAGAAATTCCGATAAGGGAACCAGTCTCTCGACCGAACTGACCGTTCTACAACCCTCCTCAGAGGATTGCACGGGGACGCTGACACCTCGGCGCCCTGAAGCGGCGAACCGGAAGGGAACAACCGAAGTGGCAACGCTGGGACTCTCCTCGGAGAATCGCCCCCCGGAGGGTGCCAAGGAGGGACGGTTCCTCGGAATCGTTCCTCCCTGGAGGGGACCACCCTCAGAAGCCTGATAGCCTTGGCGTCAGGACTTCTTCTTAGACCAAGCTCTCTTAGTGATGACAGTCCTTAGATCCTGTCTACTTCTAACAGGCTTGGACTGCGCCCGCCACTCAGGAACCCCAGATTGAGGAGGAGCCCGAGCGGCGACGCTCTGTTTTTGCTGACTTCTATATGTGGAGCTCATAGACGGACGAGACTGCTCAGGCTTTATGTTGCGAGCAGCCTCGGGGACACTGGACCGGCGAGGAAGAAACCTCTGAAACGCAGCCGCTTGTTTTTTGTTTTCCTGAAACCTATCGACAACACAATTTATAGCGTCGCCGAACAGACTTGTTGGTGAAAGCGGTGCGTCCAGAAGAACAGATCTATCTTTATCCTTAATCTCTGATAGAGTTAACCATAAATTACGTTCCGTGGCCACCAGGGCTGCCATAGAACGGCCCACAGATTTGGCCGTCTCCTTGGTGGCCCGGAGAGATAAATCTGTCGTGCGACGCAATTCTCGAATTGCATCAGCACTAACTTCCTCACAATCGTCCATGTCCCTCAGCAGGTCAGCCTGGTATGCTTGGAGAATCGACATAGTGTGCAAGCATGCCGCAGCCTGACCTGCTGCCGAATACGCTTTACCCACCAACAAAGATGTATTTTTTAAAGGTCTGGTGGGTAACGTCGGGGCTTTCAGAGAAGAAGATCACTCGGGGGAAAGATAGCTCGCTAGCGTGTCTTCAGCACGAGGCATAGTCAAATAACCATAGTGATCAATCCCTTGAAATTTACTATAATTACTAGTCTGCGAATTATGCACTCTGAAAGACGCCGGTTTAATCCACGATCTCGACACCTCTGTGTGGAGATCGGGAAAAAACGGGAGTTCCCGACGAGGAGGTCATGATCTAGATGGTAGATACCGTTCATCTAAAAGACTCTTTCTAGATTCAACATCAACATCATCGGCTGGCCACTCAATATTTAATTTAGTAACAGCACGAGATAAAACCTCCAAAAGCTCCTCATCATCAGGGGTATGAGCTGGCGAACACTCAATATCCCCCATATCAACGACATCCAGATCCTCAGAACTGGATAGCCGTAATATTGGTGCCTCAGCCTGGGAAGGAGAAGCCGCAGAGCGGGCTCCTTCCTGGGC
This sequence comes from Siphateles boraxobius, assembly GCF_051911475.1. Classification (NCBI taxonomy): domain Eukaryota; kingdom Metazoa; phylum Chordata; class Actinopteri; order Cypriniformes; family Leuciscidae; genus Siphateles; species Siphateles boraxobius. Next base: position 32,140,091 of record NW_027508699.1, read on the forward strand.
AAAGACACCGGATCCAGCAGGTAAGGGCTGAGAAAGGGCGGGGCCCGTCTCTAACCCTGCTACTAGATCCATCTGCGAACCCCAAGATGAAAGCCGACGCTGTGCCTCGGCAGTAGCGGGACCCGCACCTCGGGGAGCGCGAACCGAACTGTCCTCCTCACAGAATGCCCGGCGAGAGCGGAGAGTTTTCATAGACAAACTCATGCAATGCTCACAGTCAGCCCCCTCGAGGACTGACTGGGCATGCTCCACTCCCAAACAAGCAGTACACATACGATGTGTGTCCCCACCCGTGATATAACGAGGGCAGGGAACAACACAACACTTATAACTATATATATATATATATATATATATATATATATATATATATATAAAATACTGAAAATAAAAATTGAATGACACAAGCTTGAACTTAAATAATAAAGCAATCCAAATGGACAATAACAGATGCTAAAATTAAATAAAAAGTACTTTTATTCATTTGTTTGGTGATTTAATAATTAATTGTATTATTATTCATTATTTTATTAACAATTTAATTATTTATTTAATCATTTATATAAATAACGTAACACTTATTTATTGATATCATTTTGAGTAATTTGACCCTCCATACACTTGTGTATGAAATTATACAAATCTATATATTTTTTTTTTTCTCTCTTCCAAACAGATCACTTGACTAGGAAATAACAGACAGACTCACTCCCAAAGTCTCTGATGGTAAAGTTTTTGGTCTTCACTCCCTCTTGAGGGGATTTGAAGGAAAATCTTTGTCCGGCTTGAGGGAGATCCTGGTCAGTTGCACCGACGACCTGAACCACCTGTGGCACAAAGTTTATTGAAAGATTATTGATCAGGGATTAAGAATTGATCATAAACGGTCTCTGATGGCACATTGTATCACTGCTGGACACCCAGAATGTGGCATAAATGTAAAAGTGGCATAAATGTGGCATTTAATGTTTTTCATTAAATGATTTAAATGTGTCCTTTATTTATTTTTTATTTTTTTTAATTTGTGTGCCCTCATAATCTTTAATCAAATGAGCCTCTTTCCTCTTTTAGCAACATCTCTTCTCTGATGGCGTGAGGGCGGGACAATGTGTCACTCAAATGAGATCCACCAATAGCAGCAAACCACAATCATCCAACAACCAATCAATTCCCCATGGACAAAATCAAGCCCTGCCCTACATTATTCTCATTCGATAGACCGTTTCACTCATATTTCACAATATGGAATATATTTCACAATGTTTTATGGTGAACATTAATGTTCATTATTTTTTCTATCGCAAAACCGTTAACTCACATCTTTAATTTGTCATTCCCTACTGGTCAATTTCCAACAAAAATGAAAATAGCAAAAGTCTTACCTCTGTACAAAACTGGAGATAAACACCACTTCTGAAATTACAGGCCTGTCTCTTTACTGCCACAATTTTCGAAAATTTTAGAAAAACTCTTCAATGACAGATTGGATAATTTTATAGATAAACACAAACTGCTTACTGACAGCCAGTTTGGATTCAGATAGATAGGTCAACATCTCTAGCTTTAACCGAACTCATTGAAGAAATTACAAATACCATTGACCAAAAAAAAATTGGAGTTGGGGTATTCATTGATTTAAAAAAAGCGTTTGATACAATTAATCATGAAATACTAATCAGTAAATTGGAACGACTCGGGATCAGGGGGATAGTGTTGAATTGGTTAAGCAGTTATTTAAAAGACAGGAAACAATTTGTGAAGATGGGTGAATACACATCTGATTGTTTGGAGATTGCGTGTGGGGTCCCCCAGTGGTCAGTGTTGGGACCTAAATTATTCATTCTCTACATTAACGATATATGTAAAGTATCTGAATTTCTCAAATTTGTATTATTTGCTGATGATACAAACATCCTTAGTTCTGGTCAGAATTTACAGCAACTCCTGGACTTAATCACTTCAGAATTCAGAAAAATTAAACAGTGGTTTGATATAAATAAATTATCATTAAATTTGAATAAAACTAAATGCATGACATTTGCCAATTGTAAATTTAGTAATCAAGTTCAGCTACAGATCGATGGTGTTAACATAGAAAGAGTATATGAAATAACATTTCTTGGAGTGATTATAGACGACAAGATTTGCTGGAAATCTCACATAAAACACATTCAAAAAAAATTCTCAAGAAGTATTTCCGTCCTGGCTAAAGCTAAGTACATTCTGGATTACAGATCACTTCACATTTTGTATTGTTCATTGGTGTTACCGTATTTAAATTACTGTGTAGAGGTTTGGGGCAACACATATCAACATTCATTGCAATCGTTATTTATACTTCAAAAAAGAGCAATGAGAATAATTCATAACTCTGGATATTTGGATCATACCAACTCTTTATTTTTACAGTCAAAAGCATTAAAATTATTTGATTTAGTTGAATTTCAAACAGCGGTCATTATGTTCAAGGCTAGAAACAATTTATTGACTGGCAATATACTGAAAAGGTTTTTTGAAAGAGAGGGAGGTTACAACTTAAGGGGAAAGTCGAATTTTAAAACTCCCACTTTTCGAACTACTAGGAAAAGTTTCTGTTTATCTGTTAGTGGTGTTAAATTATGGAACAAACTAAATAATGAATTAAATTAATGTCCAAACTTATTCCATTTTAAAAAGATATTCAAAGAAACTATATTCCAGAGGTATAGAGAAATTCAGTGCTAATAATAAACTGTGCTAGGCCTATATTGAATCATTTGTAGTATGTATAAATATTGTCGTGTTTGTGTATTATTATGTGATTAGAACTTTTTGAATATATTGTTTCATTGATTATAGATTTATTATCTCCGCAGATTTATTATTTTGTAGTTATCCCGTTAAACATGGTTGTAATGGTATGGGGTTCAGGAGTATATAAGTTTGAAAGTATGGAGTTTTTACTTTGATGTTCATTTGTTTTGTTTTTCTATTATTAGTTTCTTTGATTGATCTTAATTTTTTTATTTACATGTTCAAATAAATAAATAAATAATGATTCATGAAGGTTATTAGTGAACACAGGCAAATAAACTATTAGGCAATTATATTAAACTTTATTAAATATACATCATTAAAATTGAAATTAATATCTCCAGGTATTTATGGACAAACTATAGTCATAAATAAACATTATCTAAAACCAGGGGGGTATTTTAAAAGACAGAGAGTGTAGAAAACACATTTTCCATAATTAATGGAGATATATATACAGCCACATAATATACTTTATAAGAAAAACAACCCAATTTGCAGTGCTTTATGTATATGAAGCAATTAAACTCACAATATTAAATGAAGCATAATTTAAAAACTAGTCACAAGTGGATGAATGTACGCATCAGCCGGAAACTTGTGCTCAATAATAATGTTTAAAACACGGCTCCTGTGGTTTTTCTTCTCGATTCTGCATCTAAAACCAATTAGTCTGCTTTCACATCCAGTGATCATGATACAATGTGCACTAACATCGCAAGCAGATCGATCTTCTGTGGCTAGCAGACATCCGTACCGCCCACCCTCCCGCTGGCATCACCTGTTGTAGAGCTGTCACAGGCACCACAGGTGCATGCTGGGTAGGACGATTAGCACAGTTCTAATGCATCACTTACCCACCAGGCTCTTCCTGTCCTATGTATCAATCACAGTTCTGGCCAGAAGCATCATACTTATTCAAAGTAAGAAAAGGAGAATTTTTAATGGAACAAGTGTTTTTCTTTTTCTTTTTTTTACCCCTCCTGGCATCAAGTGAGGCAGGAATGTGACAATAAAATAAATAGCTGGTTTTTAGAAAGGTTTTCCAGTTTAATCTGAGGTTCAGTGGTTATAGGGGGTAAGATACAGTAGATTAGGAAATACATGGACACACACACACACACACACACACACACACACACACACACACACACACACACACACACACACACACACACACACACACTCACACTCACGCTCACACTCAGACACAGACACACACACACACACACTGTACCTGGCTAGAACTGGGAATATAATGCACTTTCTGGAATTAATGACAGTGTCAGAGTCTGGAGTCTGTCATACATCATCTTAAATGGCTCATTAGACCAGAATTGGTTTTCGACATGCAAACATACACACATGCATACACAACCATTTATATGCACTCACCTGCCCGACTTTGGCACTCTCACACACGAAGGTCTCATAAGGCATGGCCAGCTCTGGTGGAAACTCATTAATGTCCAGCACATGAACTGTGACGGCCACTCTACTGGTCAGCACTGGGTTATCTACACACACAACACACGTAAGATATTATGACAAACACAACCCTGTGAACTCTGCTTTACTCATTACATGCATTCCAATGCACAGGTTTACAGTTGTTCTTCAATAAGGAGAACTTTTCTGTTCCTTGATGATTTCAAAGATTTTTAAAATTCCCAAAATAAAAATTCCAATATCTACACCATGATACATTTATATTAGCTTTATTTGACAAAATAAGCTTTGAATGGTGAACATTTGGGTACAATTCTTCAGTAAGATATTTTTAAAGCAAAGTAATACTTTTAATTCAGCAATGATATGTTAAAATCATCAAAAGTGACAGTAAATATCTATTTTTTAATGCCACAAAAGATTTTTATTTAAACAAAAAATATGTTCTTTTACACATTTGATTCATCCAATAATCCTAAAACCATAATTTATTTTCATTGATAATAATAAAAAAATGTTTTTTGAGCAGCAAATCATAATATTGGAATGATTTCTGAAGGATTATGTGACACTGACTGGAGTAATGATGCTGGAAATTCAGCTTTGCATCACATGAATAAATTACATTTTAAAATATATTTACATTTATTCTTTTAGCTGATGCTTTTATCCAAAGCGACTTAAAATTGCTATATTTCAGAGGTTGCACGCCAGAGCAAAACGGGGGTTAAGTGTCTTGCTTAGGGGCACATTGGTGTCTCACAGTGGATTCGAACCCGGGTCTCTCACACCAAAGCCATGTGCATCTTATCCACTGCGCCATATATTCATCCACTGCCATCATATATTCAAGAGTTAATTTAAATTGTAGTAATATTTAACAACATTACTGTTTTATTGTGTTTTTGATCAAATGAATGCAGAAGAGTTCTTCGAAAAACATAAAGAAAATTGAACCAACCTCTAACTTTTGACCGGTAGTACAGTTTGAAGAAGTTACTTAAAAAAAAAAAAATTCAAGTACCCAAACAGAGTATTTAAAACAGAATCACCAATATACATTCTATAACCGCAGGCATGATGGATTCAGAACCGCTTTGTATTTGGATTAGATCACATTAATAACTCCAAACTTCCTTCACTAAAATCATACATTAGACGGCATATCACATGAGCTTTCTATTGAGGAACCAAAAGGTCTAAAAATATAATTTACAGGCATACAAAAGAGTGGTACACTGTACTAATGATTTGAACATTATGTTCTAAACCATACTACTATACTGCCACCATGTGGTTTTACCTCTATAATTTAAAGGGCTTTTAAATATTAATCCTTAAACGTCTATTCTATTCTATACATTAAACTACACAAAAATATGTCTTTCTTCATTTTTGAACGGAATAGCATGGTTAATAAAATAACACAGTAGATAATCCAAGAACTTTTTTAGCTGACACACAAGGTCATTGGTGTCCTCTCTGGCTCAGCTGTTGATGTCCCAACACGTCTTGCAGATATTGTTTGAGCGGGCAGTGTGTGGAGGTGAACATCAATGCTGAATAAACTTTTATAGATCAGATCCGTGAGATGGGCTCAGCGTGTCTGAGGAGAAGGTGAGAAGGCTTAGAACGAGGGATCTGAACTCATCCCTCCCAGGGGTCCCGTATAAAGCCAAGACCTGTGGGCGACCTTGGTGAAGATGAGCAATCTTCCTGGAGAGAAAGAGAGTGTGGGAGTGTGTGTGTGTGTGTGTGTGTGTGAGTGTGTGTCTGTGTGTGTGTGTGTGTGTGTCTGTGTCTGTGTCTGTGTGTGTGTGTGTGTGTGTGTGTGTCTGTGTGTGTGTGTGTGTGTGTGTGTGTGTGTGTGTGTGTGTGTGTGTGTGTGTGTGTGTGTGTGTGTGTGTGTGTGTGTGCACGCAACGGTTTGTTACTTCAGCTTCAGGGACTCCAGGGCGTCTGATGTCCAGAAAAAAATAAAAATAAATAAAAATACTACTGTTGCTTGCTACAATTTATCTGAGATCTGACACATCATAATTCTCCTGGCCTTGTGCTTCTGCCCCAAATGTCCTGCAGAAAATTACTTGTTGTGTAGCCAATACTGGAGTTTTGAAAAAGATTAAAAACAAAAACAGAAGAAAAGTTTTGGCTAACTAAATGTTAAATGCTAAATTTGAACCCACGTAGTATTTAATACTCTGGAAAATGTACAACTATATTCTATAGGCTTTACGCTGAACAAACAGGTCTTCATCGTATCTGCTTGTCAGACAAAATGTTAGAAGTATGAACTAACAAAAAATATTTAGATATCTCAATATGCGATGGGCATTGGTTATGCTTATCTTTTAGGCAGCTCTATATTTAATGAAGAACATCCAAAAAACATGAACCGGAAGCGATACATAGAATACGGACCTTTGTTTGCTCATAACCCATATTGAAGTGAACAAATGTGATTGACAAATCCCCTCAAAATTCATAAGATATCTATGATTATATTTATATTTCATGATTGAATAAGTAATGCATAAGGAGGTTATAATGAACATATATAAAATAATATTCCCTAATGATGTTGTTAATGTCACTTTTTTCAACCAATTTTCATAGAAAATATCCTAGTAAGGACGGATTTAACCACTAGATGGAGATGTTGTATAAGAGTGAAATCACCAGAGTTTTAGACAGAGTAACAAACAGTAAATGTGCCTTTATGAGTCTTTGTGATGTTTTTGTCGTTCGCTTGGCAGGTTTTGAATACAGTTTGTGTACATTAGTTTGTATATGAGAAAAACACTTTCCTTTTCATTAACTTGATGGTGGCCCCGTTTAAACTGGTATTGATGTAAACAGGGCAAAATAATTATGTCAGCTGAAACATATTTTTTTCTAACTGTAGTGTAAAAAAAAAGCTGTTTTCTTCAGCCCGCTGACTATTCATAAAAGGGATTATGTAAATCAAGGGTATCTGTGTGTTCTAATGGAAACTAAGGGCAGAAGTTTTCATCATGTGCAACAAGCGTGAAATGTTTGGAAACTGCGTGCTGACTCGTGCTTTCCTCAGCATTTTCATATTTAGTACAATATGATTCAGAGACGCCATAACATCTGGAATTGCACCTGGTGTGACATTAACACTCCTAAAAAGCTCAGGAGAGAGGCAGAAAAACAAGAATCTGCAATTTATGCTAGACTAGCTTGTGATGGTGTTAAACAGGTGTTCTGCGCATCTCGTAATCACTGGTTCTGAGAGATATAAAAGCAGTCACGCATGTTTTACAAGACTCTGTATATTGCTAGTGAGGGTATTGCACATCACACGCTGGTGAAATTAGCATTTATAAGATGTAAGACCGCAAAAAATGGCTGGTTAAATACTTTTTGTGTTCATATAAATTGACAGCTCCAAATGGCCATTTATATATATATATATATATATATATATATATATATATATATATATATATATACTGTATACACACACACACATGTAGATATACATTGCACTTATATACATACATTTTATTTAATATAATATAATCTGGAATTTAATTTTTTTAATCAATAAATACAATATATTTTCAAACAACAATGTAAATATAATATAAATGTGTTATTCAAAAAGTCAAAAATAGTAAAGATGGCTTAGTTTATCAAGAATTGAATATTATTTTTTTCTAATATTCAGAAAGGCACGAGTTATGAATGAAAGACCATGTGCTCTGTGATTTCTCTTAATCTGAATGAAGGAACATAATGTACAATTTTCTACAATACACTGATAGTGAAGACAAAAACTGGATAAAAACTGAGCTTCTAACGCATGGTGGACAATTCCCACTGCAGTAGAGGAGTGAAGTGTAACAGCTCTGACTTCTGCTAAGTCTCTCCCAAATTAGCTTTAGAAATCACAATTAGCATATCACCAGTGCAACCTTAAGAGACAGTGAGTAATAACCGTTACCATGGCGATAAAGGCTCAACTTTTAATGACCTCTCATCTACATTCCGTCTTAATGAATCCAAGTCGCCGCGTTTGTAATTTTGATTGAGCACCACATAGCCTCCAAGATAATGGCTTTGGTGACTTCTCAGCGGATTTGATGACTTGATGACGATGGATTCCCTTATTTACGGGGTGACACAATCCACAGATCTTTTCCAACACAAACACAATTACAGCAATGACAAGTTTGACGTTGGTGCGTGATCGCCTTTCAAATGGCTTCCTAAAATAGTCAATGCGAAATGTAGTTTGCAACCCCTTTTGCTTCCATAATCTGAAGGCCTTTCCAAATGAAATAGCATATTCAACCAGAAAGATCAAAATTGTAGGCCAGGACTTAGAAAATTGATCGGCTTATGAAAAGTGGGTGTTATTTAGCACAACTGAGGTGGCTGGAGGGGAGGGCTGACATTTTAAAATGTGTACTTAGTTACCCAAGAAAGTACTGGTATTATAAGGTAACTACATGGTTTAAGATTAGGTTTAGGGATAGGTTCAGGGTTAGTACCTAGTTATTACCCAGTTATTGCAATTTCTATAATAAGTACATAGTATGTACACGTGGAAAAGGACTGTAAAATAAAGTGCTACAGTAAAATGAATTTGTGATGTCATCCAAAAAGGAAAGTCATTTAAGGGGTGTAGAATGTTAAATAATAAATAAATAAATAAATATATAAATAAATAAATACATAAATACATAAATAAATAAATAAGTGTGTGTGTGCGTGCGTACGTACGTGCGTGCGTGCGTGCGTGCGTACGTGCGTACGTACAAACATACATACATACATACATAAATAAATAGAAGAGTAAAATAAATAAAAAAGGAGTTTTCATTTTGTTATAAAATATTTCAAATAAATGCTGCTCTTTTTAAGTTTCTATTCATTAGAATCCTGAAAAAAGTATCACTCTTTTCACCAAAAAAATAAAAATAAATAAAGGTAGCAGTATTTTCAACATTGATAATGTCTCTTGAACAGCAAACCAGCATATTATAAAGATTTCTTAGGATCATGTGACACTGACTGGAGTAATGATGTTGAAAATTCAGCTTTGTATCACAGGAATAAATTACATTTTAAAATATATTAAAATTGAAAACTGTTATTTTGCAGTTGCAGTTGCAGAAACTGCAAAATTGCAGTTTTTACTATATTTTCGATAAAATAAATGCACCCTTGGTGAGCATAAAATAAAACGTGTTTAAACAATCTTGCAGATGCTGCAGATATAACATGCACCAATGAATTGTGAACAGTAAGACCAGTGACATGAAAATATAAACTGTCAATTTTGGTTTCAAACTGGCTTTGAAACACCTTATCATTAATGTTTTATCATTGTTGTTCATGAAGACATAATGTGAGACCAAGTTTGCTATAAATGACCCCACTGATTTCAAGGAACAATTAATTCACCAGCAGTTTAAGAACTTGGGAATACATCAATTGTTAAATTCAGGAGGTCAAGGAGAAAAGAAAGACACTGATAATGATACATATTCCAGGAGAGTCGTCATATTTTATGAATGCTCGTAAAAAGCAGACTTAATGGAATTCGCTGCTGACTGCGCAGTGATGGGCCACCGTAAATCTGTTAGATAAAATCCCTGCATTTAAGACAATTGGACTTTTATGAATCACTTCTGAGGTTCAGCCATACTTACTAACTTTAGTGGCCACAACTGAAATGTTGTGCTGCGCCATACTCTCCCTGTCCAAGAGCTCATTGGTCGAGATGGTTCCTCTGACGGGATCGATGTCAAAGAAGCTGTCCAGGTCGCTCTTCCAGTCAATGGAATACCTGAGGAACAAAGAACAGATTTAGTTCATACAGTACATTTGAGCGGCATATTCACCCTTTCTAGGCTAGGCACTACTGTAGGCGATGTTCAAGAGTATATATTACCATTTTGTCCTTCTTTTCTGATCCTCGCAATTTTGCACAGTGCTCATTATGTTTGATTTAGTCCTGCGGCAAGAAGGTATGAAAATATTGTGCACTCTAGCGAAGCGCTATGTGTGGGTCCTGTTTTGAGCAGCTGTGATGTCGGTGTAATAGCCTAGCAACCTTGTTAACACACCCCGTAACCATTCTCAGGGGGGGGTTTACATGTGTCTCGGTGAGACTTTGCACCCCAGTATATGCATGAGAAAGTTGGGTTTGGGGTGACCTCGTTCACATGTACTTGACGGTTTGGACTCATTCTCTCACAAACACTTTTTAAACCTGAACTTCTAGGTGTATTAATGCAGGCTGGTATTTTCAACACTGCTTGTTTATTTATTTGTGGCTTGACCTAGAATTGAGCAAAGGGAAATTAAGGTGAGGTGGGATGCTACGGGGTTTATAGTTTCCACATTTTAGCTGCTGCCTTGTTAAATTTACTCAAAAGGTGGTCAACAAAAAGAAAAAGAAAAACATCAGAGGATTTTTGTGCATTTGCATTGGATTCTCATCAAAACCTTTGATGTTCTGATTCACAACCGTTAGGAGGCCTGATTCTCCATAATAATCATCATACATACCACACAGAGACTGCAGCAGTGGGAATGTAATGCATATAAATGATTCATTCTAAATCTGTGTGTCACGATCACCAGTTTGAGTGCCCGGAATGACTATCAGAGGGCACTCCAACCCGGACAATCACCACACATCCAAAGACTCCATTCCCCATAATCCTTTGCCCAGACTAATCAGCCATGATCACATCCACCTGTATGCCATTACCTTGTTTAGCTCACCCATATAAACCCGGTTTTCACATTCATTCCCTGCGAATAATTGTTTAGTGTTTGTACTGCAATTCCGAGCATTCTCTCTGTTGACCTTTGCCTGTTTCTTGGATTCCCCTTTTTGCCTGTTTCTTGGATTCCCCTTTTTGCCTGTGTTTGTTTGTATGGACTGCCTTCCTGTGTTAGACCTTGGCCGAGTCCCAATTCGCCTACTTATACTACGACCTAAAAGAATGTACTCTTTTTGTGAAGAAAAAGTACATAATTTTGAGTGTGTAGCAAAAGAGTAGGCAAACTTTGGGACATACTATCACGTCACCGTTAACGGACAGCTCTGTTGCGTGTTCCTGTCACCGTAAAGTGCCCTGTCAATCATATTGTCGCAGTTAAAACCCTCCATTCAATCTAATTTTATTTCCTACCGTTTCGGAGAGCACGTTCATCTGCAGTCGTGGGACTTCATGCGGAGACTCTCCTCATGTGTTTGCAATTTGAATATAATGACGCATTTAAAAGGTAAAGGCTAAACGTATATTTACAAAGTTCACAATGCTGCTGCAGATGCAATATAATGTAGACAACGTTGAATAAATACCTTTTAGTCAGGTTAGATACTGATAATTAATCACTCAAACCCCTTTATCTAAATCTCTCTACATAATCGGGGGACTCTCGCGTCCTCCATGTCTGTAGTTTTTTAACAATTTTCACTCGTGTTTGTAGTTCTAACCGAATCCTCGTCCAACCGCAATGGGTTGTGGGCAATATTAGCCATTAGAGTGTGCATCGATCTGCACTTCGTATTCTGACCGGAAATAGTAGACCATCCGGGTATCTTTGGAACACTCATTTCAACATACTACGATTTGGGAGGTACTAATTCTATTTTCGAATACTATTTAGGATGGATAGTATGCGAATTGGGACTGGGCCCTTGACTGTACTTTGTATTACATTTTTGGATTACCCTTTCAAAATAAACTGCATTTGGATCTTCAACCTTTTTGTCTCGGAGCAGTATGTGACACTGTGTTAATATAGCACATTTCAAAACAGGAAATATTTGGGAAAAGAAAAGATTGCTCGAAACCCTCAGGCCATGTTTCCACGTAGTATTAAGATGCAGTTTGGTCGATCGGATTACAAGTAGACGAAGGAGACACATTCCCGTTTACATCTCTTGTCCACTTCTGTCCTGATTTCTTCGAGGGGTGGGTCTATGGGTGGGTAAATGTAGATCTAAAGGACAAAATAAGCTCGAGTAATTTACATATGAACACACGGGGAGCATCAGCTTTCGTTTCTGCTTTTACAGACGCAAGACCACGCTGAATGCAGTGAGTGCATGTTAGAAATGGTGAGAGAACATTGTGCTTTGTATTTTTTTTCATCTTCAAACCAAACTTCAGCCGGTCTTCAGCCGACAGTTTAAATCCCGTCTGTAGGCGGAGAGTTGGCTGTCTTTTGTGGCTGTTCGAACGCATTCGACCACATGAGTGTGTACTCTACAAAAGCAATCTGATCAAATGCGTTTTCAACAACCTCTGGAAGCGGTCGAAAGTGGACAAGATCAAAACGTTTTAGACCCCGTTTACACCTGTATTTAGCGTCTTAATACCAAGTGTAAACAGGACTTATAGATGAATATGGCATCATGTGTGGGAGAGAAGAAAGACTGATATGTTCTGGTATTGGTCCTCATAAGCTGCGTTCGAAAACCAAATGTTTAATGTGAAGATCAAACAAGATTAAGAGGCAGTGCATGCAACGTTTTTTAATATAAACAATATGGAAACTTTGTTTAAATTAATGTTCTATCAGGCCATTATGGTTTCATTTTTGTGTCAAATTTTTTTTGGTTCATTTCTAATTAGCTGATCATTAACCTAATGTATCTGAGCAAAGCCTTTTTTAATTGAATTTTTTAAACAGCAAATGCTGCCGCAACAATAAAAAAAAGCTTCAAACAGAATTTCACTATGCTGCTACATTAATCTTTCCACGACTACGAGATTACAAAACAAACAGACTGATGAACAAATTATTCATTGTAGAAAGTAGTTAAGAGACCGGCTCGACAGACCCTTGGCTGTGCGGTGAGATGAAGCAGAACATCAGATTTGCCCTATTTAAACAACTTTCATAAGTCGTGTTCTATTCCTGTTGCATGATGTGAGAGTCAGTTAAACAAATGTCTACGTCCTGTATTTTATCGGGGGTCGTGCAGTCAGGATAGTTTGAGCATATTCTTATGTTGACTCAAAGCTAAAACATTCATAAGTATTTGGAAAAAGAAAGCAAGCGATGTGGGTCGATTCAGCTGAAATAGCAGCTTCGCTGGGCCTGAGATCCAAATGTGTAATGAGATAAATATCCCAGAGGAAATATGATGAGTATGTTAAAAAACAAACATTCATAAATACAGAGGCAACTGAGGAAAAATCGATCTAAAATCAACATGAAAGGCTGTTCAAAACCCATTTTACTTCCATAATATGATGAATTTACGAGCACAACAGGATATTATTAAAGAAAAAAAAAAAATTTAATAAAAGATTGCGAATATAAAAATTTTATTTATAACAAAAAACTGCTGATGTGCTGCAAGATGATGAAAGAATAGCTAAAGAGAATAGTAATTTAGTATCACTATAAAAGAGAATAGTGAGAATAGTATATGCATTCACATGTATCACTATTCTCTTTAACTATTCTTTCATTATTTCTCACTATTATCTTGGTTCTAGTCTGAACCTCTCTGATTAATCCTGAAAATGCAGCATTTCCCATGTCATTGCCTCATTAGGGTGACTTTCTTATGTTTTATTTCCTCCATTGTCAGTTACTTTGGGTAAATGCATCTTCTAAATGTAGAAATGTAAATCAGACCTCTATTCCTCCTATGTTTTGCCCACTGTGGGCCTGTGTACTCTTATTTGAGTGGTTTACCTCAAGACATTTTTCTGATGTGAACAACACAGCTTTGGATGACTTTACTTCTTTCATAAGTCCATCCATTTCTGATCTCTCTGAAGCTCTTTTCTTGTCTCCTCTACCTTGGAAAAAAAAAACTTTAAAAGCTTTGGAGGAAGTCGTTGAAACTTTCAATACCAAAAAGCACTTCAGCTATTTTGTTTCCTGCACGCGGTGGACACGCGCTGTGTATAGAAGTGTTTTAAAAGCTTTGTTCTTTTCGCACAGAAGCTCATTGGGGACTACTGTTTTCTGATGAGAAAGTGCCCATCCCCATTGAGCAATGTTACGATGTTTCTGAATAATTAACTAAGAAAGTCCCAAACAAAAGTAAAACAAAGCCCTTTCACAAATACAAATCCTTTCGTTGTCCATTTTCCTTTGTTATACTGAATGAAATATTCATAGAGAAACAAACTGATTCATGATGCGTTAGGTAGTGTTGGGACCCGGCAATGGTGCATCAATTGTTTGTCTTCTTGTAAAACTTTAAAAAGCAATCTTAAGAAGTGCAACTCTAAACCATAATGGATTATAAAACGAGGTAAATCTTTCAGCATGTTGCTGTTTTGACCTGAGAGTGTGTCAGATGGACTGTAAGCATTCATGTGTGTCCAATTATAATCTTTCTTTCTTTCAAAGGTACAATGGTGATGGCAAGGACTGAACTAACAACCCTCCGGTTACCAGCCCAGAGTCTTATTCTTTTGTATATGCTGTGTTTGCATACCTGACTGGACTGTTCCCTGCGTCGAGATCCTGTGCAGTCACGGCTCCTATAATGGTGCCTTGCGGTGTGTCCTCGTAGACATCCATCGTGTAGGAAGGTTTGCTGAAGACGGGAGGCTCATCCACATCCAGAACGTTTATCTTTACTGTTGCGGTGTCTTTAAATGGGCCAAAACTGTGGAACCGTGGATCCAGGTGTGCATTCGAGGCCTCCACTTTAAATGTGTACGCCTTTTTGGTCTCATAGTCCAGCGGCTGGGAGAAAGAGAAACAGAGAAGAAAAAAAAAAAAGATAAGTTCAGGTAAAGTGCCTGTTGAATTAGACAAAACCAGGCAATTTAAAATATGTATATATATTTATGTGATGCAAAGATGAATTTTCCGCATCATTCCTCCAGTCTTCAGTGTCACATGATCTTTCAGAAAGTTTTTTTTTTTTAACCATGATATATTTTTTTCAAGATTTAACATTTATCTCAAAAGAAAAAAAAATATTTGAAATAGATTTTTTTTGTAATATTATGCATTTCTTGAGTGTCTTTTTTGTTTGTTTTGCTGAATATTCAAGTATTATATATATATATATATATATATATATATATACACATTTCAGTTAGTGTTAGTCCCTGTTGGTAGATGTTGCATCATACAGCATTAGCTTCTTAGTATCCAGGTATTATACAACTCCTCCATGTTAGCCATTCATTGAGGTCTTACATTAGGCTTAATTCATTTATTCGTGTTTTATCTTTTTCTCTTTTTTTGCTAGAATTGCTCACTTTGATCATAATGAATGCAGGCCCTTTCTCAGATCTCGAGTGTGTCGATGTCTGGGGAAGTTTGTCACAATTGCTTTCAGGGATGTCAAACAAACAACACGCACTCCAAAAACTGTTCTCTCATGCTCCTTAGTGCATTTTCTCCCCTCCCCCTTGATTCGGGGCCCTATTTTCTCCTGAAATCTCTCTTTAAATTCTCACTTCAGTTCTTCTGAATCAAAGATTGTCTGTCATCAGTACGACAGCCATAAAATGTGCTAGTGTGGATGATTGTGGTCTTGCACCACTAAATCAAAGCAGCCCATCCATAGAGATGAAAATCATACAATGCTATTGTACAATCACAGCTTTCTGTCTCTGTCAATCTGTCTCGCTGGGGGATAGCGAAAGGGCGAAGGAGACAAAGATCATATATCTGACCTGTATACGGTTTCCATCATGTGCAATTTAGTGCGGCATCATCTTTAGATGAAAACAAACACCACAGGTATAAACGAATGGCACCCGCAGACCCCTAAATACACAGCATATGCACTTTATATCGCAGTAACA
Organism: Siphateles boraxobius; assembly: GCF_051911475.1. Classification (NCBI taxonomy): domain Eukaryota; kingdom Metazoa; phylum Chordata; class Actinopteri; order Cypriniformes; family Leuciscidae; genus Siphateles; species Siphateles boraxobius. The sequence continues at coordinate 32,156,122 of NW_027508699.1, forward strand.
TGTATTTTGCACCTGAAACTTCTAAAGCAAACAGTTTTTAAGCAGAGAGAGGAAAACAACGTCAGCTTTAGGTGAATGGCAACACCAAATCGTTTGGGATTTGTCTGTGTCAGATGCCCTTGCTGAAGTTTCCACACCGACTAAATCAAATGGTGCTAATTAGAATCCCAATCAAGTTAAAGTGAACCTCCAAAAACTGCAGTCTCTAATTAGCTAATGTTCTTGTTGACATAAAAGCAGAAGCATTGGTATTACTGAAGTCTACTTAAATACAGGGGATGTAAGCTCACAGTTGCCCACAAGTAATTACAACCCAAGTCATTGTATACAAAATATATTTTTCTCATTATTCAAACTAGCCTATGGCCTTCTGTGTCCCACAGAGACGACACTGCTTGGCCTTTAGAGGCCAAGAGATGCATTGATATTAAGGTCGCAAGCTATGGAAAAGGACAGAAAGGCAGTTTACAAGCAAAATTGCTTGGTTTTCCGAAAAAAAGGACACATGGAGGACTTCTGTCTTCTTTAATATGCATAACGCTAGTAAAACTGTATTTCCATCCGGACGACATTATGCCACGTCCCCCATTTCAATCAGAACTCACAGCCTTTGTAACTCTAATTTGAAACAAAAGCTATAAATTGCTATCTGACTGCTATTTCATGTGGTTATTTTCCATTTAGGTCCCCTCAAAGGAATCTTTAGTGATGCTCATATTGAATTATGGCTTGATCTTCACAGTCGCATCGCCCGAGAAAGCCCTGCGCCGCCTTATGATATTTCTCTCCATGACACAATATTTTCATTTATACTCCCCCAGAAAGTTTTCAAGGTCATTTAAATTATTTGACCACATAACAGATTTGCTACGGTATAAATTATAATACATGAAACAGCATCCGCCTCAGCTCTGGACCAATGGTGACTTCATGAAAATGGGTTATTTGTTGAGAGCAGACAAATTTCAAACCATCTTCTTTGCTTGGAAGATGATCAAACCCATATTATATATATGAATACAATATCTGATAGACTTACATATTGGAAAGAAACAACATATGAACTGTGCACAGCCTTGGAATTCAAGCGCATGAGCCAGCAGTGTGTCAAAATTACAAATAATGAGAAGTCGAAGTCACATTTTCCTCATTTTTGTGGATCGAATGTAACTGGAGTGATCATACTTTACCGATCAAAGTTTGGAATATCTTTTTTTTTTAAAGAAGTCTCTTAGGCTCATTAGAAGGCTACATTTATTTGATCAAATATGCAGACAAATATAGTAATATTGTAAATATTATTACATTTTAAAGGACTTCTATTTTAATATATATATTAAAATGTAATTTATTCCTGTAATGGAATGAACTGAATTTTCAGAAGTTTTTACTGCTTAACATTTTTGTGGAATCCGTGATACTCTACCATTTAAAAGTTTGGGCTGCATAAGAAAGAAAAAAAGATAAGAAATTAATATCAGCAAGTACACATTAAATTGATCAAAAGTGGCAAAACAGATGATGCAGTGTTATTTCTATTTTAACTTTCTAATAATCAAATAATATACAGTATCACAGTTTCCAAAACAAATATTAGGCAGCAAAAACTATTTTCGAAAACTGATAATAATAAGAACAGTATTAATATTTGAGCACCAACAATAATGGATAATAAATGAGCATCAAATCGGAATATTAGAGTGATTTGTGAAGGATCATGATAGACTGAAGACATGGCTGCTAAAAAAAATCAGCTTTATAAGTTACATTTTAAAATATATCAAAATAGAAAACAGTTCTTTTAAATCGTAATAATATTTCACAATGTTACATTTTCACCAATAATCCCAAGAGATTTTTAGAAAAGACATTAAAAGCCTTATTTATTACACATTTTTGATCGGTAGTGTAATGTCCTTAAGCATGACGAATGGTAAAGAAGCAATCCATTATGCCATATGCACATTTTCAAGCCAGCACCTGCTCTTATTACCATGTGCATCAGATTCCCATTTGAGTTTTCACGACAGGTGAGGTGAAAAGGGTGAACCAGACGTGGCGTCTCTCCGAGCCCGTGTCCGGTATTGATGGTGGACGGACGTGAATGGGGATTAAATGTCAGAGGAAGCTGCAGGATTATTGGAGGTGAGGAGGTTTAGCCTAGAAGAATGTCAAGAGCATCATTGCCCTTTTAGTGTGTGTGAGTGGCCACATCAACCCGGCGGCCCTAGTTAATGACTTTATGCCGAGACAAGGGAAGAGACAGAGGGAAAAAGAGAGAAAAGACGCCGGAAGGGTAATGACAGTGACTCAAAACTAATGAAAGGCTCTTCAAGTGTGTCACTAGTTGTTGATGAAACTGAATCACAATGTGAACACTATACTTTACAGCATCTTTTACTTGGAAAGGTCCTGAATGCTTTACGTTGTGCCGTCAACACTAAACCCTTGATCATGAGAAGTATAGCAGTTGCTTTAACAGCACAGATTTGTATTTGTAGCCACTCACTGATTATATATGAGGACTGAAAATATGTATTTATCTAGAAAATCTTCAGCAACATACACAAGATGTCACCTCTTGAATTGGTACATTTTCTGAGAAAATGTCTGTTTTTCCTTGCCTATCACCGCATATGGGTCAGATAGAAAAATAATGTGTCAACTATTTATTATAAACGCTGAAATATCTGGCAGTGAATTAATGAATTGAGACTACACGCCGGATTCAAACTAATTTTCAGCTCCATCTATTGATTTGTCATTACAATCAGACAGAAAATCTGACAAAATAACTGTATTTTGCACATCCCAAATCCATTAGCTAGTATCTATCAACATAAAACAGAAGAGTTACACACTCCACCATTATTTAACTTAATGGCTGATGCCAGCTCTAGTGAGTATTGTCATTACAAAACATTGATCTTCAATTAAAGTTCACAGTATCAGGAGACGGCAGGGAGGACAATAACTCAGGGGACACACAGAAACCTCAGGTGTTATAATGAAGCATTTACACCAGGGGCGTCACTAGGATTTTCATTTTAGGGGGGCTAAGCCCCCAATGAGGGTATGATTTTTTTTTTAATTATAAAAAAAAAGGTAACACTTTAGTTTAGGATCTAATGCTCACTATTAACCAGTTTCAATACCATGCAAAGGCAGGGTTTTATAATCACTGTGGTCCCAAATGTGAGGTAGGGCAGATAGGGGGGTTCTGGGTTTCCCCGAGAAAATTGATTTCTCAGATCTACATATTTTAAGATGTTTTGAAGGCCAAAACAATTGGATAACAGCTTTAAAACCATGTCAGTGCGCAGCTGATTATTTTTCTCTCCTCATCAGCATCACACTCTTTTTCTCTTTGTTTTTCTCTTGTCTCTTCCCCTCCTAAAGCTGAGCTTTGACTGATATAGGCTTTTCATTTTTGTCTGTCAGTGAAGAAAGTAAACATAGGGTCAACTGATAGGTTGATTTTGCCTATGAATCATTTTCTCAGACATGTTTATTTACTGAAAGCTACTAAAGCTAGGTAATTAAGTTTATTAAATGCATTGTTATATATGCATCATGCATATATTATATATATGTATTCATATTAAATGCACAATATGTAGGCTACACATTCATTATTGATCTTATGCCCAATACAGGGCCGTAGACAGGGCTTTATAATCAAAGAGGTCCTAAATTTGAGGTAAGTAGGGGGTTTGATTTTTTTATTTCTCTGATATGTGCATTTCAAGATGTTTTTAAGATAAAAAAGGATAAGAAATAGCTTTAAAACCATGTCAGTGGGCAGTATATTATTTGTCAAAACCTGCTCTCGCCTCATCTCCATCACTCTTTTTTTTCTCAGTCACTTCATCCCTTTCTCTTCCCCTCCTAAAGCTGAGCTTTTTTTAATTTACTAAAGGCTACAATGTGTATTATATTCTCAATATGTACACATTCATTATTAATCTTGTACCTAACATGATGAAAATTGCTTTGTTAATGTTTCTTGTCCCCTCACAATGACAGTAAACTAATTATTACATTACTTAAGTCACGTACTTTTTGAACTGAAAATAGGTAACGTTACATAGGCATATTTTCCGTTAAAAATGGCGTGATTAGACAAAACTATGTTAGTTCGCCGGATTATTTTTTGTCATTCGTTTAACATTTATGAACTAAAAAAATGTCAAATATGAAATGTTAAGTTTACTTAACTTACATCTTATCTCTCACTTGACCGTACGCGTCCAGTCGCGCTGAAAATTCGCGCTCAGCAGCGTCTGTGAACATAAAGCCCGCCTACTTTGATTTGATTGGTCATCTCAAATAATCTGACATTGACGAGCAGTGACAGACCAATGAGGCTCAGATGAACACACACACACACACCCTGTCCTCTGTTTCTGACGTGCTCTCTGCTCGGCGCCGCTGCGGACTGCAGATGAAGAACACGCTGAATCTGATTATAGCAAGACTGAAGCGAACACGAATTTGTATAGCCTACATTAATCACACATTTTTAGGTGGGCTAGGCAGAAGTTGAAGGCTGAAAGGGCCTAGCGACGCCCCTGATTTACACAAAAGAAAAAAATGCTACTGAAAGTCATTTAAAACATTTGATTGAAAACAAAAAAATGTTGCTCATGGAACATGCAGAATTGACATTATCACCACAAAGTCAAATTATTTACACAGCACAGCAGTGTGTGTAATACTATAAATAGTAATTTCTTATTTCTTTTTTTAACTGGTCTATGAGCATTGTAAAAATATATGAATTTGAACATTTAACAAGCCACAAATTTCACTGGGGACTGAATTGTATCAATTTTCTGATGTTGCTAACAGGATACTGTTCAAAAGAATTTAGAAAAAAAGAATACTTTTATTCAGTAAGACTGCATACAATTAATTAAAGTGACATATAATGTTACAAAATATGTATATTCCAAAATAGTCCTGTTCTTAAACTTCTTGTCATCAAATAATCTGGAAAAAAAAGTATCATGGTTTCCGCAAAACTATAAGGTAACTATTTTCAAAATTGATGTAATGGTTAAGTTCTATATGTGGATTATGTTATTTTTCCTTAGGTTCCCATATTTCCTTCCTGTGTTTAAGGTGTATTCAGGCCAGCTCATAATTATTATAATTACAAGATTCCGACTTAAAAAAGGCATTCACGTCCTCGTAGAATTCTAACTACAGCTTGTAAACTGGAAATTTTCAGAGAGCTCCTACTTGTACCACGTGTCCACTGTACTACCTGACCACCATTGCAGGTTCATTTGGGTGTTGATAGTGTTGCCATAGAAACGCAAAATTCCCAGTCCTGTTCCCTTTGTTCCCATTGCTAGTTAGTTTCTATGATTACTTAATTATTGGTTCAGATTATGTTTACCTGAGTCTTGTTTGGTTTCCCATTTAACCATGAAGGTAAGCCCTCAGTTTGGTTCTTCTCATTGCCCTGTGTTGTCTTTACTTGTGTTAAGCTGTTACGCTGATTTTTACCTTCTGGATAACCTTCTTTGGCTTAATGTTTTGTAAATAAACTAAAACTGCTGCAATTTAGATCCTCTGCTCATCTTTCTTTGCCTGCACAATGACAATTGATAATAATAAAAAAGATTATTGAGCAGCAAATCAGCATATTCGAATTAGTTATGTATGTCGCGAGACCGGTCTTGGTCTCGAGACCACTTTTAAGTGGTCTCGGTCTTGTCACGGCGTTGACGGTCTTTGGTCTTGGTCTTGTCTTGGTCTCGGACCTCTCGGTCTTGTCTAGGTCTCGCTGTCTCAGACCGACATAGTGGTCGGGGGATTTAGCAATAAAGTACTACAATATCCACGACGAAACAACGTTCGATAATGCAACAGTATTAGAATTTTCGTGTAACTCGTTTCGCCTATTTGAACAATGTATATCTTAATGGTCCAGTGATAGAATTTTCGCCAACCGTGTCAGAGGTTCTGGGTTCTAATCCGCACTCGTATAGGTTTTTTTTTTTTTTTCATCAAAACCTATTATGTTCATCAGTGGTATATCAAGCAGGGACACGTTTGTGTGCAATATGTTTTGTGATTTCACCAGAACAAATAGAGAGTACACTAGCAGTGTTGTGCCTGAACGTATTCATTGAACGATAGTTCATGAACTCGTTCATATTTTGGGCGAACGTGAACTGAACGTACTGTATTACTGCCTGATGAACGTTACTGTGAACTCGTTCATTCTGGTGCCTGTGAACGGCGCGCGGCACGCTCTCCGTTTAACTTCGTTCAATAGGGTGCCAGATTTCTATAGAGCCTTCCAGGCGAAAACCCGGCTAAATACACCGTAAACAGGCCTTAATATGTAGCGGAAAAACACCCAATCTGGCAACACCAGCCACCAGTGTCGCACCGCCGCATGTCGTGATCAAAACAAAATGCAGCAAGGAAGCGTTGTGTGATCATTTAAACAACTATGACAAGGTCGGTGAGGATGGGAAAAATCTTACATTTCTGTTCTAACTTTGCCCGCCGATAAAATAATTGCTGTCTGTAGTTCTATATGGGCTGTGGCAATCATTTTGAAAAATAATTGCTCGCAGCAACACATGGAAAAAAAGAACTTGAACTAGTTCAAAATTTTAAAGTATGAACTGAACTGAACTAGTTCATTTTAAAATTTGTCAACTGAACTTTAAACTAGTTCATGTAGAAAGTGAACTTTCCCAACACTGTACACTAGTCTGTTTTTTTTTTCCCTCTGGTCTCGACTTGGTCTCGGTCTTGGTCTCGACTTGATCGGTCTTGGTCTCGACTTGGTCTCGACTTGGTCTCGGTCTTGGTCTTGGTCTTGTCTTGGTCTCGACTTGATCGGTCTTGGTCTCGACTTGGTCTCGGTCTTGGTCTTGGTCTTGTCTTGGTCTCGATACCCTCTGGTCTTGGTAGTGTCTTGGTCTCGGTTTAGGCGGTCTTGACTACAAGTCTAATTAGAATGTAATGATAAGAAACAAAGACTCAGCTTTCAAATTCTGTCATGAAATTCAAACAATACATTTTTTTGATGCACTTAATTTTGGCGTGACATGTCGCTGTACACCTCAGTTCCAGCAGCAGTGTTGAGCGTGAACTTTTTCTTCCACTTTCATACAGGGTATATCTCAAACAGGCAAGCATATCAGAAGGAGTTGAAAGATACAGTACAAGTTACTGAAAAGAATCATGTCTCATGTAATCACTCAATCAGTGTTTCAGCCACGGAAAGATGTAAAAAAAACAATCACTTATCATTGCATTTACCTCAGGAAAGTTATCCAGTGTTAACAAAAAACATTAGAGAGGAGCGTATTTAATGTTTATTATATATGGATGCTTGAATACATTTGTCAAGACAAGTGTTTATGTGTAACTGAGTTGCAATCAAACATTTCCGTTTTTATTTTAGTGTTATAATCTTATAATTATATCTGAAAATAAATAGCAGTTGAATATAATAGCTCTGTAATTTTAACCTCTAATATTATAGTAATGTACCAAATGAGAGAGTTCCCTGTATAGTTTGCAGCATTGTTTGGGAGAGATTTTCTGTCCTCAAGATAATCAAATATCGGTATCGGCAGATATGATTCTGAAGCTATAGTATCGGCAGATAAATTTAGCATCAGTGCATCTCTATAACAGATCCATTTGATGTGAGAAGCTAAACGCTTTGAAGAACATTAATCAACACTACGTAGATCAAAGGCCTCAGGAAAGGTGTTAGTAGTTCAGACGTGTATATGTGTACGTGAAGGACATACTCATTTCCGTATCTCTGTGTACTGACACTTAAACGTTACCAGAACAAAAGACACTTTAAATGCAACACTTCATGCCACTGAACTCTTTGATATGGTAATGTGCTCCCTCCTTGCACTGGTGTGAGTGCCAGCAGAGAAATCCAGACGATCGCAGCCCAAGCCGTCAATGCCAGTTGTGGGAATTGAATAATTGCGCACCTGATTCTGAAACAAACAACATCCATTGTGTAGGTGCAGATGCTCTGAGCCGTTCAGTGCAATGTAAATATGTCTGCCATTAGCATTCTCTTCATGATTATTTCTAAAACACTAAGGGGCTTTTAGAACGCAGCGTCACTGTCCTCTGGAGAATTTCTGCTGCAACTCAGGTTGTAGATGTGAGAGCGCTTTGATGTAAAGTTCGTTTTTATTTCCATTAGCGTTCTGGATCTCTGCTTATTCTTTGTAACCAATAGAAGCTCTAGCAGACCTTTTCCCCACACAGCCAAATACTGCATTATTCTATTCGTACTTAAGAAGATCTTTGTGAAATCAATAGCTATTATTAAAGTCAGCCTTTTAATCCTCAGGGCTTCTCTACACGATATATCAATACACCCTCCTATTAGTATGCAGAAAGTGCTCCCAGATTTTCGTATAGTGTAATGCAGTTTGCCTTCATCTAAATAAGATTACAATGTGAAGCACCCGGAAAAAGTGCTCTTCTTGTTGTTGTTACAGTGCGGTGTTAGCCGCGGCCTGTGAAATAGCTCCAAAGTTTTCATGAAAAGGCTGTTTTTTTTGCATGAGCCCTTGTTGGCTCACTTGTACACTTTCCTCTTCAGGATGATGCATATACGAGCTGGATTTGTTTGTGTTTGGAAAAGTATTACTCTAACACAACTTTTTTCGATCCCTTTTCAAGATACACATACTGTAAAATGGACACATGGAACGTAGACACACTTACGGTAGCTCTGCCTGATTCCTACTATGCAGCACGTTTCCATATTATGTCTAAAAATACAGTAAAAATATGATCACAATATCACATTTAAGTTACCATATTTAAATGTAAATATTTGGCTTGAGAGGAAATTGCTATTTTTAGCATCTCCCTGGGTGCTGCACTAAATAATAACACTGACTAATTGATTTTATATATATATATATATATATATATATATATATATATATATATATATATATATATATATATATATATATTGCCTGTTCATTTTTTTTTCAAATTAAAAAGTTTTTTTTGTTATGTTTTCTTGTGAGTAGTGTTTTAATAAGTAATCTATTTATATCATCTAACAAACACAACCTAGGTTCTAATAACATTATAATTTAGGAATTGATGTCATTTTTTAGAGTGTTATTAAACAAATATTTTCCATATACGACTGTGTATATACACCACCATTCAAAAGTCTGGGGTCAATAAGATTTTTGTCTCTTATGTTCACCAAGGTAGCATTTATTTAATAAAAAAATCCTGTAAAAACAGAAAGGCCGCTTTCTATTTTAAAAAAAATCTGGCGAATTTATATTTGTACCTTGTGTATACTAATTATAAAACAAAACAAAAATGATGACACACTTTCAGCGCCAGAGAAAACAACAGCAGTACATCTTAATGCAGTGGTGCGAGATTCTTTTTGGACACCTGGAAAGCAAGAGGCTTTAATTAAACAAAATGACCCAATTATATATTCTATTTTGTCAGAATGTGCTTAATTGTGCAATGCATGCCATGGCCAGGATGTCTTTCTGAGGTAAAGAACCTGTCTGCATCTCCTGCTGATCTGGCTGGATAAGAGCTCATTTAATCAACATGAATGAGTGCATTACAGGATCATCACGCAAAGCTTGTTTTATTTTATTAGCGAAACTGCACAGTGGATAATTTGTATTGACACAAAGACACAGCTCCCAAAAAAAGTCCACCCGGCTAGTGCACGACATTAGAGAGTACTGGAAACTGCATTTGTGCAGTTCTAAAATTATACTGTTATGAACCTTTTTGCTGACTTAATTTGTTTTATATTCTGTGATACTCTGGCAAACAGCAAACAAATGTGCGTCAGCAAGGTACAATATGAAAAGGTAGTATTTTTCTGAAAGAAATAGATGGAAATTATTTGAAAACAGAGACAAATATAGTAAATAACTTTTAACCTATTGTCCATATACAGACACTACTCATCAAGATGCACTTGACGTGACAACATTATAATTGCTACTCTTGACCGCTATCTCGGCACACCATAGTCTTAAACTAGTTTGAGTAGACAAACATGACGAAATATGCTATCTATCTACAACACAAAAATAAGCAGAATTCATATTCTAGGGTGTACATTTGATAACCAGTAACTATGTTGTTGATAACCAAAATCAATAATAATTAAAAAAATATATAAAGAATGCATACATATTTACAAAAACACATCCAGAATGGAGCCCTATAGCTTTTCATCAATTGCACATCATTTTTGAAGTATAAACACATCTCTTAAACAGTGGCTTACATTATAAGTGATTTTTTGTAAAACATGTCTCTCATGCATTATTAAAAACTGAGGGACAAATCAAAAGTATTGTCTTTGTAAATCAGTCGGATGCCACAAATGCAAAGTCTAGACAATACATTGAAAACAACCTCAATATTGCTGTAAGCCTCTTAGGAAGTACCAAAATTGCAGGTTGGAAGATAAAAGTAATTGGAGAGTATCAGCATGGTGCCTTTGAGTTGATGTTTAGCCATCAGTTCCAGTGGGTTTTAAAGGGTTAGTTCAACCAAAAATTGAATTTCTGTCATTATTAATTACTCACCCTAGGGTGACCAGAAGTCCCGAAGAATTCGGTACAGTCCCGAAATCTAAGCTGTTGTCCCGAATCCCAAATCCGACCCTGATTGTCCCGAAAATTATACTAAAGCAAAATCTTGAGTAGACTTCGTCTGATAAAACATTAAAAACTGTCCGTGGAGGTTGAGTCGTAAGAGAGCGCAAGTTGCAGCAGCCGTGAGCTCAGTGAATGAATATGTCTTAAAGGAGTGATTGATTTGTCGCGGCACTGTGTGCCAAAAATACTTCGGCAATGAACAATGACTACATATTAGACTACAATTGAGTAGTCTCAGAGCTTTCTCGGATAATCATTAATAAATATTTAAAAGAAGTAAAAAGTTGTAATTATGAGAAAAAGACAATAATGGCAAAATGTGACTTTTTGTCGTAATTGACTTTTTGTCATAGTTTTGACTTTTATGAATTAGTGTCTCATAGTTTTGTCTTTTTATATTATATGATGACTCTGTATTTCATAGTTTTGACTTTCTCTCTCATAATTATTTCATTCTTTTTTTTTTTTTGTCATAAATTACATCATAATTATGATTTACCAAAGCATGATTTTTTTTCTTTTCTTATGTTTTGTCCCTGTGTCCCATTTTCAGTTCATGGCCCACTAATTGAGAACCTTAAAGGGAACTGCACTTGAAATTGCTGAATATTTTGCCATGATGCGTTTCACAGAATCAGTACCAGAATATCTTAAACTAGCATGCAACCACACAACCAAATTCATAAACTGTATCTCACAACACTGTTCCACAAGTATTGGCCAATACATCAAACTTGACATTGTTTTAAAACGGCATGATCACTGGAGGTAAACACAGCAGTGTGTGTGCTCTGCGTTGAGCAGGGTTTGGAGGTATAAACAGCCCTCTATTTGGAACCAGTAAAGCATGCAGAGCCCTCTACTGCTAAATGAGTTTCCTGTGTCGATAATTCATGTTGTAACTGGATGTTTCATGTCTTTGTTGACATGGTGTTATCTCACCATAGTAAAAAGGATGAAGTGATCTTTGGGATTTTCAAAATAGGTAAACTCAGACATACACACAAAACTAGGGCACAACAAATGTATATTGCACACCAGGTTTGAATTGATGCATATATCCGCAGGCACACATGTAGTGTCATAACACACCTTTGGTTTCTAGATTCTTGACATTTGGTGGAATAAAATATCCCCTCTAATAACCTCAGTTCACAGCACTGACACAAACACACCGCTAACATCGCTTCACCTTCAGATTGCTGCTCTCAGCTAAAATGTTTTTCATATCCCCTTTCTTTACCACATGCCGTGCATGCTGACATTCCTACTTGTACATACACACACACACACGCACACTTACTGTATGTGGAGTCTTTGATATGTATTATCGGATATAATAAAGTATACATCATCACATCTTTGTCACTTGTCTGTCATGTCATTAGCCTACATTTCACATTCACACTTTTGCATGAAGGTAAACAAGCTGTTTCTCTTTCCGAATACGATATTATTCCTCCTGGCTATTTGAAATAGCATAATAGCATACTATTTCTGCAGAATATACAATGTAAACTGTGCACTGTATGCAAATCTTCCACATGAATGACCTACTTTCCATTTGCACGGAATACTATATCCCACAATACAAAGCACTTGACTTGACATTCCAGCTGCATCCGAATCACACACCTATTATGTAGTAGGTGAGATAAACATAATAATTATGTCTGAATTCACAGTAATAATAAAAGAGAAGGAAAAAATACCCAGATGACCTACTACTTCTGGCAAGATTCTGAAGTGTGCATACGATGGACACTTTACTATCCCATGATGCGACCGGAGAGGATTTGTGAATTGCAGAGAAGTGATGCCAGTAGATCTCATGATAATGACAACATGGCAAATGTAGTACGTCCATATTACACTCATACCACACACATTTATATATAGAACACACTTTTTTGTGTCATTCTGTACAATTTTCTAATGGAGAAACAAGATATTTATGAAAGTTAAACAGACAAACTGAATGTGACAAGGTCATGTGACAACAATGTTACAAACTATTGTTTGATTTTTTTATTATTGCATAATGCATTCTGTTTCACACACTATTTAATAATTAGTAACCAGTATATGGTAGATTTGTAGTATTCAGTAAAAAGTAAGCTAGTATTCCCTTTTGAACGTTGCCCTTTTTTATTTATTTTACCAGTATATTAATCAGGATTCACCCATAGGTGGCACTGCTTACTCCTATTGGAAATCTACAGTTCCTATTCCCAAATAAAACACATGTAGACAATGTGGAATAAACATGGATAAACAAGGCCACCCAATGTGATTTTTGAATGCAAGACTTTCCTCCTTCCCAAATGATCTCAAAGCAGGTGAATATGTCATTACTTTTTTATCACGGAAGTGGTGATTCATTAAAATCCCAGTGACAGTGGCAGTTTGAGCACTCAACTGATTTATAGATCAAACAGCACATTAATGACATACTTAATGAGGGATGAGAAACTCTGACAGAGTAGGACACTGCAGGAATGAGTCATTAGACTGAAGGCATGTAAGCCTGTGCCTGACTTTCAGAATCATGTTTCCATGTGGCAATTGAAGAGCAGCATTGATTATTGTGTTGACATTCTGCCATGGATGTCCATCTGCCTCACACTTTTTCTTGTCATGTTTTGTTAGCCTCTCTGCAGCTCAGTTTGTCTTCGATGTTTTGCCATTGTTTCTTTGTTTAAGTGAACTATGTGATAATTTGTAGGCATGTATTCTGTGTTGTGTTGCCAACTCTGAGGGAGTGGGAGACGGTGAGATCCTGTGGGATCAGACTTCTCTCACAACTTAAAAGAATAATTGCTTTTGTTTACTAATGGGAGAAACGAGCATCATTTGTTTTTGATGACTAATCACGAGCTGACCCACTTTCTGGGAATTCGGGGCTGTTGTTGCTTCACACCACCGCACAGAATGCTGACTGGTGTTAAATGTAAATCTCCCAACGTGGTTATACCTGACCGTTTGGTTATGTGTACTGTATATGTAGGGTATGTATGTGTCTATTTTTGTGTACATAAAAGTTCAAAAGATTGGGGTCGGTATGGTTTTTAGAAAGAACACTCTTGCTCACCAAGGCTGCATTTATTTGATCAAAAATACAATAAAAGCAGCCTTATTGTGTAATGGTATTACAATTATTACAGCTGTTTTCTGTTTTATTATGTTTCTGTGATGGCAAAAGCTCTGAATACTCCAGTCTTCATTGTCACACAATCCTTCAGAAATATCTAATGAGCTACTTAATATGTTTGTTAAAAACTGTTAGAAAATCTGAATAGAAAGTTCAAAAGATCAGCATTAATGTGAAATATAAACCTTTTTTAACATTAGACATGTTTTTACTGTCAGTTTTGATCAATTTAATGGATCCTTTCTGAATAAAAGTATGAATTTAATTATTTTTTTATTAAAAATAAACAAAAACAAACAAACAAACTTTTGAATGATAGCATATCGATTTGATTGATACACACTTTGTATGTGGTGACAAAGAAACATTTCCTGATAAATTTTCATAAAAAAAAAGAAGACATCTGGCCCTGATGTACCTTAAATGTAAAATGTGTGGGGTCTGCAGCATCAAAAGCATCATCTCTATATTTATTATTTCAATTACCACTTTCACAAAACACTCATTTCAAGCACATTCGCTAACAGTCACACAAATACACAATACATCACAAAGCATTTTAATCTGACAAGAGAATCCTTTGAGTAGAACCGAAGATAAGGGAATATGTGACTCGCTGCATATGTGTGTGTGTGTGTCTGTGTACACATATAAGCATGTGTATGTGCATTACTGTGCTGCCGAGTGTTTATTTGAGGAATTGTAAATAGGGATGTTTCGCACATTTGAAGTGGGGATCGGCAGGGCCTATTGTTTGCTTTAATCGCTACTTTAGCCGAGAGGTTGTCTAAACATTTTCATGATCTCCTGTGCTGCCCATGTTCAAGCTGACAGTAGAGCAGGTAATCACTCAGAATCCTTAAGCCTTGATGATCCTCTCAACACACAGACACACACACATATACATCTCATTCAGTCGGCCAGCACAGAGCACAATTCAGCCAATGCCCCGCTATAGTAGTCTTTAGCTTCCTTTTGCTTTTTAAAAGCAAAATCGCACCTTTATCTGAATAGAAGTAGTTGCTGAATTTGGAACCACTACTACAGTATTTCTGCCATAGAATGATATAGTAAAAATAATAAGAGTAGCATGCGGTTCTGGATTCAGCCTGTCTGTTTCAGTGAGTTGATTCAATACCGATTCAATGATTCATTAGCACCATCAAACTCTCTACTACATTTTTCATATATTATTATTGCTGCCATTATCAAGTGGTAGCCTATAAGCTCCAAAAGTAACTAAGTATCCAGCTCCCCCTGGAAGTCATGGGTGGAGTTTGACCAAGTCCAGCTCCATCTCTGTGGACCTAGTGGGTATAGGTTGACCTAATTAGGGTTAGGGATATGGGTATCTGGTGGGTATAGGTCGTGGCTAAACCTTCAAGCTCCACCCATTATGTCCAAAGATGGGGAGCTGGATGTCAAGCTCCACCCATTGGCTCTGCAGTTAGCAGCATCTCAAAATTATTGGGAAAACATACGTTGGTTATTTAAGATGGCATTTGTATTTCTTGAATTGATTAAACAAAATTGAATCTACTTGGTAACAGTGGCAGTTTGGTCGAAAATATGGAACAGAATGGAACTTTTTCCAAGCAAATTTTATATATTGTGCAATATTGAGTAAAATACTTTTAAGTGTAATTATAATAGTGTATTCATGTATAAGTAGACTGTTATTTGTATGCTGGTGTGTTATTTTTGTTTACCTTTGCTCTAAACAATGCGCGCCACCATGACGACGACTCCGGTTGCCTACTTCCAGTTCATACTGTATCAGCAGGGAGAGAATGAGTTCAGGCACTACATGTGCTGTTGTTGGTTGTTTTAACAATTCAAAGAAGATAAAAAATTTTTTTTAAAAAACTTTTAGAAACTGGGTGCTTTGAGCATAAGATAAAAAGGAGAGAATGCCCATGTCCGGTTCGTATCAGCTACATTCAATGCCAGAGAGTAGACGTTTTTTGTTAGCTGCGCTAAAACTGTAGCATCCAATGAAAAAGGTGTGTATGTCTGTTCGCACCATTTTGTTGACAAGCACCTAATATGTTACCAGTAGGGATGGGCATTTCAAGCAAAAATAATATTAGAAGATCGCTGGGTATTATTCAATTATTGTTCGAAATTTGCGCCCCTCCATCATCACAGGCATGCACACATGCATGTATAGGCTATAGGCTACACACCAGAGCATGTGCGCAAAGCAGAGCAGTGACGCTTAACTATAAGTTAAAGTTTCACAATATAATGTTTATTTTATTTTATTTATTTAATCTATGTTGATTATATGAAAAGGGAACCACATGAGATGAGTAAGACAGGATCATAAGATGCCCAATATATCAGAAAACATTTGGAATGGCTCAGACATGATTTTGACCACATATTAATTTTTGTTTTGTAGAAAGCCTTTCTTTAAAGTGAATTTCGTTTGGTATAAATTGTATCTTCATTTTAATCAATGTTTTATGAACAATTATCCTGGAATAATAAATAAGAAGCAAATATAGTAGATATACAGGACACGGAGGCGCCAGCACGTGAACTGGAGCGCGTCTCATTAATCAACGAAACTCCGCGTATAAGTTACTTGCCTCACATACCTGAGAAGTATATCTATAGAAAGCTTGAAATGTCTAATTTTAAACAATATATTTAAAAACTAACAGAAATGGGCTGATCTCTGCTTATGTATAGGTTAATTCGTATGAAGTGTGCATTTATCTCTATAGGCGCATTCACTACTGCGAAGATGGCAAGTCAGCATCATCAAATTTATCTTTGCAGTCGACACTTACAGAAAACACTAGTTTTTTTTAATAAACAATTCAAATGTTTCATGGATAATCATTACTTTTGCCGTTTTTTTGTGGCAAGGTTATGCGTGCGTTGAGATGCAGAATAGGCAATATATTACGAAAACGCTCAATATGGTTTAGCATTCTCTGCCATATAGTATACATAACTTCCAACCCAACTTCAGTTGTGCACGGGCAGGGGCAGCCCTACTTATTTCACATATTTTCTAACCAGCACATCACTGCGGGCGTTCTATGCGAGCGGCTTAACCTTCATAAAGTTTCGAACCGGAAAAGGACAACCGGCTTCCGGTTCAAACCCGCTATGAATCATGGGTAAATTCGTTAACCAGGAAAAAGGTGGATACTGGCAATACCACTGGTTGGACTCTAAATGGTGATATGCAATAATTGTCCTTATAATATTGACATAAGAACTGTTTCCCATCCTAAAACAGATGGAAGCCTACTTCTGCCACATAAGAAAAAAAACAAAACATCATCATTATGACATAAAACGTAATTGTTAATGTAAGTCAATATTATTGTCAATGTAAGTCAATATTTTTGTCATAATTATGTTATGTTATAAATAATGTTATAATTAGGATTTACCAAAGCATTATTGTTTTTTTCTTATGTGGTGGAAATGGGCTTCCATAATTTACATCTTTTACCAAATATACATTTTTACACCAGTGTCGCTGGTATATATTCTACAAATTATAATCACCATCACCATAAACCATGGCAAGCCTAAATAAAAATGTTTTTAGCAACGTTTAGCAAGACTTACTGCATACTGCCTATTAAAATATAATCTTATATGCGATTAGCAATGTCAAAGATTTTACACAGTAGCATGCTACAGTTACCTTGACTGGTGTTGCATGTTTAATTCAGCATTTTATTAAATGGTGGGATACAGTGTCATACTCTAATAGTCTACTGCCTATTTTAGCAAATGTAGAATGAACTTAGCTTATTTCAAAATAAATTTGCACACCGTGCACAGCATCTCGAACACAGTACACATACCGCTTATTTTTTTCTTTCAAAACAGTAGGTAGAATAGCATCCGGAACATTCCCATTGTGTGTTAGTCTGTTCCTGTACTGTTGTTAAACCGTTGTAAACGATTAGTCCTGTTCTGCCCACTGGTCCAAATCACAGAGGGCTCACCATGCCTCATTGCTATCAAGCGCATAAACAGCACACATGTGCACAAAAACACTTCTCAGACACAGAGAAAAAAAAAAAAAAAAAACAGAAACCTCTTCACCTCATGTAAGGTTTTGTTTATAGGGCACATGCTTCAATTCTTTCGCTGTGGAGAAAGAGACAGCATCTCCACACTGGCAGGATTGCTGCCTGGACCTCCTATTGAGGAGAATGCATCATTCTGTCTCAGTGTTGGCAAGACATACAGTCATACTGAGGGGTAAACTGAGACAATACATGCCCACAATAACTCTCCCAATCTCTCTCAGCTGTACAGAGAGAAAATAACTGCACTAATTTATGTTGTCCACACCTGTAATTGGTGTCTTGAACCCCCAAGAATACAGACAAAGAACTGAAAACTGTTAGTGGACTGTCAGGTAATTGTAGAGAACAAAATCATAATGCTAGCTCTTTATGCCTCAAAGGAGGGGGGGAAAGGTTGTGCTCTGGAAAAGAAAAGGAGAAGAACAAAGAGCATGCTGATATAATATGGATTTAGCCTTTAGTGCTGTGAGACCGCTGCTCAATAATCTATATTTCTATGGTAACTGAGATGCAGATGTTTTGATGTGGAAACGGTTGCTGTGGAAAGTACACAAACAAGACCTAAAGTAATTTACCATGTTTACAGCATTACATTTCCAGTATTATATATATATATAAAACAAGCCCATCACTTGTTTGTTTACTCTAAAATGTGCACATTTGCTGGCCCAGACTGAACAATATTTGACCATTATCTATCTATCTATCTATCTATCTATCTATCTATCTATCTATCTATCTATCTATCTATCTATCGATCGATCGATCGATCGATCGATATGATATATATATATATATATATATATATATATATATATATATATCAGTCTGGGCCAGCAAATGTGCACATTTTAGAGTAAACAAACAAGTGATGAAAAGGTTAGTATAGCTACATCTCTTTCTCTTGACAATTGTACCATTGCACAGTACATAAACAGTCATATTACCAGTAATGTAATGACTTTCATGATTTTATTTCAGTCTTCATTCTGATTCATCAAGTGTGCAAAGTTCCATTTGTCTTTGAATCAGTGACTATGACGTATCTTGTGTGCAACTTAGGGAGATGTTAACAGGCAAAAACAGGCGATTGATCATTATAGACCTGAGACTAATGTTCCAGCAGTTTTGATGTCATCACTTGATGCTTGCCTGTTGTTTTATGACACACTTTCTTAGCTCTCCCTCCATTTCCCATGTGATTCTTTATGCAATGTGTTGACAAAGAAAATTTAAAATCACAATGAAACCATTTATAGCTTCAACGGTTTTATAAAAGAAGTGTTTGCAACTCTGAGTGCGAATGTGTCAGATTTTATGAGTACCCTTGGGAATGGTGCAATGTTCTATTCCTGGAAGTAACTTAGTCATCTCTGTTTTCTGGAAAAGATAGCAGGCATGCAGGTAAAATGAAATCATGATGCGGTTTAATATCGCTGTGGTGTTTTATTGTGTACATACAATTATTAGGTTCCTTGATGCAATATTGTACCAAAACCGATGGGTCAATGAGAGATTTTAACAGAGCCTGGTAGTGTGTTTATATGGAATAAGCTAAAATGTACTCTTTTCTCTACCTCTATCACATGACAGCAAAATACTTTTCCCCATTCATTTTAGTTTTACAGGAAGCAGATTGAGATGCTCAAATAAACAACAATGTTGTAATAGTGTTACAGAGCCAAATGTTTTACAGTCTTTCAGATAAAAAAATCTATCTATCTATCTATCTATCTATCTATCTATCTATCTATCTATCTATCTATCTATCTATCTATCTATCTATATTTTAAAACTACTAAACTACATATTAAACTATTTAAATCTGAAAACCTTCAAACTTCAAGCTTTTGAAACTACTTCAAACTTTCTGGCAATGTCATTTTCAGGCCAACTTAAATTTTGTCTGTAAACTTTTTTTTTATTTTTTTGTTTGTTTTTTTATACTTAGAGCATACTTTTCAAAACTTTGGGGTCAGGAATTTTGAATACATTTTCAAAAGGACCCATTAATTTGATTGATTGAAAGTAACAGGAAAAACATTTGTTTAAAAATATTATAAATATATACGTATAAACTTAAATTATAAGTATTTCAAATCAATTATTGTTCTTTTGAATATTCAATTAATCAAATAATCCTGAATAAAAGTAACATGGTTTCCAGAAGAATAATAATAAGTACAACCATTTTCAACATTGATATTAATAATAAATGTTTATTGAGCAGCAAATCAGCATATTTCTGATTTTAGGGGATTTCTGAAGGATCATGTGACTGAAGACGGGAGTAATGATGCTGAAAATGCAGCTTTGTTCACAGGAATGAATTACATTTTGAAACTTTAAAATAGAAAACAGTTATTTAAAAATGTCCCTAATGGTTACTACTGGTTCTTGTTCACAGCTTCAACACCAGGTAAAACATTGCACTTAGACAACCACTGCGTTTCAACCTGGCACATAAACACCCCTATCACTTATCACCCTAAAGCAGTGTGTACATGATAGATTATGTCTAGAAAGTATTGTGTAGAGTATGTGGGGATTTCTGGCTGTGTTATTTTCATGCATGCTGTGTGCATTTAGAGGGAAGCATATGGACACAGTTAGTGCTCCCCACCCTCATATATCTGCACTAACACTTAAAGAGATCAACGCAGTGCAGTTTCAGTAATATTATACCAGCTGTTTATATTGCCGAGGTTGTTCTCATTCCACTAGGCGGAGACAATAAGGTAGTATAAAGAGATGTGTGCCGCAATAATAAGTCCTGTCACGCTGCCAGTATTTAAGTACCGAGCTCAATTCAAATCAAAGAAAGTCACCTTGCGCACTCTCCAGCCGAGCTGAATGTTCGAGTTTACCTTTGGGGGAGTCCTTAATGTCAGACACAATTACCCCAAAGTGCTCTTAACAGTGATGTTTGAGTGATGTTTTGATAATGCGGTTGCGGTTGTATGAATGATGGGCTCTCTGTTATTTTTAGCGTATGGTTGAGTCACGACAGTGTTGAAGGACTATGGCAACTCTGATAGACACTGGCCTGGAGGGAGGACATTTTACATGTACTGTATATTAATGTTTCTGTATTTAAAAGTCAAGCTTTTGTGCGTTTCTGTTCTATAGTGTGACTTCATGTAGAACCTTAGGGTTGAAAATTGGTTTTCCACATATTTCTTGCACAATTTGACAAAATTACAGCTTAATTGGAAATTTCACAAGAGATTATTAACTTAATTTTTCTGTTTCCTTCACACAAAATAATTCTCATATTTCATCTCATCTCTCCTTGGTAACCAAGTAACTTAGGATAAAACTTAATTTACTGAGGGACAGTTCTAATTAGTGTACGGCAAGTGTAAAGTATGACAAAATCTTGCATTTTTAATGTTTTAATGTGGCCTCCATATAATAATACAAATCAACCCCTGAGCTTTTAACCTGGGTATCTATTTGTTGTTCGAATAGATTGTCCAGTAAAAAAGGCTTTACCTTTTTGAGCATGATGATTCCTTCCTGATTGTGCTCGTTGGTGGTGATGTCAAACATGGCTCCTCCATCTCCAGGGACAATGTTGTATTCCACCTCCGCGTTTTTCCCTATGTCCAGATCATGAGCTTTGATTCGGCCAACCGCTGACCCGACTGCTGATGACTCCGGTACACGCAGATGGAAGATGCCTGTAGAATCAAAATCAGTGTTTTTGAAGCACGTCTTGGGGAAGCTGCTTTAAAAACTAGTTTTGAGCAAATGTTTGAGTTTTATTCATGTTTGAAATAGCATGTACCAATGAATAAAAATGTGACATGAAATACAACGCCTAGATATCCCCCAAAATGTATCCGTGTGAATGCGATAACTTCTTGTTTCGACGAACACAACGGATATATTCACCTCAGAGAAGAAAGTACATGGATTGTATTTCATGTCGCATTTTCTCAGTCTTGAAATTTCATTATAGCCTTTGAATTTTTGAATACTCTTTGAATATTTCTTGTTTTAACAAAACCCTGTCGAATTAGCCTATACCGTGTCCTTTGGGGGAGCCCACTTGTTTTTTTTTTTTTGTTTTTTTTCACTTTCAATGAGAGGTGTACGTGCGCTTGCGCGTGCCTCAAAAGAGCACTTACAGTGACTTACAAAGATACATAACAGCTAGAAGTGTATGCATTACTTGCTTTTTGCAAGCACTATATAGGATACATCACTTTACAGGATACCTATTATACTTTATCGACATTAATTGATAGGTCAAAAAGCAAACAGCCACCAACAAATAGTCTATAAATAGTCTGTCTTTCAGTTCACATGAACAACGGTTAAATTACTCGTCAGGCTACAGAATAATACCATAATGCCTCCACTCAATTAGGCATAAGACATTGCGAGTCACGCAGACCTATAACAACCCAGCTACAACACATCATTGGGAATAGCATGCCTTACCTTAACACAGAATCGACCACAGAGGCCTGGGGTTAGCTTCCTTTGCTGTTCGTCCAGAAAACCAAGAAGTGGTGCTATATGCTAACTGCAGAATGGATTTCAAGGACTTTGCGCACAGATCAGTGGCCTCCGACGTTTATATTTTTTCTGCGAATCTTTGAGTTAACACATGCATGTCACGTGTCTGTCCTGTCTTGTATTGCACTTGGGTGTCTTTGTTATGTTGGGCCATGTGCTCTCGTTATTGTTTGATCCCTCCCCCTTGTTACCTGATTAGTGTTTGAGTTCTTCCACCTGTTCCCTCTTGATTTGTACCCTTTTTAAGTCCCCTCTTATTTGCAGTCTTTGTCGGATCGTTGTCATATGTTTTCCCAGTTTCTGTGTGATGGTCTTCGTGTTCAGAGTCAGTGTTTGTTCTTCAGGTTCAGTTTTTGTTTAATGTCTCATTTATTGTGTTTTCCCCCTTGTGGGTTTTTGCTTTGTGTTTTGTTTTCTTTTGTTAATAAATCATCCGTTGCTGCACTTGAGTCCTCCTCTCCACTTTTTGTAACTGTAACGTGACAATGCACTAATTGAGTGGAATTTGCAACCCAAAGCCAAGCTCCCCCTAGCTCCCCCCTAGTTCGGACCCTGCATATACCACCAAAACACTATGAACATATGACATGTTGCATGGGATAATTCTGTGAAAGGCTACTTTTGCATCTTTATTTTTAAAGCTTGATGCTGGTCCCTACTCACTTTCATGTTAAGAACGAGCACGAGCGGGACATTCTTAAAAAAAAAAATTGTGTGGTGGTCAATATAAGAAAGAAGGGAATACTGCATTACAACAACAACAGGGTGAGTAAATGTTGACTTAATTTTAAAGTGACCAGGATTGTGTATTAGGTAAATAAATGGCATTGATTCTAATCTAATGTTCAATGATTTCTGATTTCTGAATGCACATTTTATTTACATAACAACCGACCCATACTGCCAAAGTATTCCACCTCCTTTGCCAAATTTTGCAAGTTGGTAACCATAGAGAGAACATTATTATTGGAAAAAGAGCGTTTGCTAACTGCCTCAATGCAATTGGCTGTAAATGTGACATAAAAAGCAGGGATGTGGTGTTGGCTAAGCTACACTCTGAAAACAGCTGAGCTAATGTCACGCTAATAAAACTGTAGTTAAGCTAGTAGAACAGCTACTTTGAGTTAGTTGCCCAATGCT
Organism: Siphateles boraxobius; assembly: GCF_051911475.1. Taxonomy (NCBI): domain Eukaryota; kingdom Metazoa; phylum Chordata; class Actinopteri; order Cypriniformes; family Leuciscidae; genus Siphateles; species Siphateles boraxobius. The sequence continues at coordinate 32,179,689 of NW_027508699.1, forward strand.
AGTGAAGGCACATGCACGGTAGGCACAAACAGATCATGATGATTAGTAAAAACGAATGTGTTGAGTGGTCATGCCCGCAAAAAAAACACCTCAGCTAATTAAGAAGTCATTAGATGCATTAGTGCAATGCACCTAAAAACAGAGAGAGAGAGAGAGAGAGAGAGAGAGAGAGAGAGAGAGAGAGAGAGAGAGAGAGAGAGAGAGGCAGAGACACGGCCCAGAATGCGGCAGTCATCATAGTGCCATCCTCTGAGACATGAAGATGGAAATCTACTTCTCTCCCAGGGTATTACCAATATTTACACAGCGAGAAAACCAGTGCTCATCAACTCAACATGATTTCTATTTCACGATTTCTGAGCGCAAATGGAGCCTGTTCACATTCACCTGTTTAAAGGCTTGGGCTTATTTCAGTGGAAAAATAAACAAAGGAAGTTCTACAAGTATAAAAATGCATAAAATATGAGGCTGTTGGGTAGAAGCTATGAAGACCGCTTTCTCATTTTTATGATTGCTTGCACTTAGGAAACTTTGGTTTCTCTAAAAATCTCATTAATGTATGCATATTCAAATCTAGCATGTTGATACCCTTAAGAACCAACAATATTTGTGTGCAGTTTTTTTCTCTCTCTTTCTACTACTTTTTGCTGTTAAAATATGCGGCATTTACTGGTTTATCCAAACAATATTCATGAAAGTCAAGATTATTATTTATTTATTTTTAAAGAAATGCTAGCATACATTTTATGAATTCAGTTTTTAAGCTGTCCTATGTGCATTTAAAAAGAAAATGCTGCAAATTTACATTACCCGTGAAAGGTTTAGGGGCACTTGCAAGGGTTTATGGTTCTCCTTATCTTAAATAACTTATGATCTAAAGGTTTTAAAAAGTGCAGATGGCAAACTTATGAACTCTTTTCATAATGTTAAAAAAGGTTCCCATGTGTATGCAAGCTTAAATAATACAGATTTGTATTTGTTTAACATTTTTAGTCATTAAAAAATTCCATTCTTAGGCTACATTTGTAATGGGAAAACTCTGAATAATAATCAAACAAAAATAATAACATAATTGTACAAATGGATGTATTGGAATTATATAGTGACTATTAAACAAATGACTGTTGAACCAATAACATTTCTGGTTACACTTTATTTTGATGGTTCACTTTAGGCATTATGTTGACCAAGTAAACATAGTTGCACCTACTTGTCAACTAACTCTCATTAGAGTATTAGTTGACTGTAGGGGTAGGGTTAGCAGAATAAGGGGAATAATAAGCTTTCACCCTGTGGTGAAAATCGAGTTTTAAATGTTGTTTATATGTCTATTTGGAATTCATTAGTCAAAACAGTTGCAGAGCATTTTCTCCTTAAAACTGCAGGGAATCAAAGACAATCTCAAAAACTCGGATTGAAATCGCTGGTGTTTCTGACATCACAAACTACCTTGTAACGAATCACATCATCGTGTGATCATCAATGAGTGGATCTCTGAGCTTGTGTGAGTGAGTGGAGGCGGGACTAATTTGCATAATCATAGAACCACGTATATTAAATGAGGCAAGGGTGTAGAGTTACATTAAAGCTATTTAGGGCATGACATCTTTTTTTCAAGGAAAAATAATTAAATGTGTAATTTGGGTAGGTTTTAATGGATGAAATTATTGACTACAGGGGGACTTTAAAATGTCTGTACCACACATTATTGGTCAGGAAATTAGCAAATATGTAAGAAAATCCACTATTTAAAAAGCCATTGCTGAATGAAGTTTTTGGCAGAATGGGAAGTTGTGTGTGGAGTGATGAATCACAATGAAACAGGAGTTGCATTGTGATGCTCCTGAGCGGTATCTTTGAAACTCCCCTGAGAAATATAATAATACATGCATCTCTTCCACAGTGAAGCTTGGAGGAAGAGTGTCATTGTGTGGGGAGCCTTTTTAGCTGCTGGTATTGGTGAGATCCTTCACTATGAAAAGTCATTTAATGCTTTGGAGTTCAGCGAAATATTGCAGAATGGCTTGCTTCCCACATATGAAAACTTGTTACCTAAAGAGGAATTATCAGATGTTATTAGTAAAGACAATGCTCCTGCACATCCAATCCAACAGGCTCATGTTTAGGACTGGTCAGTGTCCAGATTTGAACCCTATAGTGAATATTTGCTCTCACATTAAGTTCAATAGAACTGGGAGACATTTTTCAACTACTCATGAACTGTTTGAAGTCATTAACATTGAGTGGAACAACACTGACTCTTCCTCCTGTAAAAAGCTATCTGCAAGTTGAAGGCTATTCCGTGCTAAGTTACTTTATCGACAGTATTTGTGCATTTGTTGCTAATTCACTGACCAGTAATGTGTGATCAAAATGGTTAAGACCATTAAAAGGCAAGCCTTTATTATTAATCCAAAGTCTGTCCTGAAGGGCCACTGTCCTGCAGCATTTATCTCCAACTTGCCTCTACACCGTTGCTCAGAAGTTTTTTTATGCCTAGAGAGACCTTGATCAGGTGGTTCAGGTGTGTTTAATTGGGGTTGGAGCCAAACTTTGCAGGACAGTGGCCTAACAGGAGCAGGATTGGATACCCCGATCTAAAATGTTGAAAATAAAAGAATGAGCAGGTGTGTCCAGACTTTTGACTGATTTGAGTTTAAATGAGTTGGCAGTTTATCAATTATCCATTGTCTTACTTTTGGAGAACCTAGGTGGGTTGTCGTTGACGTCACTTAGGGTGATGTTGATGGTGGTGGTTCCTGCCAGACCCCCTAACTGCCCACCCATGTCTTTGGCCTGGATGAGAACCTGATACAGCTCCTTCACCTCCCGGTCCATGTTGGGTAGAGCTGTCCTGATCACACCTGCACACAGATAGAAAGACTGTGTTAATGGAAAGGAAAGACCAGAGAAAAAGATGATAAAGGGATTGTGAGGTAGACAGAAAGACTGTGTTAATGGAAAGAAGAGACCATCGAAAAGGATGATAAAGGGATAGCGAGGTAGACGGAGAGTGTAGATGAAGAGGCTGTGAATACAGAGAGGTATCAGTGTGTGGAGAGATTTGGATTACAGAAAAGAGGGTAAGGTGAGGAGAATAATAGGGTTTAGACCTGAGAATGAGGCCTGCTGAGAAAGGGATGTGAGCGGTAATCTAAAATAACAGACACGATTGAGATTGAGAGCGGTAAAAAAAAAAGGCAAATGGATGGAAGTCTGAAGCATTGTGGAAAAGGAAACCACAGCAAATTGAACTTAAATGTTCAGTGTGTCATTTCTATGCTATTATTGGTGTTCTGAAAATCGATTAACGTCCCAGCATGACTTACCCACATTACATTTGTGTTGTTCTAGGGTTCAATTTAGTGTTTGGGGATTATAAACTAGTCCTGCTTAGGTACACATCCTGATAGATATATCCTGGCTGATGTTTCCTACATTTTTGACAAATTTATCATGGTTGTAAAATGTACCAACATGTTTTAATCCATAGAACATGGTGTCTACTCAGTGGAATGGAATCCAAACAGTGGGTTGAGGTTTTGCTAATTAGCACGACTCTGTTAGCCTCTGATGCCATAACTAAACAAATAACTCTTTCTGTATTAATGGCTGATTTTGCTGTACTTGACCATTCTCAACCTTTTCGCTGACTTTTAGAACTAAATGAATATTCAGGGTCCAACACATGAAGTGATATAATGTTAATAAATACAAAAATAATATTTTTTAAGTAAAAATAAAGCTTTATGGTGAGGCACTTAATATGAAATAAAATGTGACCAATTTTGGGAGGATCTAAAAGCATAAATCTGAAGCTTATTATTTTACATAATAAAAGTTAAACAGATTTTTTTTATGCAGCTTTAAGACTTCTGTATGACTTTAGGTGATTGCATAGATGTTTGTGTAAATTTGTGCATCCATATGTTAATGTATTTATGGTTTTGACCACTATGATGATTATTTCTGAAATAATCATTTTTGTAGTTTAGTGCCCATACATGCTTTCAGTGGAAGCATTAGAGTATGTCTACAGTAGTACATCAAACACTGGAAAAAAAATATAATGACTATGTGGCTCTTTGAAAAATATTTTTTATACTGTATTATACCCCCTTCAGAACACGTTATTGCTTCTAGCAATCAGCTGTTAAAAAAGGGAAAAGCTCTCTTGGGTTCTAGCACATAGATGGTTTCTAAAGTACCATAGAAATTAAAAGTGTTCCCCTTGGGCATCAAACTTTTAAAACCTTCCCGAAACCAGTGATATACACCTTTACCTTCAAGTGTTTTTCTCTGGCTAAAAGATTCAGGTCAGTCCTAAAGCTTCTGATACTTAACAGTCTTAACAAGCCAACAAAGCCAATGTAGCAACACCTTTCCTCACTTTTCTTCCATAAAGGACAGCTAATGCATTTCCCAACGCCACATGAAGCTTTCCCAGATCAAGAGAGCACTTCATAGGATGAATTAGATATGGCGGTGAGCAGTTAAAAAGGGCAAAGACCTTCATACAAAACCAGTTTCAAATGAAATGTAAAATGTGTGTCACATGGGATTGTAGACCTGTTACACGAGGATCTGTTTTTTTTACTTTAGTCTCGCATGGACAGATCTCCTTTTGAAGTTTGTGTTAGTAATTAAAGGAGTAGTTCACCTAAAAATCATTTCCTGCATCATCATGCATTTTTCTTGCATTGAAAGCAGAAACTCTGCCTGAGATCTTCCTTTTGTATTTCAGAATAAAATAACACAGGATTGGAACTACATGGGGGTGATAAAATGGTAGCAAACTTTCATTTTTGGTTGAACTATTCCTTTAAAGTGTGTGTTTCCTGAGTCTGTTTTCTCTCACGACTCTGTTGATTCCGTTATGCATTTTACCCCCGCCCTCGTCTCACAGCTTTTGTTTACTGTCAGTTTTATTATGGCCTGCATGGGACAAAACCGGATTTTCTTCCTTTTCTAGTCATTTGATTTGTTCACCCTTTGAGCCCAGCATGATTTGCTTATATCAGGATATTATATTTTTATTCATGTATTACTGTTTGCTATGCTTCATACTTGTACAACAGGGCCGTAGACAAATATACAAGTGTGAAATTCTCGCACATGCTCTGTGCATCAAGTTTTCCTTGCAGAATGGAGCTTTGTGCTTTTACATATTGGATATTGCAGCTCACTGAATGCAGAGGACGCCTATTAGTAGATTCACATTCCTTGTACTAAACGCTCCTGTTACTGCATAACAAAATATTCACTGGCAGAAAATAAAAGGCAGTTTATTTGTTTGCATCATTCGATGATGCTACAGTTCTTCCAGCCATATAAACAACAGAAAAATCCATTTGCTTTTACCAAGCTGACTTTATTTTCTACTTGGATGGTATTGGGGTCTGAAAAGTAGCACCTGATTGTATAACCATATATCTTTTCAGGCCTGTTGTTTAGCTGACAGTATGTCCCTTTCTGTTCCGCTATTCAAAATGAATTGCAGTTTATTTTGAGTTACAAATCCATTTTCTTGGCTGGCCACATTATCAAATCAAACCGCCGAGCTTATTTATCTAATAGGGTCAATGAATGTAATTATGTTGAAACCTGTGAACTGTGAAATTAATGAGCCTAGCCTGTTGTTATTACCCAAACAAAGCAGCGGAACTTGTTTGTTATAATAATAATTTATTTTTAATGTAGCAAACATTTTTCCCGATGTTATCTCTCAAATATTCAGGAGTGCTTTACCAGTTTTGGGGTCAACGGAGAAGTATGGCTGGCCGTGCAGTATGCTGTACACCACCCGGGCACTGTTGCCGTATGTAGGGTCATCTGCATCTGTTGCCGTCACCTTCATCACATACGTACCTGCAAATACACAGAGGATATTCATTTGTGTTAAACAACATGAATAAATATGAAAGATGTGCTTTGTTCGAGGTTATAACTGTATGGATCCGCCCTTGGTAGATTGGATAGGGTTTTACCGAGATTCAAAAACAGGCCTATATAGGCACATTATTATATGCGTTTGTTCTGATGGGCTGACATAAAACCAAGTAGATTCCTGTGTATTGATTTTTCACTGTATTTCGGTATGTCTGCAATAGCAGTTTTTAAATTACAAAGGGCAGCACTTTTAAATTGCCCAATAAATGACAAACCATCTGTATTGTAGAATGAACTGATGGTCACGGTCCGCCGAATCACCGTGTTTTACTGAATCATTGTCTTTTACTGAAATGCAGCAGAATTCTGCACTCTGACCATCTCGCAATTTAGCAGCAATTGTGTGTTCTTCTAGAATAGTTTCCTGATTATATCCATATCATACTCCTGCTTTTGATATATTGCTTGTATATAGGACATATATACAGTAGTTATTGTACATATCTACAGGTATATATTTCATAAGAAGTATAAGGTCAATTGTGATTTTATATCATCTTTTATGAAAACACTCAAACCACAATGTAGAATGAATTATCACACTGTACTGTTTGAGATGAGGAAAGAAACTTTGAGGCCTTGGAAGAGAGAGAAAAGAAAGAAACAAAAGAAACCAAGAAGTAATTGTTCAGATTTTAAATCAAGGCCATTTCCCAATGGAAATCCCTTTCAACAAGATGATGCAATTACCTTTTTTTTTTGTTCTCTCAACACACATCGACATGCTTTCAGATTGTTCTGGCCTCCACATAAAGAGGTGAAAAACATTACAAACCTACATAGTTCCTCTCCTTTGAGTGACCTCCAAATTAGAGTCACATTCTATCAGAGCAAAATCCTGTAACCCGATGACAAATACATCTAAAGTCAAGAAATATGGACAAATTGACAAGGCAGAATTGTAGGAATCCTCCTCTCTTGTTTGTACAGCAAGACCCAGTTATGATTTTGTGATGGCAGCAGCCACAATATAAATCACACAGACGTCTGCAAAATAGTGTTGGAATCAATGTTGGACTATGGTGCACTTATAAACTGGTCTATTCACATTTCGCTATCTGAGATCATGAGTAGCTTTGATTCAGCTGGGAAGGGGAGGGTTTCATTTCATTCCGTTGCCATTCAGATCAAGGAAAAGGCAATCTCAAAGTGAATTACCCTGATCTGTCATCCTCAGGGGAAGCAACATGAAAAGGGCTTTGGTGTTGGATAGGGCATGTAGTTTATTAAGCTCGACACCAAACTGTATGTCAGACTTTTACTATTGGTGTTTTACCTCTTGCCATGCAAAGCTTTCCTTATTTCTTTTGTTTATCTGAATATGTATTTGGCTTTTCCATGATGAAAATCTCTTTAAACTCACAAGCTCAAAACAAATTCGAAACAAAACTGTTTGCTTTGTACTTAACAGATGAAAGGCGATTTAAATCGGGGGTATTATGTCCAGTATGTTGTAAAAAGTGATTTATCTCCTGTAATTTTCAGTTTTACAGTATCAGCTTTCATAAGATGCAATTAAACTTTCTATGCGCTGTGTATTTCCAGTTGTTTTATCCTTACGATCATTAAGAATTACATGATATCACATGAATTTATTCATGTGTAAATTATACAACAAAATAGGGTATCAAGACAAAAGCATAACTGAAATATTTTAAGATAATCTCATGATGTTTTCATAGGACTTGTTACAGATTTATGAACAGTTCCACCAACTCTAGCATTTCCTAAAATAGTCAGTAAATGCTTTCGTTCAGGGACATTTTTAAGACTGATCTCTCTCAGGGCCTATGACTACAAATGAGTATGAGTCCCAGAGAATTACTGCTTCTGTTTACTGCGCTGCACTATTGCAGGAAATTCCTGAAGTTTGTACAGCAACTTTGTCAAAATTACCATTCATTAAAAGTGCTATATACATAACTCTGAATGGAATTTGTTTGGAATAAAGTGAAATACATGAAAATACGATTTTCAGACTCTTTGTTTGGAAGTCATTGGAGCTGAATTGTAAATTGTTAGCGGCATAAAATATTAGTAATTGTAATGATTTGAGGTAGCCTATAATGACACTAAAGGCTACATCTGCTTAGCATTTGTCATACATTTTTTTCTTATACTGTAAATATAAATCTGCTTGAAACACATGGATTGTTGCAACTTTGAATTTATCTGCTTCATGTTTTACCTGTCTAAATAGCTGTGCAATTGTTGGCTGTTGACAGGCTCTGGTTTGCCAATTTCCTTTAGAATTTTGTTGTTTTTGTTTTGGTCTGTGTTTGTGTCTCAAATTGGTAACACTTTATTTCCACAGTCCACTTTAGACATTCCACTAACTATAAGTGACTTTGCACACTCTTGTCAACTCTGATTATGGTATTAGTAGACTGTTAGGTTAAGGTTTATAATATGTTGACATTTCAGTAGAATGCCTTTTGGTGGAGCATCAAAATAAAGAGTTAGCAAATATTAAGCAGAGAGTCTAATAATATTCTAATGACTGCTAGTTGACGTAGTCAAAGTAACCTAAAATTAGTATGTCTAAAGTGGACTATCGAAAATAAAGCATTAATAAACTGTTTGACATTTAGTATAAATGATACATGATAATTTTAAACAAGCGAGAATCCATCAATATTACTTTATTTGTGCACATGTTTTTAAACTAAAAGTTATAATGGATACTGTTCAGTAAATCTTTGTCATGACAAATGTACCAGAGCATAGGTGAATGCAGACATGTGCAGTGTTATTATATTATAAATGTCATTAAATATGTTTATTTAGCGTGTTTGTATACTCTGTATCATTTCAGAAATACATCTGTGATCAAATATCGTTGAAGTCTAATTACAAATAGTTTTGAGATTAAATGTTTAAATATCATGCAGTGAGTGCAAACAACAATGGTGGGCCCTTGATGTTTCATAAACTGGTTAACAAACAAGCTTCCGTCTCTTCTTTAGACTATAAATCAGTGAAGTACCCAGTTAAATGTTATATAACACAACGGAACCAGCATTTCATCGACCATCATGTTTGCAGGGAACGTAGCGTCATATTACATAGCTCCCCAGCGTGGCCTCAGGGATTGATGCATCGTCTGCAATCATATTTGACATCATGATTAAGAATATTTGTCCAAATAATGGAGGCCATTATGACTTTAACAAGCTCTGCAATGTGTTCCATGAATGCAAGAGGATAGCGCTACATTGATCCGCTAGTAGTTACGGCGATTGGATTAGGCTGTGTGGAAATCAATACAACTTCTGGCCGGCTTAAGAGACGAGCCTTTTTAGAGAAGCAGAGACAGTAACAAAATAAGGTCCTGCTGCCATCATCACCCGGAGCAGATGCCTTGGTGAAATAATCAGTAATACAATCAAGGTCTCTGTGAGATGAGAAATCCTACTAGGACTGTGTAATCCAGTTTGGTGGGGATTTGGAGCCCATGCACTTCTCATTATCTGACGGCACACAGTAATGTCTGGATTAGATCCCCTCTGCCACACCAATGAATATTTGGCAAACTCATAACAAGAGTAATATATGACCTCTAGCATCTCTCGCTGTAATACTATGGCAATCATCCGTGTAGCCTTTAGGCTTTATTGTTTGTATTACATATGTTACATTAAATTGCATTACATACATTACATTCATTCATTCCTTATAACCTTTAGGCATAATTTATTTGACATCCATTGATTGAAATTGCATAATTTTTTTTTTTTAATTTAATTTTATTTCAATTTAGCTGTTTAGTTTTACTCCAAAATTTTTTTACACTACCCCACGACACGCGATAAAAGATATGACAGTTTTTGTCCTAAACAGGCGGGACAACAATACGTGACGATTCTATTTTAGAAGCGGTTTCTATTTCTGCGACCGGAACAACAACATACAAATTATGACAATTATAATCTCAGTTACTGATTATGTGCTGTATTTGATTTAAAAATAATTTAATGTGAGTTTAAATATAATTTTGCGTGACCTTTACTGAAAATGAAAATTTGTAATTCACCTCAGATCTTGAAAATAAATTAAAGGAAACAAGTATGTTCAAACTGTGAACTTAGTGTGAACAAACAAGTGCAATCTATGACAAAGATTGTTTCAGTTACTCGGTATGTATTTTTAATAATGTTAAAATGGTGTAATATTTATTAATTTATGTACTTATCCATTTTGTTGCGAGTGCCGTGCGCTTGCAGATAGACTCCGCCCATAGGCTTTTCTGATTGACTGTGGTCTTTGATTGATTTTGTCAATTACCATGTAGACCATGGTGTAGTAGACAAACAAATTGCTTGTCGCTGGAATCTTAAGACATGGTGTAAGCTTCAATATGCCAATTTTCCAACACTTTGACTATCATAATTTTAATCTTATCCTTCATTGACCGGCTTTAAAAATTTTGTTTTATTTTATTTTATTTATTTCATTTTTATTTTAGCTCCAACATTTGTTTGCATTGTTCCCTATTTTGTAAAAATTATATGGGAACCATTACCATTTTTACAACCATTACGGCCGTTTCACACCGCAAGCAAGAGCGGCGCGTGAGCAGCACGCCAGAGCAACTACATCGTCACTGAAGCTGCAGACGCGCGCGAGTATTCACACTGGAAGCGTTTGTACAGCGTCACAACAGCGGCTCCCAGGCTACATATAAGGCTACATATAAGCAAGCATTTCTTTACAAAGACTTTTGAAAAATTTGTTTTTAGAAGTTGGTGGTCATAAACACATTTGAAGTTTGTTCAAAGCCCAAACTGAATAATTAAAAACAAGTTTAATGGGTAGCCTACATTTTCTATAACATTTTATTTTCTTTATGTTAGTCTTCATTTCCTTTTCTGACATACTGCAATTCTTGTTAAAACACACTAGACATGCAAATTCTATGCGTTTTGGGCACTTTTTGTGTGAAATCATATTAATTTTGTTCATCAAAAGTGTGCTTTCACTTTAATTGAGCGTGAGCAGCGCAGCAAAAATAGACTCGAAGCCGAAACCCCCGCTTCACTGCTGCTCACGCGACGCTCCTGCTTGACGCTCACGCGCTGCTCCTGCTCGCGGTGTGAACGCTCTCATTGATTAACATGCATGCCGAAAAAAATACGCGCTGCTCACGCGCTGCTGACGCTTGCGGTGTGAAACGGCCGTTAGTCCACATTAATGTAGCATGAACAAACATGATTATATTAATATTTATAAACATAAATCATATTAATTAATTATTAAATGTGATAATATTTTTTCTTTATAAATTAACATTATCCTAGAATACCAAATGCTGTAAAAAATATAGTTCATAATGTATTAACTAATTGATGAATTGAACCTTGTATAGTTTAAACATAAAGGAAAAATCAGGGCTTTACTGACTCTTTTCCAACCCCTAGCACCCAACACCAGCCATGTTTCAGCAGAAGAAACCATTTTAACGGGCTTCTTACCCACAGGTGACATCTCAGGTACACTAGCTGTGTAGGGGCCTTCCAGGAACTTTGGCTCATTGTCGTTGATGTCCTGCACCTTGATGACAAACTCTGACTCAGGTTCCAGTGGACGGTTGGTGTCGATGTCCACCGCTTGCGCTCGTAGCGTGTAGTAAGGCTTCTCCTCCCGATCCAGACTGCGTAAAGCATGTATGTCCCCGGTGGTCTGGTCAATGGTGAAAATGGTTCCAGCCCCATCGCCTGAGAGAGTGTATTTCACTCCACTATCCCCTTTATCCAAATCAGTGTGTAACTAAGGGAGACAGAAAGAGTGGCAAAAATGTGTCAAACAGTGGCAAAGATGTACAGTATAATATGGCTCTCTGGAATACAAAGAGTGTTTTAATGACCTTAGTAGTGTATTTGACTATATTGATTATATTGCATAATATGGTTAATTAAGAAATTAAGGGGAGCAGCATTGCCTTATTTTTTCCAATCCACATTATTCCTACGCCCCATGACGCTTTTCGCGAATTATGGGTGTAACTTCCGTTAACCTGTAAACAATAAGTGAAAGACTAGCTCTATCAAAGCAATAATATATATTTTAAACTGTGTCAAAAAATTTTTTTTCACCCTTCAACCATTGAACATTAAAAAGGACATTTAAAAGTGTAAAAGCATCAACAAGGTACTTTCAACAGACCATGAATAACCCCAAAAGCGTGAATATTTCCACAGCAAAATCGGAAGGTATAATATCACTGTGGTAATCTGTATCATGTAAATTGTATTTACCCTGCGAAAACAAATCTGTAAAGAGACGTGAGAATTTGGGGAGAAAAAAAAAGAGAGATTATTCGTGCATTCCAGTAAATTTATTATTGGTATATATTGTAAATTAAATCGTGAGAACAGACCACAAATGTGCAGTATATGTTGAACTTTTTTATACTGTAACAGCGGAATCCAAAAGGAAAAAAGAAAATAATCATGAAGAAAAGAATGCAGCGATTGAAAATAACTCTTCCCATAGATATTCTTGTTATAACATGTCATGTTAAAATACCAAGTGTTACGTTATTCTTAAATAAAACATGAAAGAAAACCGATAGCTCATTGAGTCAAACTGACGGATAAGCTTTATAGGGCAACTTTATGATTTGAAATGATTCGTTTCAGTCTTTTTGAATGGAAGTTCCCCAAACTGGAAGTGTCACCCATAATTCAAAATGCAGTAAGCTCGTCATGAATAAGGTGGATATAGAACAGTTTTTGTTTTTCAGTTAGTGGAAGAAAGCACAGACAGTTGACTGAAGCATGCTACACTTACAAAATGTTATCTGCAACTGAAAATTAAGTGAAAACAAGAGAGATTACACATAGAAGGATAGCCTGTGTGCTATATAAACTTTTGCATACGGGTCTGGAAGTTTATAATGTAATTATTCCTGACAGAAAACTTTGCTGTTTCGTCACTGACTTCACATTTCAGCATGCTTAAAAGATTTCCTTTGATTTGAACTCTGAGGATGGGATTTGCCCTGTTAGCCTGCAGGTAGATGAACGTCTCAGGTTACGTATGTAACCCTGGTTCCCTGAGAGGGAACAAGACGCTGCGTTGAGACGCGGTGGGAACGCTCTGCGTGATTGTGTCGTGAAGCACGTGTATAATCAGTCCAATGGAAGAGCGAGACGTTATAGGCGAGTGACGTCATAGACCAGGAAGCTATAAAGCACACCAGAAAACAGACCGCGACAGCTTCTGAAAAGGCCTGAAGCAAGTCGATCAGGGCATGCAGGAAGTATGCCAGGAGAACGCAGCGTCTCGTTCCCTCTCAGGGAACCAGGGTTACATACGTAACCTGAGACGTTCCCTTTCAAGGGAACTCGAGCTGCGTTGAGACGCGGTGGGAACCCCATATCCACTATAAAGAGAAATGCCCGTTCTGTGTGGAGTCCTTGCGCACACTAAGAAACAAGCAGCCTAGCCCCGGGAGTGGAGAGGTCTAGGTCGTAAAATCTGACAAATGTATGCGGTGAGGACCAGCCTGCCGCATTACAAACGTCCTGAAGGGAAACCCCTGAAATTAAAGCCTTAGAGGCAGCCATACTCCTAGTAGAATGGACGCGGACAGCCATAGGTGAAGGCTGTCCGGCCGCTTCATAAGCAAGTGAGATAGCCTCAACTACCCACTTGCTCATTACCTGTCTCGATGCAGGGCAACCTTTCTTGGTTGAACCGAAGCAGACAAATAACTGCTCTGATCTACGCCACAGGGCAGCTCTGTGAACGTAGGCATCCAAAGCCCTAACGGGACATAACAGATTGAGACTTTCCTGATCTGGGGTAATGAAAGGTGGAGGGCAAAAAGCCTGCAGCACAATAGGGCCCCCCACATTAGTGGGGACCTTAGGAATGTAACCCGGTCTAGGGTGTAAAAATGCTTTCACCATACCAGGTGCAAATTCCAAACATGAAGGAGCCACCGACAGGGCTTGCAGATCTCCAATTGTCTTGATAGAAGAAATAGCGAGAAGAAATAGAGTTTTTAGTGTAAGGAACTTCTCTGAAAGCTCTTCAATAGGCTCGAAGGGAGCCAGGGCCAGACCCTCAAGTACAAAGGCCAAATCCCAAGGCGGTGCTCTAGAGTGCAGTGCAGGCCTCAGCCTCAATGTACCACGGAGAAAACGAATAATAAGAGGATCTCTCCCAAGAGAAGAAGCCCCCAGAGGGGAGCGATAAGCAGATATAGCCACTACGTACACCTTTAAGGTGGAGGGAGATAATCCAGCAGAGAAACGGTCTTGTAGGAAATCGAGAACTGTACCAACCGGGCAGTTAACGGGATTTAAAAAACGTTCTCCACACCATGTAGAGAACAGTTTCCATTTCAATGAATATAGTTTCCTCGTGGAAGGAGCTCTGGATTGAAGGATGGTCTCAACGACATCAGTCGAGAGACCGGATTCTAAGAGCTGGGCCCCCTCAGAGGCCAAGCCCACAGTTTCCACAACTCCGGGCGAGGGTGAAATATCGTGCCCCCTGCTTGAGATAACAAGTCCCTTCTGACAGGAATCTCCATGGGAGAGCCGTGCAGAAGGGACACTAGGTCCGAGAACCACACTCGGGTCGGCCAGTGCGGGGCTACTAATAATAGATGAGCCCCTTCTTGGCGAAACCCTCTCCAGAACTCCCGGAAGCAATGATATCGGGGGGAATGCGTACAGGTGCAGCTTCGGCCACACCTGTACCATAGTGTCCAGTCCGAGAGGAGTTGGATATGTGAGGGAGAACCAAAGCTGACAATGGGTTGTATCGTAAGATGCGAAAAGATCTATCTGAGCTTGACCATAGTTCTCCCATAGGAGCTCCACCACCTCGGGGTGAAGTCTCCACTCCCCGGGCCTCAGCCCCTGCCTTGACAGGATATCTGCTCCCACATTCAAACACCCTGGAATATAAACTGCCCTGAGTGACAGTAATTTCCACTGGGCCCATAGGAGGATCTGATGAGCCAGTTTGCATAATAATCGGGACCTCAGACCCCCTTGATGGTTGATGTAAGAGACCACCGATGTGTTGTCTGTGCGGACAAGCACATGATGGCCTCTCAGGTCTGGCAGGAAGAATTTGAGAGCCTGAAATACCGCCATCATCTCTAGTCGGTTTATATGCCACGAAAGCTGATGGTCCTGCCAGACACCTGTCGCCGAGCGGCCACTCATGACCGCCCCCCAGCCTGTGAGGGAAGCATCCGTTGATAGCGTTACGCGTCGACAAGAAGCCCCCAATACTGGGCCTTGGGCGAGGAACCAAGGTTTCTTCCACATGACCAAGGCACATAGGCATAACCGCGTGACCTTGATCGTGCGAAACGGATTTCCCCTCGGAGGAAACCCCTTGGTCCTGAGCCACCACTGCAGGGGTCTCATATGCAGAAGGCCAAAAGTAATTACGTTGGACGCAGCTGCCATGAGACCCACCAGTCTCTGGAACTGTTTCACAGTGAGTGACTGGCCTAGTTTTACCATCTTTACGGCTGTGAGAATCGCAGAAATACGTGCTGGAGACAATCGTGCTTGCATAGTTGTCGAATCCCACATCACCCCTAAAAAAGTGGTCCTCTGGGCTGGGAGGAGCACACTCTTCTTGGTGTTTAGCCGCAACCCCAACCTCTTTATGTGAGACAGAACAACATCTCGATGCCAAACTGCCAACTGCTCGGAACGAGCCAGGATCAACCAGTCGTCTATAAAGTTTAATACGCGAATGCCCTGGTGTCTCAGAGGAGCCAGCGCTGCATCCACGCATTTCGTAAAGGTGCGGGGTGATAAACCTAGGCCGAATGGAAGGACCCAATATTGGTATGCTTCGCCCCCGAAAGCAAACCTCAGGAACTTCCTGTGATGAGGATGAATGGATACATGAAAGTAAGCGTCCTTCAAGTCTATTGTGACAAACCAGTCCTCGGACTGAATCTGTGATACAATCTGTTTGAGTGTAAGCATCTTGAACTTGAGTTTCTGAACTCTGCTGTTTAACTGACGCAGATCTAGAATAGGACGCAACCCCCCATCCTTCTTGGGAACGATGAAGTAACGGCTGTAAAACCCTGACTCTCTGCTGGGAGGAGAAACCCTTTCTATAGCCCCTTTTCGCAGAAGCGTCAGTACTTCTAGCTCCATGACCCGAGCCTGCCTTGGGTCCACCACTGTGGGAAGGACCCCTTGAAATCTGGGCGGACGAGAACCAAACTGAATTCTGTAACCCTTTTCTATTATATGCAGGACTCACTGAGAAATATTTGGCAGTAGTTTCCAAGCTGCCAGAAATTCTACTTAGGGGACCAGTCTCTCGAGACTGGCCTCGGGATTCGGTTGTACGGACATTTCGGTGCCCTGAAGCGGCGAACCGGCAGGGAACAACCGAACTGACCGTTCTACGATCCTCCTCGGAGAATCGTATGGGGACGCTGACACCTCGGTGCCCTGAAGCGGCGAACCGGCAGGGAACAACCGATGTGGCAGCGCTGCGACTCTCCTCAGAGAATCGCCCCCAGAGGGTGCCGAGGATGAACGATTTCTCGAAATCGTCCCTCCTCGGAGGGGACCACCCTCAGAAGCCTGACGCCTTGGGCGTCAGGACTTCTTCTTAGCCCAAGCCTTCTTAGAGATGACAGTACTCAGATCTTGCCTACCCCTAGCTGGCCTGGACTGCGACCGCCACCCAGGTTCCCCAGATTGTGGAGGAGCCTGAGTGGCGACGCTCTGTTTTTGATGCACACTGTGCTGTGAGGAGCTTGTACTCGGACGAGACTGCTCGGATTTAATAATCATTTTCCGCCCAGCAGTCTCGGGGACATCGAAACGTCGAGGAAGAAACCTCTGGAACGCAGCCGATTGTTTTTTCGTTTCTTGAAACCTATCGACGACACAATTGATAGCGTCGCCGAACAAACTTGAAGGTGACAGTGGTGCGTCCAGAAGAACAGACCTATCTTTATCTTTTATATCTGACAGATTTAACCAAAGATGTGGCTCCCTGGCCACCAGGGCTGCCATAGAACGGGCCACTGATTTGGCCGTCTCCTTGGTGGCCCGGAGAGACAGGTCTGTTGCGCGACGCAATTCTCGAATTGCGTCAGCGCTGACTTTCTCACGTTCATCGATATCCTTCAGCAGATCAGCCTGGTATGCCTGCAGTATAGACATAGTGTGCAGACATGACGCAGCCTGACCTGCTGCCGAATAAGCTTTACCCACCAGCGAAGATGTAAATTTTAATGGCTTGGTGGGTAACGTCAGGGCTTTTAATGATGACGATGACTCAGGAGAGAGATAGCTTGCGAACGTCTCTTCAGCCCGAGGCACCGTCAAATAGCCATAATCAGATGCACCCAAAACATTACTGTAGTTGGAAGTTTGTGGGTTAAATACTCTGAATGACGCCGGTTTATTCCACGATCTCGAAACCTCATTGTGGAGATCGGGAAAAAACGGGAGTCCCCGACGTGGAGGCTGTGTTTTAGATGGTAAAAATCTTTCATCTAATAAACTTTTCTTAGTAACACTCAGAGAATCATCGGCTGGCCATTCAATATTTAATCTAGCTACAGCACGAGATAAAACCTCCATAAGCTCCTCATCATTACCGGAGGCATGAGCTGGCGAAGACTCAAAATCCCCCATATCAACACTGACGACATCCAGATCCTCAGAACTGGATAGCCTCAGCAATGGTGCCCCAACCTGGGAAGGAGAAGCCGCAGCGCAGGCTCCTTCCTGGGCAGAGGCACCGGATCCAGCAGGTAAGGGTTGAGAAAGGGCTGGGCCCGTCTCAAGCCCCGCTACTAGATCCATATGCGAACCCCAAGATGAAAGCCTTCGCTGTGCCTCGGCAGCAGCGGGACCCGCACCTCGGGGAGCGCGAACCGAACCGTCCTCCTCAAAGAACGCCCGGCGAGAGTGGAGCGTCCTCACGGACAGCTTCTCGCAATGCTCACAGTCAGCTCCCTCGAGAACTGACTGGGCATGCTCCACTCCCAGACAAACAACACAAAGCTGAGATGTGTCCCCACCCGTGATGAAACGAGGGCAAGGGACAACACAACGCTTGAATTCTTGTTTCGCCATAATATATATATATATATATATATATATATATATATATAGATAGATAGATAGATAGATAGATAGATAATGTGCGTGTGACAGACAACAGTAAATAGACAAGGACAGTATACAGAGAGCGCTTGCTGAAGGCAACAGAAGCTGTCGCGGTCTGTTTTCTGGTGTGCTTTATAGCTTCCTGGTCTATGACGTCTCGCTCTTCCATTGGACTGATTATACACGTGCTTCACGACGCAATCACGCAGAGCCTTCCCACCGCATCTCAAATGCCCCCCAGCCTAATTCTATCTGCACTGTAGTCTCTCTGTCAGTTTTTCGCTTTGCTTAAATCCTATTTTTATTTTTCATTTTATTTTTTTTATCTAATTGTCTGCTGATTTTCTACCTTCAAGCTTTATGTTAAAACAGACTTCTCATATTGTCTGGGCTACTGTGCCAGTCTTGGAGAAAATGTGTCTCTAAAGTTGAACGATGGAAGAAAAAGTCTGATTTTATGATAATTGTTATGATTCCTGTCTTATGTCCCCCTTGTCTTTGTGTGGACTTATGCTATTTCCTGTTCTGTGCCATGTTTTGTAGTCCTTTGTAGTTTTTCTTGTTGATTAGTTCATGATTGTTCCCAGGTGTGTCTTGTTCGCCTATCATAGAAGGTGTTGTCCTTCTATGGTTGTTACTGTATGTGTGCGCTTGTTTTCAGTTGTGTTCTCCTTCCTTGCCCGTCTCTGCATTTATCAGGTTTGCCTGGATTTACTTTTATGTTTGTTTGAATAAATGTTTGCTGCATCTGGATCCCCCTCTCGTTCCTCTGAAACAGCCACTGTTGCAATAATATTTTTCAGCTCCAATCTATGACTGTCCACAATGTTTGGGCTAAATTCAAATTTTATAAATGGGCTTCAAATTGTTTTAATTGTTTCCACATAACACAGAGGATTTTGATTTTGAATGTCATTTAGAATGACGATAAAATGTATCATTTTAATTTTATACAATTTACAAGGTTTTTATAATTATACAAGTCATATAATGTATTACAATAATGTTATATCTATACATTTATTTATTTAGGCACATAAAATACATTTTTACTGTTGTTATATGAATTTAATTCTGTGTTTAATTGTACTTTCAAATACGCACATTTGTAATCTCATACATTCCAATTGGAATGAAGGTTTTTTTTCAATTCAGCTCTGAACAGTGCTCAACCCTGGTTGTATCTAACGTGACATGCATTTGAATGCAGTCAAAGCAGTGAAATTGTTCAAAAATGATATCATATCAATATGTGTCATTAATCATATGCAAGTCTCTCATCTGAGGGAGCATCAATCAAAGATTGTGCAGGAGTTGTTAAAACTTTAAAAAGCTTTTGTTTTTCCCAATCTGCATAATATCTAGAGCGCACCGTAAATCAGAAAGAGAGCTTAATTATCAGAACGCTTCATTGTTGCATGTCAGCACATTCAGAAGTGAATGAAAGGAAAGAGAATAGAGGAAGAAAAAAAGAAAAGAAAGACGAGAATTTCAAAAGAGCTAAAATTCAACAATCACTGCAGTGATAACTTGAAGTGGGAAAGTTAGGTGATACTAATTGAAAATAGAATTAGCATAACAATAGCAATCAATTACACAAAAAGGATTCATGTGCAGACTGGGTCCTCGAGATGTCTTGGAAGAATCCTCACGAATATTCATGCAGAATTAGTGAGAATCTCTCTCTCTCTCTCTCTCTCTCTCTCTCTCTTTCTCTCTCTCTCTCTCTCTCTCTCTCTCTCTCTCTCTCTCTCTCTCTCTCTTTCTCAAGACACTCATTAGGCTCTCAGAAGAAACACTTGTTCTTATTTTTCACAGTCATGAGGAGTTTAAGTCGTTCAACATAAACTGACAAGCACAAAAAAGTGATGAAAGTGGGAAATACACATTTACATGCAAATTCTTGCCAAATCAGAAAACACAGCAGGAGAAAAATAGAAAGCCGAGATTCAGACACGCACCCACACACACACACACACACACACACACACACACACACACACACACACACACACACACACACACACACACACACACACACACACACACACACACACACACAATTTTTGACCATTTGAATACTTTTATAGTTATTTTAAAAATCTCCTTTAATATTGCTATAGGAATGCTATAAAGTGGAGATTTTTAAGTAATTTAGGATAATAATAGATTCATTATTAGGTTTTCACTTGAATTTACTTAATAAAAAGTACTATCAAAAACCAAAAGGTCATTATATTACACTTTTTCTTTGGCCATGCTATTTAGTAAATATTCACTTTACTGTAATATTAATGTACCTTATTGCTCATACCTGTACCTTATGTACCTCATTTGATTATGATTTACCTCAAAAGATAATACTGATTTTTGAAGCTTATTTTTGTATGTCATCAAATGACAAGTTACATTGCGAATTTGTGGCTTGCAGTCACACATCTGCTTAGCATCTTCTTTGGAAATGTCTTTGTCATACAAAAAGGCTTAGACCTCCATTATGCTGTTTTCTCCATATCTGCAGTAAAGATAAGCACTGGATTTCACGTGTTACTGTCACAGTTAACAGGTGCTGAGAGAGCAACAGTCGAATACTTGCCTTCTCTCACACTAAGGACAATTAGAGGACTGTTCTACCGCCTGGGGATTCAATAGGGTTCTAATATACTAGAGGAATGAATAAAGGGTCTATTATCATTCAGATCCCCTAAGCAAAGGACCAAACTGTCAAAATTCCTTCTTCAGCAGCCTTTTTAGTGGTTACAAAACTAGTAATTATTAAAGCTGTAATTCTGTAGAGAGGATCAAGATAAGCTGTGTTTGCAGGATATTTATAGTGTTTTCAAAGCCCTGAGCAGATCTCATTGATCTGTTAGTGTGCTTCTCATAATGATATGTATGGTTGATAAGCTCAGCTCCCCACGTCAAGTGTGTTTCTGTGTTTAAGTGTGGGCATGAACATACGGTTGACTACATGGTGTCTGACCAGTAATTAAATGTATGTTTTCTTTGCAAAGGAAGTGTCAGCTCGATGATTGGATATTTCTTACAAACCGGGATACTGAAACCCCTTGAGGACCAGCGTTCCTGTACACTCACAGCATGCTAATACAGTCAGACCGGGGCATAAACACTCAGCCAATTCACTTAAATAAATACATTCCCCAGCGTGTTACGACTACAAGGAGTCTGAGGAGTGAGGAGATGAGCAGTAGAGTCCTTTACTCCAAACCCGTGCGTGTGTGTGTGTGTGTGTGTGTGTGTGTGTGTGTGTGTGTGTGTGTGTGTGTGTGTGTGTGTGTGTGTGTGTGTGTGTACGTGTACGTGTTTATGGATGTGAAAAAGCAGACATCTGTGCAGGAGGATACATAGAGTATATGTCCATTATGTGTGACCAAAATCTTACATCATGTGTATTTTTTTTTTTAAATCATAGTATAAATGTGTGATGTAAAAAAACAGTAATATTGTGAAGTATTATTACAATTTGAAAGAACTTGTTTTTTTCTTATATTTAGCCTAATATATTTTAAATCCCTGGCATGTATTGCCGGGATAGCAACGCTGAACTTTCAGCAGCCATAGTGGTGCTGAATAATTAATGATCTTTTAAAAAATATAAAATAATGCATGTTAATTGGCAAATGCTTCTTGAACAGCAAATAAGCATATTAGAAGGATCATGTGACACTGAAGACTGGAGTACTGATGATGAAAAACTGATCACAGGAATAAATTACATTTTAAAATATATTTATATATATATATATATATATATATATATATATATATATATATATATATATATATATTCTGTATTTTTGAATCAAATATTGCAGTTTTCGAGGGGACATTCAGCCACACTTTAATTTAGGGTCCAAGTCTCACTATTAACTATGCCTTTTGCCTCAATAAACTCCTAATTACTTCTTTATTAATAGTTATTAAGGGATTGTTAAGTTTAGGTATTTGATTAAGGGATGTAGAATATGGTCATGCATAATAAGGCATTACTATGTGCTTTATAAGTACTAATAAACAGCCAATATCTAAGTAATATACATGTTAATTAGTAACTAGTTAATAGTGAGAATTGGACCCTAAACTAAAGTTACCAAGTTTTTTTTTTGTGTTTTTTTTTTTGTGTTTTTCGAAAATGTCTTAATTATGGTATTGTAAATATCATCAGGCACTTTGGAAATTGGCTTGTTCATAAAAGGGTGTGTTGAGATCAGATTGTGCGTTTTACATATGTCAAGTCTGTAGTGTTGATAAAAGTAAGAGAACGGAAGAGTGCCTGTGTCTGTTTTCATTTCTGTTGCTCTGGGGTGCAGACTCACTGTAAACTGTGAAATCGGTCAAACACTCCTGTAGTTTGTAGCGAACTGTATGATTGTATGAGAGAGAAAGCGTATTTTTCTTCATTTATTTTTTGTCATAAGTTGAAATACTGACGTGCTTGTGTGTGTGTGTGTGTGTGTGTGTGTGTGTGTGTGTGTGTGTGTGTGTGTGTGTGTGTGTGTGTGTGTGTGTGTGTGTGTGTGTGTCTGTGTGTGTGTGTGTGATAAAACATAAAACAAACACACCAGCCTCAGCAGATGGAGACAGTCTCAGGTGAATAAACAGCTGATCTAATCACAAGCAATTAAGGAATACTACATTGTACTTCCACATCAAAACCGCAGCAACACACTCACATAACTGGAACAAAAGAAATGTGGAAAAGCTGCGTAAAAACAAACAATTAAAGTCCATCAGACTCAAAGGACAAATTATATCTGACAGTAGCTTTTCAAACTTCTGGATGTGCTTTGATAAGAGGACAAAAGTTTTTGCAGAAAAGAAAGAAAGGCCGTGTCTGAAATCACCACCATACCCTTAAATATTGCAGTATTTGAGAGAACAGCCATTAGTGGTGTCCGAAACCATAGTAGATGTTATCGAGTGGACTCATTCAGTCCCAGAAAGCACCGCAATAACAAGTGTACAATCGATGTACGCTGAACGGCTAGAGAATACCCATAATGCACCGTGAGAGTCGTGCACCGAATGAAATCCCGCATCCCTACAGAAGATGGCGCTCACAGCTAAATCATCCATCCATCCATTTACCAAACCGTTGGTCCAAT
This sequence comes from Siphateles boraxobius, assembly GCF_051911475.1. NCBI lineage: Eukaryota > Metazoa > Chordata > Actinopteri > Cypriniformes > Leuciscidae > Siphateles > Siphateles boraxobius. Next base: position 32,202,889 of record NW_027508699.1, read on the forward strand.
GTGGGTGCAGCGTAATATCATACAGGTATAAATTCCCTTTTAATTAATAAATAAATAATTTAATTACTAATTATACATAGTTTCCGTGACAGAGTTTAAGGTAAATCTTTTCATCTTACTATTGGAGCAGCCAGTTTGATAAGTTTTAAATGGATGTTAAACAGCAAGCACAAACTATACAAAAGCAGCAGCTCTTCTGGATCACTCAGTGTCTGATTTTTTTTAAAATTATTATTCACTCCGTCAAGTGGACTATATTAATGGAGTAATAGGGAAGAGTGAATGAGGGTATAAGGGCCGATTTTGGACACAGCCAAAGTACAAGCCTATTATTTTCTGAAGGATCACGTGACACTAAAAATTGGAGTAATGAATGCTGCAAATTCAGCTTTGCCATCACAGTAATAAATTACATTTTAAAATATATTCAAATAGAAAACAGTTCATTTAAATTGTAATAATATTGCACAATATGTATTGTTATATTTTTATGTTTGTGTAATGTTATATATTGTTATTATTTATCGTTATATTTATATATAATTGTTAAACTGATGATTGTGATATTTAGCATTTTAACCATGTGCAATGTATAAAAAGTAATACCAGTTTTCAATTAATTAACTGATGGAAGATTGCCTAGCTTTAATGCTTTTATACTTGACAGATGAATGCATATTTTTTCCTCGGCTATAGCTGAATTAGGTCTGTAATGGGGATCATAGTTCAAAAAATTAATAAGCTATATGAATAAGTTGAAGGAAAAGTGTTAAAAAGCAATTTCAACTTTCAAGTCAGTAATATCGGCTCACTCTGAATTCATCTGGCCTCAATGCAAGGAGCGAGAGATAGTGCTAGGAACATTAGAGGTTTTTGAACTACGTGTGCAGTGCAATTCAAGCAGAAATCTCATTATTATAAAAGTTGGATTAGAAGAATGTGTGTATTATATTGGCAGTGCAGATAAATGACATCATTATTCCACTATTCCTTTAACCTATCTGTGCCAGCGCATTCGTCATCTGTGGCATACAGGATGGGCTGCTGCATTGCTATGGTTTCACTTGCATAATATGGGGCAGAGTTATCCGTACAAATGACTTCACATCTGCAGAATTAGTTTGGCATCAGGTTTTTGTGAGCTAAACGGTGTGAGCTTTGGGAGGGGTGAGATTACTGCAGCGTGATTGTTTTTGAGGTGTTGGGTTATTGTGCTGCACAGGTTCCTGCATGCATTTCATGGCCATTTTGGATCATAGTTCTTCAAATGTAATCAAGAGTGTTTATGAAGGATTTCATAGTGCACAATGCTACACACAGACATGAAGAGGCGGTCTTGTTCACAGCGATTAAATAACATGTTTTATATAAAATTGTACAATTGTAATCGAAACAACAAGACGACAAATTTGTCCAGTGGCTTGACAACAATGGAAATGGGCACTGAAGTTTGACGGTTATTTTTTCTCTTGTATATTCTGAGGACTGAACTGTATCGATGAATGAATAGAAGTTTTCAAAGGGAGAAGAGGCAATTTAGAAGATAATTGGATTGTCCACTGCAAGAAAACCATAAGTATATAATTAAATATATAAAAGATAAAGTCCATATCAGAACAGTTTTACATATTTTTTCGACTGCTGCCATCTTACTTCCTTTAAATTTCCAATAGATTTTGCTGCATATATATCTGTCAAGATATACACGAGGACAACACTGTAAATTGGATTCAGAAAGCTTTAATAGTAGAATGGCAGGTGAGTCTCAGATGAAACTGACAGATGCAGGATATGATTAGCAGTGGAATGATAGTGTGATGATATCTTGCTTGGATATGCTTGGATGTAGAAAGGATGTGCAAACCGGGAAACACATGAAAGGGTCACAGGAGAATCGGGGAGCATCCAGGAGGAAACGTGGGGTCTTGGGAGAGAAGCAGTAGGTAAGGCCTTTTGCTGGAATTCTGTGGTGACACACTGGAACAAATGAGTATCCGAATCTGGGAATCACAGAGAGAAAGTTAGCAGGTCGGTTCCTAGTTCAAGGTTCGACGGAGACTGGATGAGAAGTGTGCTCTTTTGTAGTGCTCAGTTGTGCTGGATTAGATGACAGGTGCAGGTGGTTAATACTCAGGTGATTGTGATCTTTGTGCAGTGGGTGTGAATGAACCTGATTGATCCCTGACATTACCCCCTCCTCCAGGGTCCGCGCCGACGTAGTAGAGCTCTGCCTCGAGGTCGTGGAGCTGTGGATGCTACTGGTGGAACTCAGTGAGAAGTGTTGGGTCAAGGATATCATCTCGTGGAATCCAAGATCTTTCCTCTGGTCCATACCCTTCCCAGTCGACCAGGTATTCTAGGCGACCACCACGACGTCGGGAGTCCAAGATGTCACGAACAGTGTAGATGGGATCTTCTTCAATGGGGGGCATGTCAGGATCAGGTTCTGTGGAAGGAGGGAGAACAGCAGGATAGTGAGGTTTTAACAGTGATACATGGAACACAGGGTGAATCCTGAAGTGAGGCTGGAGTTGAAGCTTGTATGTGACCGGGTTGACTTGGTGGAGAATTTTGAAAGGTCCGATGTATCGTGGGCTAAACTTTCGACATGGTTGGCGTAGACGAATGTATCGTGTGGAAAGCCAGACAAGTTGACCAGATTCATATGTAGGCGTTTCACCTCTTCGGGCATCTGCGGACATCTTATGTCTGTTGACCGCCTGTTGGAGATGACAATGTGCTTTGTTCCAAACCCTTTCACTTTCTCGGAACCAGTAATTAACTGAGAGAACCTCGGATGGTTCACCGGACCATGGAAACAAAGGTGGCTGGAAACCCAGGAAACATTGAAAAGGTGTTAGTCCAGTAGTGCCTTGACGTAAAGAATTCTGGGTGTATTCGGCCCATGCGAGGAACTGGCTCCATGTCTTGTGGTGGTTCTGGCAAAAAGTGCGGAGGAAACGATTTATTTCTTGCACTTTTCTTTCCGTTTGCCCATTCGCTTGAGGATGGTACCCAGATGTTAGACTAATCGTGACCCCAAGGAGAGAGCAGAAAGCCTTCCAGACCCGAGATATAAACTGGGGACCACGATCAGATACAATATCCTCAGGGATGCCAAAATGACGGAACACCTGGTTGAAAAGATTCGAGGGCCGTGGGGAGTCCTGGTAATGAAATCAATTTACAAGCCTTAGAGAATCTGTCCACGATGATAATGATGCACGTATTAACTCCAGATGATGGTAGATCGGTGATGAAATCTACCCCCAGATGTGATCAGGGTCGCTGAGGGACAGGGAGTGGTAAGAGTTTCCCGGATGGTAAATGGCGTGGATCCTTGGTTTAGCACAGATTTGGCATCCTTGGATTAAGCGTTTTACATCTCCCCTCATCTTTTGCCACCAGTACCGTGGTTGAAGGAGATTAAACGTTTGCATGGCTCCGGGATGTCCTGTACCCACAGAGGAATGCGCAGACTCAATAAGAGGTAGACGAAACTCATGTGGGACATAGGTAAGGTTGGCTGGGCACTCAGGTGGAGGTGGATCTCGTCGTATCAAGTCAAGTCAAGTCATCCTCATTTATATAGCGCTTTTAACAATGTAGATGTTTCAAAGCAGCTTTACAGAGATAAACATATAATTTAAGGTAACAGAGATTGGTTGGTTTTATAGTGGCTCTTGAAAAATGTTTTTTTCCAGCTAAAGTTAGTTTTGATTGATTCACTTCCGTCTAAATGATCATTTGCTATTAAATTAGGGGCCGCTAAGACGACACCGTTCTCTCTAAACAGACTTTAAACGTGAACCTGTGATAGACGCTGATTGCGTTCACATGCGCATTAAGAATTGATTCTATAGTTATGTGCGTTTGAATATATGTGCGCAGGTTTGTAATTCCTTACAAACCATGCCTAAACAAACTACTTGTCTATAAATTTTGATGCAGAATTTTTATGTTATCTTATCACTTTGGGTAGGTACGCGAACCGAAAAATTCCACAACGCTTTATCTGTAGAGTGGTATAGGGATCCTCCATAGGTAGAGGCTAGTTGGTACTTCAGCACTGCATTGTCATCGGGTCCAGGCGAAAGTCCTTCGTCAGATATGGAAACGGCCTGGATCCAGCAGCCTGCGGGAAAACCTCGGGATAAACAAAGACACAAAAATTAGCGTAGATGCCATTTTTCTTATGATGTAACGAGTACATTAGGATTTGAGGGAAGTGTTCCCAGTTCCGGCTGACCTAATCTAAGCAGCCTAATATTGAATTATAGAAGTCTATAGAGTGTTATGTGAATGCTAGGTCAAAGAGATGTGTTTTTAGTCTAGCTTTGAACTGACGGACTGTGTCTGCTTCCCGGACAATGTTAGGAAGATTGTTCCAAAGTTTTGGTGCTAAATAGGAAAAGGATTTACAACCAGCAGTCGATTTATATATTCTAGGTATTATCAACTGGCCGGAGTTTTGAGATCGCAATAGACGTGAAGGACTATAATGCGTTAAGAGCTCGCTCAAGTACTGGGGAGCTAAACCATTTAGTGCTTTGTAAGTAATCAGCAATATTTTAAAATTTATACGATGTTTAATGCAGGCAATGCAGTGTTGACAGAAACGGGCTAATATGGTCGTACTTCCTGGTTCTGGTAAGAACTCTAGCGGCTGCGTTTTGAACTAGCTGTAGTTTGTTTATTAAGAGTGCAGGGCAACCACCCAGTAGAGCATTACAATAATCTAGCCTTGATGTCATGAACGCATTAACTAGTTGTTCCGCATTTGTCAATGAGAGCATATGACGTAATTTAGATATATTTTTAAGATGGAAGAATGCGGTTTTACAGACACTAGACACGTGACTTTCAAATTAAAGATTGGTATCAAAGAGCACACCCAGGTTCCTAACTGACGACGAAGACTTAACAGAGCAGCCATCAAGTGTTGGACGGTATTCTAGGTTATTACGTGTGGAAGTTTTTTGTCCAATAATTACAATCTCTGTTTTTTCAGAATTTAGTAGTAGGAAATTACTAGTCATCCAATTTTTGATATCAACTATGCATTTCGATAATTTTGTGAACTTGTGATCGATAAGACATCGAGTACCTCTTTGGATCTGGTCGTCAATATCCCAAAGGATCGGGCTGATGAATACCGATGTTGGTAAGATCGATTCAGGTTCTTCAATGAGATCTGGGGGGGCATGAAGTCTGGAGAGAGCGTTGGCGCGGATGTCCTTGGATCCTGGGCGGTAGGTTATGTGGAAATGAAAATGAGTGAAGAACAGGGCCCAAAGGGCTTGTCTCGGGTTCAGCCTTTTGGCTTCTTTGAGGTACTGCAGATTTTTATGGTCAGTAAGGACTGTGAATGGATGTTGAGCACCCTCGAGCCAATGTCTCCACTCCTCCAAAGCCAGCTTGATGGCGAGAAGCTCACGGTTTCCCACATCATAGTTTTGTTCTGCTGAGGATAACTTCTTGGAGAAAACTGCACAAGGGAGAGGTTTGGCCGAATCTTCCTGCTGTTGAGACAGGATGGCACCGACTCCGGTCGTGGAGGCATCGACTTGCACAATGAAGGCGAGGTTTGGATCAGGATGACATAGAAGGGGTGCAGAGGTGAATTCCTGTTTCAAGATGTTGAATGCTGTGTCTGCCTCGGGAGTCCAGGTTAAGGACTTGGGTTTTCCCTTTAGGAGAGAGGTGAGTGAAGAGGTTATGGTACTGTTGTTATTGATGAAACGTCGATAAAAATTTGCGAAGCCCAGGAATCGTTGGAGTTCTTTTATTGATTGAGGTGTTGACCATGAGGTGACTGCTGTGACTTTCCCGTCATCCATCTTCACTCCATGTTTGCTGACGACATAACCCAGGAACGGGACAGTCTCTTGGTGGAATGTACACTTGTCTGCCTTGAGAAAAAGGGAATGATCTCGTAAACGTTGGAGTACTTTAAATACATGGTGTCAATGGACAGTTTCGTTGGGAGAAAAGAGGAGTATGTCGTCAATGTAGACAATCACAAATTTGTTCAGGAAGTCACGGAGTATCTCATTCATGAAATCTTGGAACACGGAAGGGGCGTTGACCAATCCATAAGGCATAACGAGGTACTCATAGTGGCCAGATGGGGTAATGAACGCAGTTTTCCATTCGTCCCCGTCGCGGATTCGAATACGGTTATACGCACTTATATGGCACAACCAGAGGAAGGGGGTATTGGAACTTGATGGTTATTTTGTTCAGTGCGCGGTAATCGGTACAGGGCCTCAATCCTCCGTCTTTCTTGGCGACAAAGAAGAAACTGGAGGCTGCTGAAGAGGTGGATGGGCGAATGTATCCCTGTTTCAAGGCTTCCTGTATGTACTCCTCCATGGCTCGTTGTTCAGGGATGGAAAGAGTAAATATGACCTTGGGGTACCGATTCGCCTGGCTCTAAGTCAATCGCACAATCCCAGGGTCGATGTGGTGGAAGATGGGAGGCTTTTTCGGGACTGAAGATATCGGCGAACGTAGAGTAACAGAAAGGAATGCTTTCAATGGATGTCACAGCGATGGAAATATTCACTGGAGAGGGGGAAACCGCCTCGGGAAGTTCAGGAAAACAAGTAGAGTAACATGTTGACCCCCATTGCAGAATTTCTCCCTTCCTCCAACAAACTACGGGATTGTGTTGTATTAGCCAGGGTCTGCCCAGAATTATTGCTGCCGTGGAGTTTTCAAGTATCAGAGGAGTGAATGATTCTTTGTGTAAACACCCTACTTATAATGTGATGGGCTTGATTTGATATTTCACATACCCGGGGTTCAGGGCTTTTCCAGTCACTGATTTTGCGGTGAACGGGGTTGGAGAGTGGGTCTTCTGGAGTTGAAGTTGCCTGCAGAGGTGACTCGAGATGAAATTACCCGCTGACCCAGAGTCGATGAGGGCTGTAACTGAAATACTAGCGTCAGCAGTAATCAATGACACTGTAGCAGATAATGGAGCAACACTAAGGGTACTGGTGGATAACAAACTCACCAGGAGACGTGGTGGTCGGACAGGGCAGACACTGATATAATGGGTGTTGTCTCCACAATACAGGCAAAGATGATTTGACATCCGTCGGGCTCTTTCAGAGACAGTCAAACGGGTATTGTCGATCTGCATGGGTTCTGTATCGTTTGCCACGAGACTTTCCAATGATTGAACAGAAACAGGATGTACTGGTTGTCGATTCTCAGGATAACAGTTCTGAGCACGTCGAGCCACTCGGATGGAGAACTGGATGAATTTCTGTAAGCCAACACTATGATCATATACTGCAAGTTGCAATCGAAGAGCGGATTTAACCCTCATCGGTAGGTAGTGATGAGCGCTTTCTCATTCCATCCACTTGCCGCAGCCAAGGTTCTAAATGTCAAGGAATATTCAGTGATTGAACTTTGTCGTAAAGTTGTCGTACTTTGTCGTACCTTGTCGTAGATGATAGAGCTGTTCACAGGTGGATGAGTCGCCTAGAGGAATGGGATATGAAAGTCTGGAGGGTATTGGTGGCTGGACCGGCCTGATTCCAGATGGTTTCAGCCCATTGCAGTGCTCTGCCAGTGAGTAATGAAATAAGCAAGGAGACTTTTGAGCGTTCAGTAGGAAAATGATATGGCTGTACCTCTAGCGCTAGGGAACATTGAAGGAGAAACCCGTTGCAATCCTCCTCCTTGCCTGAGAAGGGCGTTGGTTTTACCATGGGGCTTGTCACACACCACGGAAACGAAGCAGCAGATGCGGAAGCGGGATTGGCTGTCACTCCGCGCTCGTCAAACCCAGGCAGAGGAATTTCGATTGGATTTCTCTCTGGAGCGGGATTTCCTGAATCAATAGCGGTTTTGGTCAAACCTTCTGTCAGGATATACACGAGGACAACAAGGTAAATTGGATTCAGAAAGCTTTAATAGTAGAATGGCAGGTGAGTCTCAGATGAAACGGACAGATGCAGGATATGATTAGCAGTGGAATGATAGTGTGATGATGTAGAAAGGATGTGCCAACCGGGAAACACATGAAAGGGTCACAGGAGAATCGGGGAGCATCCAGGAGGAAACGTGGGGTCTTGGGAGAGAAGCAGTAGGTAAGTCCTTTTGCTGGAATTCTGTGGTGACACACTGGAACAAATGAGTATCCGAATCTGGGAATCACAGAGAGAAAGTTAGCAGGTCGGTTCCTAGTTCAAGGTTCGACGGAGACTGGATGAGAAGTGTGCTCTTTTGTAGTGCTCAGTGGTTCTGGATTAGATGACAGGTGCAGGTGGTTAATACTCAGGTGATTGTGATCTTTGTGCAATGGGTGTGAATGAACCTGATTGATCCCTGACAATATATATATATATATATATATACAGGTCCTTCTCAAAAAATTAGCATATTGTGATTAAAGTTCATTATTTTCCATAATGTAATGATACAAATTAAACTTTCATATATTTTAGATTCATTGCACACCAACTGAAATATTCCAGGTCTTTTATTGTTTTAATACTGATGATTTTGGCATACAGCTCATGAAAACCCAAAAAAACTATCTAAAAAAATTAGCATATTTCATCTGACCAATAAAAGAAGTGTTTTTAATACAAAAAAAGTCAACCTTCAAATAATTATGTTCAGTTATGCACTCAATACTTGGTCGGGAATCCTTTTGCAGAAATGACTGCTTCAATGCGGCGTGGCATGGAGGCAATCAGCCTGCGGCAGTGCTGAGGTGTTATGGAGGCCCAGGATGCTTCGATAGCGGCCTTAAGCTCATCCAGAGTGTTGGGTCTTGCGTCTCTCAACTTTCTCTTCACAATATTCCACAGATTCTCTATGGGGTTGAGGTCAGGAGAGTTGGCAGGCCAATTGAGCACAGTAATACCATGTTCAGTAAACCCTTTACCAGTGGTTTTGGCACTGTGAGCAGGTGCCAGGTCGTGCTGAAAAATTAAATCTTCATCTCCATAAAGCTTTTCAGCAGATGGAAGTATGAAGTGCTCCAAAATCTCCTGAAAGCTAGCTTCATTGACCCTGTCCTTGATAAAACACAGTGGACCAACACCAGCAGCTGACATGGCACCCCAGACCATCACTGACTGTGGGTACTTGACACTGGACTTCAGGCATTTTGGCATTTCCTTCTCCCCAGTCTTCCTCCAGACTCTGGCACCTTGATTTCCGAATGACATGCAAAATTTGCTTTCATCCGAAAAAAAAGTACTTTGGACCACTGAGCAACAGTCCAGTGCTGCTTCTCTGTAGCCCAGGTCAGGCACTTCTGCCGCTGTTTCTGGTACAAAAGTGGCTTGAACTGGGGAATGCGGCACCTGTAGCCCATTTCCTGCACACGCCTGTGCACGGTGGCTCTGGATGTTTCTACTCCAGACTCAGTCCACTGCTTCCGCAGGTCCCCCAAGGTCTGGAATCGGTCCTTCTCCACAATCTTCCTCAGGGTCCGGTCACCTCTTCTCGTTGTGCAGCGTTTTTTGCCACCCTTTTTCCTTCCCACAGACTTCCCACTGAGGTGCCTTGATACAGCACTCTGGGAACAGCTTATTTGTTCAGAAATTTCTTTCTGTGTCTTACCCTCTTGCTTGAGGGTGTCAATGATGGCCCTCTGGACAGCAGTCAGGTCGGCAGTCTTACCCATGATTGCGGTGTTGAGTAATGAAACAGGCTGGGAGTTTTTAAAAGCCTCAGTAATCTTTTGCAGGTGTTTAGAGTTCAATTAGTTGAGTCAGATGATTAGGTTAATAGCTCGTTTAGAGACCCTTTTCATGATATGCTAATTTTTTGAGATAGGAATTTTGGGTTTTCAGTAGCTGTATGCCAAAATCATCAGTATTAAAACAATAAAAGACCTGAAATATTTCAGTTGGTGTGCAATGAATCTAAAATATATGAAAGTGTAATTTGTATCATAACATTATGGAAAATAATGAACTTTATCACAATATGCTAATTTTTTGAGAAGGACCTGTATATATATATATATATATATATATATATATATATATATATATGCAGCTCAAAGACTGTTGAAGGTGTTACAATCAGAACATTTTATTGGAAATATATAGGATGTTTCAGATATTTTTTTTTCCAGATTTTTATGTATTTATTGCATTTTGTTTTATTTATTTATTTATTTTGTTGATCACAAAACACTTAACATTGTTTAATTAGAAGAGATATACTAAGTCTGTGCAGTTTGTGCCGAGTTTGGTGGATGTTTCTTGAAAGTTCTTACAGAAGTTACATTTTAAAAAGTTTGTCTCTTTAGGAACCCTTACCTAAGTTTGGTTTTGTGAAACCAATTTAATCAATAAAACTATAACTTCAAATCCACTGTTCTTGGAATGTTTATACGCCATGCCGCATTGCCTGACACGTTTGAGCCCAAGCAGGATGTTTAGTGTTGCATCTCCATGACTTAAGCGTTTATCATGGGCCCTATTTTGACGATCTAAGCGCATAGTCTAAAGCGCTCGGTGCAAATGCACTAAGGCCATGTCCAAATCCACTTTTGCAAGTTTACCAACGGGAAAAAATGGTCGTCACGCCCAGTGCGTGGTCAAACAGGGTTGTCCCTATTCTCTTAATGAGTAATGGGTGTGTTTTGGGCATAACAGGCAAAAAAAAAAAAAAAAAAAAAGTGTGATTTCACATTCCCTTTAAAAGCCAGTTGTGCTCACGCAATGGCGTATTCACTATTTATATGACATATTTTGCATCAGAAAGACTGAACGCATCTCCAGAGTGCAAACGGATCTGCTTGTGCACGAGGTTAAAGCGCAAGCACCATCTACAGGAAAAGTCTTTATGTACTTTGTGTACACAATAATAATCTTTTACATTGTAATCCTTTTATTTAGAATATTTGGCATGTTTGTGCTGCTGTGCATCCCTGTGTGTGTAATATGCAGAGTGTATAAGCATTGTGCACCCGCCTATAGGCACATATTTCTAATGCGCCCTTTAAATACCCAAAAAATAAAATAAATACTGCGCCATGGACTTTATACCAGGTATTTGTTGGTCAATGGCTCAGTCTGGCAGTCTATTTCAGTTGTCTCAAAGTAGCAACGCGCCAACAATGCTCCTTAACACACCTCGTTTTCAGACCAGCACGCACATGGACGCACAAATGGGCACAAATGCATTATTTGTTATTTAAACAATGTGGCGCAGGAAGTGAACATGATAACTGTGTCAGGCTGAAACTAGCAAAAAATACTTGTTTCGCGTTGCATTTCACCGGGTGTGTGATAGGGCCCTATGGGTCTGTAAACAGTCTTATCAGGTGCACATATCCAATAATGCTTGAGTCTCATTAAATGCACACAGTAAAGCTGACCTCTCTTTTAACCAAGCTATGTCGTGAGACACACACAGGTAAAGATTGGCCTGTTTAAGATAAGCTCTCCAGTACAAAATCCATTATTATCTGCTACTAGTTTCTGTCAGCCTGCAAGGTCAACCCTAGATGAGGATTTCAGAAGAGGCTCAATCTGGCTTGGAACACATTTGGTGCAGAAGAAGCACTTCTGATCCCAGCAAGGTCAAGTATTTCTTTAGTGCTCAAGTGTGCTGTTGCATTTTGGGTACCAGCATAAGCATTCTGGAATTATCTCTCTCGAATCCATGTTATTGTATTCATTTGGACTCACGGGCAAAAAGCAATCGTTTACCAGCAGTGAAAGTGAATACAAAAGGAATACAAACAAATGCAAACTCTGAATATTATGTAAACCCCTAATAATTAAATGTGTTAAATAATAAAAATATACTTCAAGTATTTAATCTCACTTTATTTACCAATGTATTTGCTGCTGACCGCTGCTGACCTGTGTTGGTCCAATTCAACCATACTAGCAAGTACAAATTACTTTATAGATAAACATCACATTTGTTTCATTTTTTTTTTCATTACTTAAGTAAGTGTTGTGTGTAGTGTAAGTGTAGTGTTGAACTTTCTTGCAATCCAGGGGTGTGTTTCCTGTCCAAGGACGTAATTCGCTGCTTAACTACCATAGTACGATGCATCATTGAAGAAATCAACTAGCGAGTGTTTCCTGAAACCATATTGTCGTAAATGTGTTGTTCAAACACATAATTGAATGATGTCATGCAGGTGGTGGAATAATAAGTTATTTTAATTAATCTGTTTGAGATCAAATTCATGCCAGATTTGTTGCTATAAATCACAGCATCTATGACACCGAGGACTAATTCTCAGTTTTCTCAGTCATTTTGCTTTTTGCATTTTACTATATATACAGTGCTGGTCAGAATGATTTACCCCCTTGGTAAATATGATCAAAGATGGCTGTAAAAATAAATAATATATTTATTTATTTTTAAATGCAAAAATTGAACCTTTTATTGAAGTAAAATAATTGAAATTGGGGGGAAAATCACATTATGAAATAAAGGTTTTTTCTCCAAAACATATTGGGAACAATTATTTGCCCCTTTTTATTAAATGTTTTTTGCAACCTCCTTTTTCCAAGATAACAGCTCTCCAAGATAAGAGTTTTCTTCTATAATGCCTGATGAGTTTGGAGAACACCTGATGAGATCAGAGACCATTTCTCCATACAGAATCTCTCCAGATCCTTCAGATTCACAATTTCATGTTGGTGCTTCTTCTCTCTCTCTCTCTCTCTCTCTCTCTCTCTCTCTCTCTCTCTCTCTCTCTCTCTCTCTCTCTCTCTCTCTCTCTCTCTCTCTCTCTATATATATATATATATATATTAATAAATGTGTAATGCATGACATGTAACACTGTAGTCCGCACATCCATAGATAGTGCATAGTGCATGGTGTGCTTAACCATAAATAAACCCAGTTAAGTGATCCATGGCAATGGCACTAAAACCTCAGTTAATGCATTAGACATGCTTGGTGAAGAGAGCCAATGGATAATTGCAGTGTGTCTTGCTGGGTCTATGTACATGGTAACCTTGATTAGTGTACAGGTCACTGGAGAGATTCTGTCTGGTCATTTGACGCTGATTACTGGAGAGAACAGCCTGTGATTGCATTATGGAGCTCAGTGTTCTCGCTCCAGCTACTGTGTATGCATCTGTGTGTTAGAAACTTAAAGGGTCGGTTTAACCATTTAACGTTTGAACGATTTTAAATTGAAGGGATGGATGATCTTGGATATCATTGTAGATTGTGCATATGAAGCGTATTCTCTTTAATTTCAAAGTCAACATGAAACAATGTTCCTAACCCATTTTGCTTCTATATGTGACATTTCTGAGCAAAATTAAATATTCAATGAGGAAAAAAATAAGTAGGCCAGTACTAGATTTTATCAAGTGGGAATTGATTGGATTGTGAAATGCGTTTCAGACAAGATTGAGTCTGAAACAGTACAGACACTCAATTTTGGATGAGGTTTTTAGACCGTGTCATGGAGGCTGAAGGTCAAGTTCACCCAGAACATAATCTTAAACTATTACAGTTGTTTAATTCATTGTTATTTTATACTTGTACATTTTATTCAATATTGCTTGCCGTTTCTTTTTAAAGGGCACCTATTATGCTAAATTCACTTATACATGGTGTTTGAACATAAATGTGTGTTGGCAGTATGTGAGCAAAACAACCCTAGAATGATAAAAATCCACCCAGTGTTTTTTTACAACCCCAATAAATCATAAGCACTATCTCAGAACGAGCTGTTCTAAGATTCGGCTCAATGTGACGTAGAATTGTGCAAGCCCCACCGACGTGGTTTGATTGACACTGTGGTTTTGGCATAGACCCCACCTTCGGTGATCTGTTCACCATCCTCCATTGTTTCAACGACAGCCGGTGTTCTAACGATTTGTGTTGCCTTGTCGAAAATGTCTCCTAAGAAACAACTGTTCTGTTGTGTGATGTAATAATGTTCATAGTAGAGGTGTGCGGGACACAATTTTCAGACCCGCTCCCGCCCGCTCCCGCAGTGTTCAGTCCCGCTCCCGCCCGCTCCCGCAAAGATTTGTCATTTTTAGTACCGCTCCCGCCCGCATCTGTGATATAATGTCCCGCTCCCGCCCGCACTTTCTGTCTGATGAAAGGTCTTGGGGAAAAAAATGCGTGCACACAAAATTCCTTACCAACACTTGGTAACATATTTATTGGTCCCATATTACGAACAGCATAATATTCACAACAGTACTTTATCTGAAGCACTAGAGGCGCTCTGTTCCTCGTCCATGCCCCCTATTTTGAACTTGAACTAGCTTTCGAATTCGAACTCGGAGCAGCGGGAAAGGAATTGTCTCTAAACAAGTGTGCGTGAGATTAGGCCCCGCCCTACCCGACAACATTCACAAGTTTAGGCTGCTTAAAACGTTTTTATTGCTGCCAATCAGAATCTCCCTCACAACTACAAATTATGTACGCTACTTTAATCATTTATATATTTTACTTTACACTCATATTTAATTTGCGGGAGTGCAGCGTATCATCCCTCCCGCCCGCACCCGCAAGTGCACCTCATCATCCCGCCCGCTCCCGCAATGACCTTTAAAAATTTGTCCCGCGCCGCACTGTTTTGCGTCGGGACCCGCGGGTCCCGCGGGACTCCCGCGGGAGTGCAGACCTCTAGTTCATAGTAGTTTTCACTTACTTCTGACATCAGAACCACTGAAAACGCAGTGGATGGATTTTATTTAGGAAGGAAAGGCGCCACTTAAACTTCCAAAATACGTTTATGTTTGCGCGAATCATTTTCTGACAGACTGTTTTGTGAACGAGGGTCAATTCAAAGCAGGTCTTGCTTCAAAGTTAATCCTCAAGTGTGGATCGTTGCCTACTGTTCGCGATTCAATGTCACATCCAGTAGAAGTAAGTGTATTTTATGATTTTTGAGCAAATAGTGTCACAGTGTTGGGTTGTGTTTCCCCGGGTGTCCACTAGAGGTCTCTTTCCCTTACTGTCACCATTCATTCTGGAACTGCATTTCCCATGATCCTTTGTCTGTTCTCATCACTCATCATTGCACGCAGCTGTTTCTCATTACATTGTTAAGTTCTGTGTATAAATACCCTGTCTGTGTCAGTCCATGTCACGGAGTCGTTGTTATCCGTCACGATACCACACACAGGAAACAGGGGTAGATCCAATAGCAGTTTATTCGGGTAATCCAAAATTATAAAACCAGTCCAGGCAGGGCTCAAAATCCATATAAGCAATCCATAAACAAGAATCAAAACAATAACAGGCAAGAACACAGACCTCCAAAGTGGTGTGACGAATAACAACGACTCCGTGACATGGACTGACACAGACAGGGTATTTATACACAGAACTTAACAATGTAATGAGAAACAGCTGCGTGCAATGATGAGTGATGAGAACAGAAAAAGGATCATGGGAAATGCAGTTCCAGAATGAATTGTGACAGTAAGGGAAAGAGACCTCTAGTGGACACCCGGGGAAACACAACCCAACACTGTGACAAATAGTCATTTCAGTCGATTTCAGCCAATTCAACAACAAATGCGTCTAAAGTTGTTGTCGTCGTCGTAGGATGTCTGTGTAATAATTTAAACCTTGTTTGTATAGTGTGTGACCACACGTTTATAAATATATTTTTTAAAGATATTGTATTAAAAACTGTGCATGTTTTCTGTAAAGAGAAGGCTTCAAAATTGCTGTTTCATCCGTCTTGTAACCTTCCATACAACAAATAGTGTCAGTTTTAAGTCACGTATTATTTTTTGCAACAATTACAAATGTAAATAAATTAATACCTGTTCTATCTCCCTGCAGCATATGTTTTCTTGTTCTGTAGCCATCTTCTCACATTTGCCACATAAGCACCTGTACGACAAGTAATGTAAACATGATGCAACAGGTCCCTCGAATAAATGTAATTTCGTTTGTACGTAGCAAACGTTATCAAAGTATTTGTGTTTGTAGTTTCAAAAAATTGCACCAACGTTATCAAAGTTTGTGTGTGTCTGTGTGTGTGTAGCACATCCATAATTGCAAAGGGGACGCAATTTCAACTCTATAAGTACATAGATGTATCAAATAACCATTCCGAGACATCCTGGTCCATTCTCATTTATGTTTCTTCTGCCGGAGTCTCTTCATCATCTGGGTCTGATTCCGGTTCAAACATGTACGGCTGAATGCCATACAAAACAGCGGGTCTCTCACTCTCAGCCATTCTACCGACTGTTGTTTGCAAGTTACGCCCTCATCCAATGGCTGGGCGGGGATATTCAACTTATTTACATTTAAGGTGGTACGCACCAAAACAGCTCTTTTTAAAACAGGCCACAAAAATTACATTTTCAAATGGTTATAATACATTAATTGTGGGGTATTTTGTGCTGAAACTTCACAAATACATTCTGGGGACACCCGAGACCAATATTACATCTTGTAAAAAGGGGCATAATAGGTGCCCTTTAAATATTTGTCTAGCAATTTGTGAGTGAAGATTTTTTTTAATGAAATCTGAGAGCTTTCTGTCCGCTTCATTGACAGAAACATCATTGCAACTTTCAAGACCCAGAAAGGTGGTAAAAACGAGAAAACTTTTTGTGCGCAAAAACACCCAAAAGAACGACATTATTCAACAATCTGTTCTCTTCCACGTCATTCTCATATTCTGTTGATGTAGTGTAAACAGTGCAGCGATTCTGGGTTCTACGTCAGAACATAGGCTCACTATTGGCCGATGCTGATCATGTGTGTCATGACCCAGGAGCTAGCCAATAATGAGCCAATGTTCTGACGTAGAACCCAGAAGCGCTGCACTGTTTACACTACGTCAACAACGTAGGAGAATGACATGGAAGAGAAGAGGTTGTTGAACAAAGTTGTTATTTTACTTTTTTTTGCACACAAAAAGTATTTGCATTGCTTTATAACATAAGGTTGAACTACTGTAGTTACATGGACTATTTTAACAATGTTTTACTACCTTTCTGGGCTTTGAAAGTTGCAATGACATTTCTGTCAATGAAGGGACAGAAATCTCTTAGATTTCATCAAAAATATCTTCATTTGTGTTCCGAAGATGAACGAATGTCTTACGGGTTTGGAACGACATGAGGGTGAGTAATTAATGACAGAATTGTCATTTTTGGGTTAACTATCCCTTTAGCACAATTTCTGGCATTTTTATAAAGTTAGCCTTCATGATATTTTTTAGCTTTGTAATTGATTGAACTGATTAATTTATTCAAAACAAGACCTTAAGTGTGTATTGCATAGGCTAAATTTGGGATTTCATATTGATGTTAAAGTTGTATCAAGCTCCATCCATGCTTATCTGTAAAACATGTATTGTATTTTTATTTTTTTTTATGCATAATAAATTGTAAATAGCCCTCCCATGCACAGATCCATGTCTTTATAAGTTATGTTGACAAGATCTGAGAGCTAATGATAGATTGTCTCAGACAGATAAGATTGCAGTCATTTCTGGGAATCAATCTGAGAAGGTGATGGGGAGATATGAGGTGGACGTGGGTGTCAATAACACGATGGAAGTGAGTAAGTGTCAACCTGTTAGCCAGAAAGAGCTCACGTAAACAAGCTGTAAAATTGATGGTCTTTCTACAAAATGCATTATAGTAAATGAGAGACCTTTCTGATGAAAGTATTTTTCTGAAGTTTTTCTAAAGGATTTTGGGCAGCAAATGTATATGCTGACAACCTCAATTTCAGCCTGTTCATTATTCAAGGCTGTTGCATGTGTTTAGAAGACTTGGCATATTGCGGACAAGTTGAAATAAGTATTTTCTATGGCTATTTTAAGGTTTGTTTTCTCTTGTGATTATAAATATTCAGCCACTATTAACTGTTGTTGCGTGACAAAGAAAGGACACCCTTTTAAATTATATAGTTTTACGTATCAAGACTAATAGGCTAATAAAAAAAAATTAGCAGGTCTTAAAGATGAACAACACATTACATAATGCACAGTGTCATTGTTTATTTAACAAAAACTAGGCCAAAATGGGGAAGCCATGGGTGACAAACTAAGTACACCCTATGATTCAGTTGCTTGTAGAGCCAAATTTAGCAGCTATAACTTCAAGTAATTGTTTTCTGTATGACTTTATCAGTCTCTCCCTTCCTTCTGGATTAATTTTGGTCCGCTCTTCTTTACAATGTTGCTTCAGTTCATTGAGGTTTGCAGGCATCTGTTTATGCACAGCTCTCTGAAGGTCCAATCACAGCATTTCAAATGGAATGAGGTCTGGACTTTGACTGGGCCTTTGCAACATCTTGATTCTTTTCTTTTTCAGCCATTCTATTGTAGATTTGCTGGTCTGCTTGTGATCATTTTCCTGTTGCATAACCCAATTTTCGGACAAGCTTTAGCTGTTGGACAGATGGCCTCAAATTTAGAATACTTTGGTATGGAGAGGAGTTCATGGTCGACTCAAATACAAGGTGCCCAGGTCCTGTGGCTACAAACCAAGCCCAAATCATCTTCGCTCCGTGCTTGACAGTTGGTATGAGGTGTTTGTGCTGTACTTGGTTTTCACCAAACTTGGCGCTGTGCATTATGGCCAAACATCTCCACTTTGGTCTTGTCTGTCCAAAGGACATTGTTCCAGAAGTCTTGAGGTTTGCAAACCTAAGCTGTGATGCCATGTTCAAGAGAAGAAGCTTTTCCCTGGCAACCCCAAGCCATTTGGCAACTTCCAAACAAGCCGTAATTTTGCAGTATTTTCCATTTATACTCTCATGAACATATATATTTAACATGTTTAGAGGCCAGTAGAGTCTGCAATGTATTTCTTGAGTTCTTTGGAATTTATCTGAGCCAATGCTCAACCTTGTGGTGAATATGCTGGGATGTCCACTCCTGGGTAGATTTGCAGCTGTCTTGAATGTTATCCATTTGTGAATAATCTTCCTTACTGTAAAATGATGGACTTCAAATTGTTTGGAAATTGCCAGATAACGATGGTGTTCAACAATATATATATATATATATATATATATATATATATATATGAATTGTTTGTGGGGTGGGGGATGGGGGGGTTCTTTTCTTTCTTATTTTTACCAAAAATGAACGCAAGAGTAAGGCAGAAGCAGCAAATGAGAAGCTAAATGGTTTGTTAAGAAGGCTGTTTGATAGCAGTTGATGAACAGATTGTGCTGAGTGAAAGATGATGTCAGTGCAGGAAAAACTGAGAGAATGGGAAGGTTTCAAAAGATCTGGAGCATCCTGCCCAGCTGCCATTTTTGGATTGGGTCTGTAAAAACCTATCTCAAATTTCCTCAGACAACGTGGTGTACATCTCCTTTAGACAGAGAGATTCTTTCTTTTATCAGACTCGTTGTTAAGAGCACAGGTCCTCTTCTGTGTTCCCTGCACATTCTCGCCAAAGCTTGCCACAGGATGGACACACACACAGAAAAAGCCCAGTCGGTTGCGCCTTTGTAAACACAGTATAAACCCTTGATCCGCTTGGGTCTACTGATGATTCGTTTGTGCTCATCTGGGATTGAAATCCTCAGATATGAGGTGAACGTGATCCAGCTTAACTTTTTGAGAAGCCCCCTCTGCTCTATAGTCAATCTGAAATGCCTTTTGCAGCCGTTTAGCATTCGCAAACTGTGAGTAAAACAAAATTTACAGGAGTGTATATGTGTAATAAATATCTATATACATGTATTGCCCTGTAAATCCATGTGTATAGGATGATTACTTTACAAAGTTTGTTAATTAAAGTTAATTTAATTGGAAAATCTGTATGAGTGATTGTAATTGTTTATGGTACTTTCATGTTATTTGAGGGATTCTGTACTTTTTCTCAAGTAATATTGAGTACTAAATACATGCAGTCTTACCTTTCCAATGCAATTATGGAACTTTCTAATTATTTTCCATTTCATTTTGACTATTTTTGCAGGTCATCTTGACTTATATCTTTATATATCTTGACTTATATCTTATATCTTGACTTATATCTTATATCTTACAAGTTTTAAATGACTGTTTTGTGCAGTCAGTCAGTTTGTGCATCGAAGTTAATTTAATGAGACATTCTCACATAAACATAAACATAACCATAACCACACATAAACATTCTCTACTGTCTCTCTCTCGCCGTCAATTTCAAAAGCTAAGAAAAGTTTTTACTTTTAAATATGTAGGTACAATTAAGTCCACATATTTGAACCTTCTACGTATGTCTCCTCAATAATGTTTTAAGCTACATTTAGATTTTCATTCTGATTCAGTTTATGTATATGAGTGCATTTTCTATATATATATATATATATATATATATATATATATATATATATATATATATATACACATATATATATATAGAAAATTGGGCATTAAGTACCAGAATGGAGCCAGGAGGTTGTAAAGATAGGGTTGAAAATTTAGAGGGATTCATGATAGCTGAAAATAAAAGTTTTCTTTTGGAGGCGGATAAAGTTATTACGTTTTGATGCAACATTACAAAAACATTTTTTTTTTTTTCCTTTGGAAAGATGTGTCTCAATGAATCATGCACATTAAGAAAGTAAATGGGGTCAATTTCTATTTTATGTTGACTTGAAACATCATAAAATGACGCACAGATCCACATCGAATCAAATTACTTTTATATATTGGTTCATTTGCCTTTTAAAATTACTGCTATCAGATATGAAAGGTTGGAAACCGAGGATGACTGATTGCACTTGGGCTAATGATGACATAAATAATGTTACATCATAAAGTTTCTTAAACCTGCCGACCTGCGTCTTTGAGATTATGTATAGTCTTTATCATGTTATTAGCTCAGATGATTGAAGAAAGAGGTGAATTGTGGGTGGTCATAAGTGACAGAGAGAGGAGGGTTTAATGGTGATTGAAAGGCTAAAGCAGGACAGGGAGAGGAGGAGAAAGAGAACCTGATTTATAGTTAGCAGAATGATTGTCGTTTTTCCTGCGAACAGACATTGCTCAACACCCGGGACGGTAGTGCATTATTTAATTGTGAAATTGAGGCTTTGATGTTGTATTCCCAAAGGCTCAATGAGGCTTTTATTCATCTGTAATAAACGATAAAATGCTGATGTGTTGTAGAGTTTCTCCTGTATCTGGAGGCTGTGATGTTCTCCTGCTCACAGCTTTTGCATAAATGCATACCAAAAAAAAAAAGAACAAAAAAACATCTGCCTGCTGTTGCATATTATGTGTCAATCCATCAACTCTTCTGCTTGGAATGAAAATTTAATGCTTGCAAAAATGTTATCTCATAAAATAAGATATCTATTAGGTCTCCACTGCCAAAATTCCATGTCTAACGCTACAATAACCCGGTTGGTTATTCCTGTTATGCTGTACATTTCAGTGTTCCTGTCATGACATATGCATTATAATGAATAAAATATTAAACTCACAATTTTTAAAGATTGATTTTTTTTTATATCATTGCAATACATTTGAGAAATGCTATTTTTGTCATTGCTTTGGGTGCTAATCTCTATCTAACCTGATTTTTTTTTAATTGACAATTAATAGACTATTGCAGGTATATTTAAAAAAAACTGCTTTCAATTCTGCTATTGTAATGTTTCGAACAAAAATTATTGAGAATATTGTTTTAATTAGTATCATTTCCATTAGGTTAGACACCCTGTTAATTAACACTATCCCCGGTTTCACAGACTCTTTTTGTGAAACCGGGCCTAAAAGTAGTAAAATCTAAGTGTCTGTTCTTAACCATTGGACTCAGAGTTGTTGAAAAACAGTTATGACACTCCCATAGACTTCCATCGGAACTGAGAAATGCATAAGTACGAGTCGTGGAACAACAAATAGCTCCAAACACTAAAGTTCCTGCATTGAACCCCATTTATTTCAGTGTTTCACAACCAGACGTGCAAGTAAATTGATATTATAACTGAATTTTTTGACATTTTAACACATTAGTTAACCTCAACCCAGTAGTGGTATTTTATGCAGTGCGTTATAGTTCATGTTTATCGTTAGATAATAGATAGTTAGACTATAATTGAAGTTAGATAATGTGAGTAATACTTCAATAGCTACAATAACCCAATTCTAGTTGTCATATTTAACAATTTTAGTCTACTTGTTATCTACTTGTAAGAGGTTGAATGTGTTTATGAAGACTGCCTATTTAAGGAAAAATCTAGTGTCTCACTGCATATATTATATAATAACACAATTTGTTGAATGCACTTGGTTGCCTTGGTTTAACGCTATTTTAAACTTCTGTCTTGGGTTGAATTCAATATTTGAACTTGAACTGACCTACCGTCAGATGGGGGTGGGAAATAAAGAAAAAAGTAGACCTTCTAGGTCTGCATAATCAATTGAAATTATTTGCAAATAATATTTTATTTTGAAATATGCAAAATTCACTCTTTTTTTCGTATGTCTAAAATGCAAAATGTTTGTTGTCCTGTCACATTCAGTTATTAATTGTGTGAATCGTGATAGGATGTTCAATTCAAAATGGTGAATTGAATATAAAGTTTGCATCGCTGGATATTACTGTTGAAGAGTTGTCAAATTTTAAATGTTAAGCTGCTTACCGCCACACTCTTCTGCACTCGTCTTCTGTAAACAAGACCCGCCTTCTTCGATTTGATTGGTTAATTTGACATTGACAAGCATTGTTAGACTGCTGAGGTAGAGGAGCCTAAAACGCTTACTTTTAACATTTGTCATTCTAACATCAGCAAACAGCTTTACTCATTCTACCCACTAAAATAATAAGATAGACATAAAATAAGAAAATATTAATTCTACTATTTTTTTATTAATTGTACAAAATCACAATTGGCTCTGGTCTGAGGGGGCAGGTTCCAGGAATTGCTGCAAATATAGTGATGTCTATCCTCCTTAAACACATTCAAAGAGATTGACAGCGCAGAGTTGTTTGGAACTATTGAGAGCTCCATGAACCACGTGACCATGTGACAGCAAGATCAAAGCATGTCGCAACTCTGTTTTTCAATGACTCTGATTGGACTGTAGTGCGTTGCTATGCGGTTGCTGAGGTGTTCTTATTGGTTTGTAGTTTGTTTCTATGTGGTTGCTGAGGTGTTCTGATATGGATTGTTTAAACGGTTAAATAAAAGTAGCAGAAATAAAAATACATGTATTCATAAGGTAAATGTATGTGTTGTCTCTTCATAAACAAATGTAACCGGTTATGACAGGCTTCACTCTTCATGGTTCATCAGAAATACCAACCCATACACAAACAAAAAGCAGTTTGCATGCCAATAGATAAAGCTAATGTACATGGCAGAGGAACAATACACAGTCCCAAGAGCAATTTATGCCTGACTAAGAAGCCAAAAGAAACACAAGCATTGTTCTTTCCGCTCTTTTTTCATTTTGTTCGTTCCTTAGACACCATAGCACACAACCCTCTTTCTGTCACACAGCAGTAAACAAATGTTAGGAGAGTCGTGCATTTATTGATTCAAAATATTCAAAAGCCAGTCCCTGGTTCAAGGTAAAAACAAAACAAGCCAAAAGAGAAGCTTCCTTGCATTTCCTCTTACCTCTAAACCCCAGCCATGATCAGTTACGGTCTCGGAACTCATTGAATATGCGTTGTGACATTACCGTTTTTATTTATTTATTGTTATTATGCTAATCAATTTTGCTGGTATTTTGGTTCATTGTCCCGATTAAGACGTCTTACGCAAACCACTCTGAAGAGTATGCAAAGCAGACCCCGCTAAAGGTGGCGAAGTATTCATCTGTGCTGTTTGCTGATGTGTTGTGGCCTTGAGCATTCCATTGTCACTTTTTTTCTTTGTTTCACCTAGTTTTCTTGGTAAATTCACATTTACCTGCCTGATAATGAAACAGCAATTGCAGAAAGATAATGAATTCTTGTTCTAGGAAACCTGACCGTAGTTTGACATAAAAAGTTAAGCAAATGCTAAATATAATGTAATTTCCTTCCGCTTCGAGTGACATATAGGATGTATCAGGTGATTTGTTCCATTAAACTGGGTAAATTGTGGAGGGCATTAGTTCATCCTCCCTTAGAGGGAAAATCCTCTTTAAATGTTAAATAAAGTGAGGTGTTCAAATCATGCTCCACATGGCAGGGGACGAAGCCATCTGCTTTAAGATGAATTTGGCACAAACTGAAGCCATAATCACTACTAAGAAGGAACTTCACTTTGGGAGATTTGTTTAGTCTCTTCCTCTCCACATATCTGCATGTACAGTATTTGGAAAAAGGCGGTGACAATGACAGGGGCAAGGCCCATCAGCAATGAGTCTTACTAATGTGAAATAATATTCATACCGAAATGTCTCATTTTACATGATAAGTGTGTGGAAAGATCAGGTTGGGTTATAATCTGCTAAAGGCGATGTTCTGTGATAGACTAAGGCACTTTTCTGCATGAAAATTAGATTTCAGCTTCAAGTTGTGTTGTTGTAACCGCATGCTCGGAAATGCACCAATGAATATAAATGGTTTGTGATTAAAGATCACTGTCAGTGTGCACATGTCTTCCGCCAAAATGTGTGCATCATGCTAAAAACCAATTTTTACCTGATGACAGATTCATGTTCATGCAATACAATAGAAAAATGACATTATGTGACCTGTCAGC